>NC_134699.1:28090888-28428928 GCF_050947455.1 Rhinoderma darwinii
TTACCGAGAACTTCCTGCTTCCTCCAGTCCGGTCTCCCGGCCGTTGCCTTGGTGACGCGTCCCTCTCGACATCCGGCCCGACTTCCTGGCCGTCCCTGGATGACGTTTCAGCCCATGTGACCGCTGCAGCCAATCACAGGTCAATCACAGGCTGCAGCGGTCACATGGACTGCCGCGTCATCCAGGGATGTCGGGCTGGATGTGAAGAGAGGGACGCGTCACCAAGACAACGGCCGGGTAAGTATGAATTTCTTTAACTTTTATTACAGAAAGGGCTGTCCCTTCTCTCTATCCTGCACTGATAGAGAGAAGGGGCTGCCGATTAGTGCAGTGCTATTTTGCCGCCAAAAACGTGCCCGTAAATACGGGTGGAATACGGGTGACACCGGACCCATTTTTATGGGCACGGGTTCGTAAATACTGGTGCAAAACGGGTCGAATACGTGTGACACCGGACCCGTATTTACGCCAGTATTTACGGGTGGGAAAAAATACGGTTGTGTGCATGAGGCCTTACCGTGATTAACATACAAGGTGAAGTACAAGTAAGACGCAGCTGGACAAAACAACATAACCTGCATAAAAAGTAACAGGGTACAGGCATAGCCATGTCCAGGCCAACGCTATAAAGTAAAAAACGAAACATGAAATGTAAAGATAGATGCGACTGTTTTGAATACACTGTATACACTTTTTTCTTTTTACAGATATTGGTGCATATTTCGAGGCAGGGGTATGGTTACGTCACAATATCCTGTCAGCTGGGATGGTGGCTGCCCAGGAGTTTGCTAAAGTTGTACTCCTTCCGTTGCTTGTTAACAACCTCACACGTGAAGAAATTTCATTCAGTTTCAGGACCAGCACTGCTCCAGCTGTTTTGATGTACATCAGCTCATTCTCAACAGATTACATAGCATTTCTACTCCGGCCAGATGGTGAGTGCTATTTTTGTATTTTTTTTTTTATGTATGTTGACCTGTCAGTATGGTTCAAGCCCACGAGAGTTAGAAAGCAAATATCCATGAGATTCCGCAAGTACAGGTCCATGGATTCACCATGGTATAAACAAGTGGGATTAAACTGCGCAACTAGTTAGATGCCAACTGAACCCAGAATGGCTGTGTTGTTTAATATATTTTGGGGCTGGGGCAATGAAAAAAGGGCATGCTAGAGAATTGTGATGTGGGACGGGTTCTATCCCATGTAAAGTTGATGACCGTTTTCACCTGGAATGGTTAAAGGGACTGTACACAGTTACAATTGAACATGTTGCACAACAGTAGCGTTACATAGGAACACACTGAGCTGTATGCAACTTTTATGAGATTTTTATGTGACATTTGTGCAACAAATATATCAATAAGACCAACATAGGATGAAGAAAAAATTAGCAATTTGCAGTTTAGGACCCGTGAGGTAGAATGCTACAATGAGGTCACCTCAATAAGTTTCTAATTATGCCTTCTAAAACATACAGAGGGATGAAGAGTGCTGGAGTAAAATGCGCCTAATTTATTTGGAGACGCATCTCTGGCTGTCCATGTGCCACAGAAACTGGTGCAGAAAAGTTAATTTCTCCTATAGTGTTGTGCAGCAATACATGTCAATTAATGTCGTTTTTATATATGGAGCTTCTGAAGCCACTTTAAGTGTCTGCATTATGATCACAGGTTCATTACAGCTAAATTACAAACTGCGGAGCTATAGCCAAAATGTCTTCCTGCTGAGCAAGAAAAACATGACAGATGGCAGACCTCACAGGGTTAACGTCACCAGAGATTACCGAACACTTTACTATCAGGTAATGTAAAGCCTGGAAGACTTCAGTCTGTTACTTAGCTGGTCTGGGTTATGAGTAGTGAACTTAGTTGGTATTGTAAATGTGGTGTTGTAGAACTTCTCACCTAGTACAATCTTATATTGCGCACTGTGGCGACATCTTATAGACTGTCATTTCTACACATTAGCAGTAAATCTGTTTTTGGCAAGTTATGTCTTGTTTTGTGGTCAGTGGTAGTCAAACTACCACATTATCACTCTGTGGGCCATTTATTGCATTTGGTGTCCTATGTTTTCAGCGGAGTAGTGACCGCACATGCCAAATCAATCTCCATTATAGTTTTATTGATGCTGTGGAAGCCGCCATGTGAGCGCACTTTTTCTTTTTGGTTAAATACCACCTCTCTCTATAATGTAAAGTGATCGCACATAAGCAGCCACCTTTCCGCTTCATTTCAGAATTGGTAAGCTCCCAGCACTTTCACGAAGTCAAACATTTAGTGATATCATTTGAGGAGGAACCACATAGGTAAAGACTGCAATCGTGTTCCATGTATGCTGCACCTGTTATATAAGTCACGTTTTGCCACGAAACTATTCACATCTGCGTCGGAGCCTCTGTCACTGATTCGGTTATATTTGATGGTAAGATGGTAATCACTCCCTGCACCTAATCGAGCCACTTGTTAACTTTTTTGACTTGGACGTTTACTGTAATCTGGATCGCAGAGATTTTTGGGCTCTTTGGTTTGATGATTTTGTGAAGACGGCCGAAAACCGCATTACAAATGCGCAGTAAGACCGCATTCATTTTTGTTTCACGGTTATGGGCCATGCAGCAAAAACTGCAATGGGTACAAGCATCCTATATATTATGGCTGAACTGTGTAGATTTATAGGGTGTAGTGCTTCTCAGGCATACTTTAAGCCACAAACATGAATTTTGATGCATTTTTTTTTTACAAAATGTTACGTGATTGTAAAGTGCAGGGTGGCATTTTCACAATGTTCCTGGTGTTAACTATGGTTATGTGTGTGTATAATTTTTATCTATTTTTTATAAATACAGGTATTTTTTTAGTAAATTTCAAAAGTGTGACTATTGTCCCAAAACCTCTGGCAGCAAAGGGGTTAAAATAAATATTAGTGTATTGTGTGTGTGATCTGATTCAAATGTGTTACCAGAACACAGTGTTTGTTTGTCCTCTGTATTAATAGGGACACATAGGCCTTCATAGGATCTGCAGACACAAAGCAGTAGGAGAGTTTTAACCCCTTAAAGACAGCCAATTTTAGTTTTACCATCGTTGCATTCCAAGAGCCATAACTTTTTTTTCTTTTTCAGCTGACATAAGCAGAGGCGAAGGTGCTAGGTTCTCCAGCACCCGGGGCAAAGATTCAGATTGCCGCCCCCCACCCACCTTCTTTCCAGACATCTCCTTCCCCCTCGATATGTTTGCTTTCTGTAAAAAAATTGTGGGAAAAAAAATTACACCTCATTGATTGGTAATGTAACTCGAGCATAAAAAAGCATTTCTACATTTTACAAGCAATTTTAGCAGTAGTATAAGGTAGTTTAACATAACAAGAAGTTAAAAGAAAATAAATTAGCCAACACACAACCCCCATATAGCTTGCGCCACCCACGGCCCCCATGTAGCTGGCGCCACCCACGGCCCATGTACGTGGCGCCACCCACGGCCCCCCATGTACGTGGCGCCACCCACGGCCCCCCATGTACGTGGCGCCACCCACGGCCCCCCATGTACGTGGCGCCACCCACGGCCCCCATGTACGTGGCGCCACCCACGGCCCCCCATGTACGTGGCGCCACCCACGGCCCCCCATGTACGTGGCGCCACCCACGGCCCCCCATGTACGTGGCGCCACCCACGGCCCCCCATGTACGTGGCGCCACCCACGGCCCCCCATGTACGTGGCGCCACCCACGGCCCCCCATGTACGTGGCGCCACCCACGGCCCCCCATGTACGTGGCGCCACACACGGCCCATGTACGTGGCGCCACACACGGGCCATGTACGTGGCGCCACACACGGGCCCCCATGTACGTGGCGCCACACACGGGCCCCCATGTACGTGGCGCCACACACGGGCCCCCATGTACGTGGCGCCACACACGGGCCCCCATGTACGTGGCGCCACACACGGGCCCCCATGTACGTGGCGCCACACACGGGCCCCCATGTACGTGGCGCCACACACGGGCCCCCGTACGTGGCGCCACACACGGGCCCATGTACGTGGCGCCACCCACGGCCCCCCATGTACGTGGCGCCACCCACGGCCCCCCATGTACGTGGCGCCACCCACGGCCCCCATGTACGTGGCGCCACACACGGCCCCCCATGTACGTGGCGCCACACACGGCCCCCCATGTACGTGGCGCCACACACGGCCCCCCATGTACGTGGCGCCACACACGGCCCCCCATGTACGTGGCGCCACACACGGCCCCCCATGTACGTGGCGCCACACACGGCCCCCCATGTACGTGGCGCCACCCACGGCCCCCCATGTACGTGGCGCCACCCACGGGCCCCCATGTACGTGGCGCCACGCACGGCCCCCCATGTACGTGGCGCCACGCACGGCCCCCCATGTACGTGGCGCCACGCACGGCCCCCCATGTACGTGGCGCCACGCACGGCCCCCCATGTACGTGGCGCCACGCACGGCCCCCCATGTACGTGGCGCCACGCACGGCCCCCCATGTACGTGGCGCCACGCACGGCCCCCCATGTACGTGGCGCCACGCACGGCCCCCCATGTACGTGGCGCCACGCACGGCCCCCCATGTACGTGGCGCCACGCACGGCCCCCCATGTACGTGGCGCCACGCACGGCCCCCCATGTACGTGGCGCCACGCACGGCCCCCCCATGTACGTGGCGCCACACACGGCCCCCCATGTACGTGGCGCCACACACGGCCCCCCATGTACGTGGCGCCACACACGGGCCCCCTTGTACTTAGTGCCACACAATCCCCTCGTACTTGTACTTTGTGCCACACAACCCCCCTCACCCACTTGTAATTAGTGGCACACAACCCCCCCCCCTTACCCCCTTGTTCTTAGTGCCACTGAACCCCCATCCCCCTTGTGCTTAGTGCCACTGAAACCCCTACCCCTTGTGCTTAGTGCCACTGAACCCTCCCTACCCTTTGTGCTTAGTGCCACTGAACCGCTCCTCACCCACTTGTAATAAGTGACACACAACCCCTCCCCTCCTTGTTCTTAGTGCCACACAACCCCCCTTCCCCCCCCCCCATGTACTTCGTGCCACTGAATCCTCCCTCACCCTTGTGCTTAGTGCCACTGAACCGCCCTCCCCTTGTACTTAGTGCCACACTGCCGCCAGAGCAAAGAGCGGTAGCCCACCGCTACCACTCTCCCTGATGTGACTCACCGTTAGGAGGCGGCAGGAGGTCTTGCGGTGGCGTTCTGACCCGGGTCGGTGCCAGCCCGGGAATGGACCAGACGCCTGACCTCATCACTGATGTGAGGTCAGGTGACTGGACTGGTCCAGGCCAGCACTGACCTCAGTCAGAATGCTGCCGCAAGACCTAATGCCTCCTCCTAACGCTGATCGCTGCTGCGGCCGTCCGGCATTCAGGGCGCCTGTCAGCAGCGATTAGCTGTTTGGTACGGCTGCTCTGTGGCGCCCCCCCCCTTCCCTACCTCAGAGTTGCACCCGGGGCGCATGCCCAGCCCCCCCTAGCTACACCCCTGACATAAGGCTCTATTCACACGACAGGGTCCGAGTTTCGGACGTTTAAAAACGTCTGTTTTTCTCGGCCATTTCGCATCCAACTTGCATGTTTCCGTTCCAGGCCGTGTTTCCGTTTTTAACGGCCGATTTTGACCCGTTTTGCATCAGGTTTTTTCCTTGTCTGTTTTAAAAACGGATTCATTTGTCAATTTTTTGCCATACACTTTCCTCTGTAGATCCTGCCACACACTGCCCTCTGTAGAGAATGCCACACTGCCCTCTGTAGATCATGCCACACAGCCCCCTTGTACATAGCGCACCCATAGATGGCACCCCCCATAGATGGCAACCCTCCCTTTCCTGTAGATAGTGCCATTGTAGGGGACCGCTCCATAAAATCACTGTTTTTTGGTCAAAATTTGCTCTAAAAAAAAAAAATTCTGAAAAAGTGATCGAAAAGTTGTATGTACCAAAAATCGAATACAATTTTAACCGCAAATTATTTTTTATTTTAGCTTAGAATGCCTAAAAAAAAAAATATTTGACTCAACTTGGGAATAACCCTTTAACAGAAGCCTGTAAAAATGACAATACACTGCAATTGTAAACTATTGTACCAGCCATCTAATGATCGCTGGTTCAAGTCCCCCAGGGGGACTAATACAATGTGTATAAAAAAAGTGAAATAATACGTTTTTAGTAGTGGAAAAAAAAACAAAAAAAACTTTTCCCATATTTTTCTCTAGTCATGTCAAAAAATAAACTAAACAAAATTGGTATTGCTCCGTCCGTAAATATCTGAACTATTACAATATAGCGTTATTTAACACGCATGGTGAACGCTGTAAAAAATAAAATCACCCTAATTCTGCAGATGAAGAGCTTTTTAAACGAATCCTTCTCTTATAGGTGGACTATTACGATGTGGAACAGAAACAGTTCTTATTGTGGGAAGATCCCAAGTTTGATTCTCCAAAAGCTATTTATCTTGGAAGGGTTGTAGGTGAGTATTTATCTATGAAAGCTTACTGGTATGTAATGGCAAGACTGAGTGCATGAATTAAGTTGCTGCATTTACAAGGAGAAAACCAGGGCAGCCACAGGGAACAAATTCGTAGTTCTCTTGATGGATTTGCAGTATTGGCAGAATTAAAATTCTACGGCAAATGTTGATGCACAGATTTTTTTTTTTTAACATACACCAGGTGTTCCAAATTATTATGCACAGTGGATTTAAGTGTCATAAACATTTAATTATTAGTTTTTCAATTAAACTCCTGGATGGTATTGTGTCTTAGGGCTCTTTGGATCGTTGTAATCAATCTCAGACACCTGTGATAATTAGTTTGCCAGGTGTGCCCAATCAAAGGAAAACTACTTAGGCCTCATTCACACGGCAGGGTTTCCCGGCCGGGTGCCGGCCGTTCATAAATCGGCCGGCACCCGGCTGCATTAGGAATGATAGACCCCTAATGGGGCTATTCACACGACCGATTTTTTGACGGCCGGGAAATCCGGCCGTCAAAAAATAGGACATGCTCTATCTTTGCCCGGGCACCCGGCCGCCCGGCTCCCATAGAAGTCTATGGGGCCGGGTATTACACGGCCATCACCGGAATGTGTTCCGAGTGATGGCCGGGTTTCCCGGCGCTTGCGCTCTATCTCCTCCTCCTCACAGCGCAGAGTGCATGTGAGGAGGAGGAGTTGATGCCATTCTGACGAATGGCATCGCTGTACACTGTGTTGCAGGGCCGGGGTGTACAGCAGGTGGAGGGAGCGCTGCGCTGGCTCCCTTCCCCTGCTTGTTAAAAGCACCCTGGCTCGGCGACACCTTCGATGGCGCCGCTAGTAGCAGCAGCTGCTGCTGCTGCTGCGGCTGCTACTACTGCAGCGACGCCACTATAGCAGAGCAGGGAGGTATCTCCCCGCTCTATGTGCTAGCCGCACTTAAGCTCCTTAAAGGAGCGGAATCCCCGTGTGTTCGGGGATTCCGCTCCTGGACAGAGCGCTTGATGTCTCTGTCCATATCTGGGCAGTGACATCAGGGGAAACTCCTGAAGCGGAATCCCCGAACACATGGGGATTCCCGTTCAGGAGCTGCCGCTGATGTCACTGTCCGGATCTGCCCGGCCCGGCACGGATGCATAACTTTATGCAAACCGGCCGGGCAGAATGGCCGATTTTACCGGCCGGCACTCGGGCTCGGGAACGACCCGGTCGTGTGAATCCCGCCTTAAGGAGGCTCTGTCACCAGATTTTCAAACCCCTATCTCCTATTGCAGCAGATCGGCGCTGCAATGTAGATAACAGTAACGTTTTTCTTTTTCAAAAACAAGCATTTTTGGCCAAGTTATGAGCATTTTTATATTTATGCAAATGAGCCTTTCTTATGTACAACTGGGCGTGTTTAAAGTTATGTCCAACTGGGCGTGTATTGTGTTCGTTACATCTGGGCGTGTTTACTTGTTTTACTAGCTGGGCATTGTGAATGGAAGTGTATGATGCTGACGAATTATAAAGACATGTCCTATTTTTTCGGATCCTTTCTACGGCCCGGACACTTTCCCGTAAATATATGGGAAGGTGTCCGTGGGCCATAGAAATGAATGGATCAGCATTTTGATCCGCAATTACAGATCCGTAATTGCAGATCAAAATTACAGTCGTGTGCATGAGGCCTTACACGATCTTATTTCTTCTGATCCTCCTCTGTGGAGCCTTGCAGCTCCAACCCGTGGCTTCAGGACCTGAACATATATGGTCATACAACCATGTCCATGCAGGTCATGCACACATTTGTGCCTTTAGGGATCTCTGTACATTGCAGTGTTATCGCGACAAACCGCGATGTGCGATTATCCCTAAAAACACAAATGTTCATGCGGTCCTGGTAGTTGCTGCCTTAGGCAAATGCTAGTTTCGCCTCAGACGGTTCAGCACTGAATAGCACCATCCACTTGAGTGGTATCATACTGCTGTATAGACTATAAGGGTATGTTCACACGACAACACCAAATACATCTGAAATTACGGAGCTGTTTTCAGACGTTTTTGCATGTACTCGCGTTTTTCACGGACGTAATTGGAGCTGTTCTTCATTGAAGTCAATGAAAAACGGCTCCAATTACGTCCCAAGAAGTGTCCTGCACTTCTTTGACGCGGCCGTAATTTTACGCGCCGTCATTTCACAGCGACACGTAAAATGACAGCTCGTCTGCACAGAACATCGTAAGACCCATTGCAAGCAATGGGCAGTTGTTTGCCGACGTATTGGAGCCGTCTTTTCAGGCGTAATTCGAGGCGTAAAACGCCTCCATTACGTCTGAAAAGAGGTCGTGTGAACATACACTGAAAGTGAACACAAACTGGGCCTTTCCCTGCCCATCATCAGTGCGAAGAACAACTAAATCCAATTACTCTCGAAACATCTTCTGGTAGCATTCTCTCGCTTTCGCTGTCTTCTCCATCTGGCTCAGATAAGCATAAAGGCTTTTGCCAGCTACAAGTGTCCTCTGCAAAGTTCGCTACACAAACATCTTTAGCTCTGTGCTCTTGCAGCACAACTTTCCCTTCTCTGTTTCCCCCTTTAGTTGTGACATCTGCTGCCAACCAATTGCTACCCCAAGTTTCTCCTATAAATAATGTACTTACTCTTGCTGGCCTTGGTGCCTCCATTGAATAGTGTGCCAGCTGCTGCACAGTCTCTTGCACACAATTTTGCATTTTGCATCATCCCAGAGGAAGTGGCAGTGAGTGGAGAATTAGTGGAAACTCACACATCACTTCCTCCTCCTGAAGTTTTGTAGAGGAGTGATCTGTAGGAGATCTGGGACACGTGTCTGTGGTACCCCGTGCTAGAGACACTAATGGCCTTTTCTGAGAATTACACACAATATCATTTTATATTTCAAAGTCTTTATTAAAAGTAATTGTCAATATAGACTCAGAAAAAGTAAAGTTGCACAACAATAGTACAGTAACAATCAGAGCAAATTTTGTGATATGATCAAACATCTTATAGGATAGGAAGAGAAAGGCCTCCTGCACACGACTGTAGTCGTGATTGCGGCACGGACGGCCGCAGAATGTCATCCGCCGGCCGTCCGCAATTCACGGACCATGCACACATTGATTTCAATGAGCCCGCACCGCAAATGCGGCCTGTAAAATGACTTTTTTTTTGCGGTTTGGGCTCCCGGCCAATGTATTGACCTTGGAAACCACGGTCGTGTGAATGGGCCAAAATGAATGGGTCCACAATTCACCCGCAGATTTGGGGGTGAATTGCGGCCGCAAAAACGCATTAGTGTGCATGAGGCCTAAATGCTCAGTAGACGGAGGGCTGAATAAATTCTTGCTAGAAAACCATAAAGTGACAAAAAAAAGGTGAAGGAGTAAAATTCAATTGTGTTCTCTCATTCATTTCTTTAAACATGTCTGCTAATCATGAGCTTTTTGACTTTCTGAAGAAGTTCTTGTCATTGCTTATATTCCAATTATATTAGAGACTGGAACAATAGATGATGATGTACAGAAGTTCAACACGCCCGGCTTTGTAGGATGCCTGGCAGATGTACGCTTCAACAACATCACCCCAATACAAGACATCTTCCGATCCCCTAGAGCAGCAGAAGTTATAACAGTAAAGGGAAATCTGGTGGAGTCAAACTGTGGAGCTATGCCTCTGAAGGTGTATCACATACCATACGAACTGGACCCATGGTATATGGGCGCAGGTAAGAGGCAACCATGTTACTCAGAATTGACTATTGTAAGTGGATTTAGATAGACTATAGACATTATAATGTTAATACCATGCCTTTCCGTGCATTTATGTGTTTTAAAATAAGTTATTGGTCAAAATAATATGCAAAATGTTATTCTTCAATCAGGATTTTACCTGTTGTATTCTGACCCAGCAACTATAGAAAACCTTAATCTTATGTTCTGTCTTGTAGTATTTCCTCACGTACATGATGATGGTCTTGCTGGAATCATTGCATGTGAGTACAATTTCCTCTCTCAATCTCTTAAATGTCTTTGGTAAGAATACCATATCCACAGGATTGCTTGGAGGTTTCTAGAACTACCATAGACGTCAATGGATAGTGACATACATTGCCATGGCCTCTCCTCTATTTGAGGCTGGTTTGAATACCCCTTTAACCACTTCCTGACCAGGAGCTTTACCCCCCACCCCCCTTCCTGACCAGGCCCATTTTTAAGTTTTAGCCATGTGACAATTTAAAAGCAAATTGTTGCTCTATTATTTTTCCAACCTACATGTATTTGGTCTTGTTTTTCTCAGAACATATTGGGCTTCCATATTGTGTCAAAAAATAATAGATATATTTAACTTTTTTTTCAAATATGGAAGGAAAAATGTAAAAAAAAAAAAATCCCCTAAAATAACACATTAACATTTTTTTCAACTTTATTTTCCATCTGGTGCATGCCACTGGGTAAACACACCTGAATACATATTTAGCAACTTCTATCGACTTCAACGATACCAAATATGTGCGCATTTCTTACATGCTGGGCACAAGATGGCGCTTACAATGAATGGTGCGGAAACTGGCTTTTAGAGAAAAAATTTCCAAAGCTGGTTCGCTGACACCATATCACCATTACAGATGTTGTGGCATTTCCAGTCCCCAAAAACTGATGGCCTATACTCGGTTCACAGTATTACAGCCTTCTACCATTCAAGTGTATACTGTAATACTGTGAACCGCCGCTGCAAGTGTGTCAGCGATTCACAGTGTGAGCAGTAAAGGAAATGAAGGGGAAGCGACGATGGTACAAGCATCGCGGCCCCTTCAAAACAGCTGATCTGCGGGTAGGCGGGCCACCAATGACCAGATATTGATGGCTAAGGCTCTATCCACACGACAGGGTCCAAGTGTCGGCCGATAAAAAAAAAGGCAGTTTTTCCCGGCCGTTTTGCATCTGTTCCGGGCCATGTTTCCGTTCCCTGTCCGTCTTAAAATCGGATGAATTTAATTTGTACATTTTTTGCCACACACTTCCCTCTGTAGATACTTCTACAGCCCTGCTGTAGGTAGTGCTACACAGCCCCCTTGTACATAATCATCCCCCATAGATGGCACCCCCCCCCTACCTTCCTGTAGGGCATGGCTCCAGGAGAAGTCCCTCACTTCACTGTCCATGTATGGACAGTGAAGGCAGGGACTTCTCCTGGATCGGAATGCCCGGCCACAGCGGTGGGGATTCCGCTTCAGAAGTCCCTGATGTCACTGTGTCCATATATGGACAGTGACTACTCCTGGAGCGGAATCCCCAATCCCCGGCCACAGTGTTGCCGAAGCGGTTGCTGGGGATTCCGCTCCTACAGGGAGCAAAAAAATACCCTCCTCCTCCTCACATGCACTTCGCACTGTGAGGAAGAAAGCGAGCTAGCGACGGAAGACATTCAAATGATGGCCGTGTATTACTCGACCCCATAAACTTCTATGGGGGCCGGGAGAACGGTCGAAAATAGGGCTTGTCCCATTTTTTTGACGGCCCGGTTTACCGGGCTGTCATAAAATCGGTCGTGTGAATAGCCTCATTTGGGGTCTATTGTTCTTACTGTGGCCGTGTAACTGAAGTTTTTTTGAACGGCCATCACACAGCCAGGAAACCGGGTCAAGTGAATAGGGCCTTATCCTGAGGATAGGCCATCAATTTTTGTGGACTGGAAAACCCCTTTGACACCCCAAAAATGATTATTTTATGGAAAGTAGACCCCAAGGTATTAATTTAACGACATATCAAAGTTTGAAAAACTGCCGTGTAAAATGTCTGCAGCATGCAGACGAGTTTTGTAAAATCTCATCTACTTGCCTTGTACTGTAATCCGCTGCAGACTTTGTCTGTGCAAATCCGCAGGTAAAATTTGCAGTGAATCCGCCACACCGAACGTCACCCTAAGGCCCAATTCACACAGAGTTTTTTGGTGCTGATTTTCACGTCTGAATCAGCACCAATATACAGCCGAAATTGTTGTTTTTTCCCGGGGGGCTGGGAGGCCGAAAAAGCGTTTTACGCCCGCGTTCCTCAATGGCATCAGGCGAAAAACACGGCAAATAAGTGCAGGCAGGTCAAAATCTGGCTCAAAATTCCTTTAGGAATTTTGAGGCAGATTTTTTTTTCTGCCTGCAAAATACTCAGCGATCTTTGGTCGGACAACCTATAAACCATGTCCCATAGCCTACACCGCAAGTAATGAAAGTCAATGTGGTCGCGTTGCGACCTGCAAGTAACTGTTGCAAGAAATCCAAAGTGTCACTTCAGTCATGTCGTGGCAACTTGCGAATTGTGACACTACCACATTGACTTTTATTACATGCAATGTAGGCTACGGGACATAGCGATTTTTGGCTGGTCGACCAGTGTCATGCGCGGCCAAAGTCGCTGTGTAGCAGATAGACAAATTTATTTATAGAGAAAAAAAATTGTCAAAAAAAACCAAACCTCTTTTTTTTTTTTACATTTATTCTTCTCCCTCTCTGGCAGTCTGCCAGAGAGGGAGAAGATGCAACTGGTGATCGCTGCGACAGGCTGTCACAGCGATCACCTGACCAGAGACCACTCAGGCTCGGTGATATAGCTGTCTCTAGACAGCTGTATCTTGGAGCTCCTTACCGTCGGCATGCATGTGATCGCTGCGAAACTAGGGTTTCTCGATGCGGTTGACGTAAAACAAAAATCCTACTGCCTCGGAAAATACAACCAACCATGGTAAAACCGCATGTGGTTTTTGGATGCGAATTTAACTGTACTTTAAAGAGACTCCGTCACCACATTATAAGTGCCCGATCTCCTACATAAGGAGATCGGCACTATAATGTAGGTGACAGCAGTGCTTTTTATTTAAAAAAAAGATACATTTTTACCACTTTATTAGTGATTTTAGATTTATGCTAATGAGTGTCTTAATGCCCAAGTAGGCGTATTTTTATTTTAGACCAAGTGGGCGTTGTACAGAGGAGTGTATGACGCTGACCAATCAGCCTCATGGACTCCTCTCCATCCATTTACTCAGCGCATAGGGATCCTGCTAGATCCTTATGTGCTGTCTTAGGGTATGTTCACACTCTGAGCCAAAAACGTCTGAAAATACGGAGCTGTTTTCAAGGGAAAACAGCACCTGATTTTCAGACGTTTTTTGAGCAACTCATGTTTTTCGCGCCGTTTTTGGAGCTGTTTTCAATAGAGTCTATGAGAAAACGGCTCCAAAAACGTCCCAAGAAGTGTCCTGCACTTCTTTTGACGAGGCTGTAATTTTACGCGTCGTCTTTTGACAGCTGTCAAACGACGACGCGTAAATGACAGGTCGTCGGCACAGTACGTCGGCAAACCCATTCAAATGAATGGGCAGATGTTTGCCGACGTATTGGAGCCGTATTTTCAGGCGTAAATCGAGGCATAATACGCCTCGTTTACACCTGAAAATAGGTTGTGTGAACCCAGCCTTATACTTACACATTAACGATACTGAAGTGTTTAGACAGTGAATAGACATTCCACGGGATGTCTATTCACAATCTCTGCACTTCGTTACGGTTTCTATGGTAGTTACAGCAGAGGAAGCGTGATCTCTTTGTAACCTGTCATTTACAGCGAGATCACGCTTCCTCTGCTGTAACTACCACAGACAGAGTAACGAAGTGCAGAGATTGTGTCACCTACATTATAGCGCCTATCTCCTTACGTAGGAGATAGGGCACTTATAATGTGGTGACAGAGCCTCTTTAACATCTGAATGGACCCTTGGGCTGGGTTCCCACAGTGCAGATTTGCTGCCGATTTTGCATGAGTCTTTTAAGCCAAAACCTGAAACAGAACTTAAACCAAAGACATCTATAAAGAAAGGCTTTATAGGTCTGCCCTCCCTGATCCAAATCTGGTTGTGACTTACAAAATGCAGGCAAAATAGGCAGCAAATCTGCACTGTGGGTACCTTATGGTGCCTGGCAGACCGTCCCAGAACATCTGACATCATGGGAAAAGCAGATCACAAAGTTTGGATTTTTACTTTCTTATTGTTTCTCCCCTGACGTATTTGGATGCTGCATATTTCCCTGATCTATTAAATCAACATACACATTCAGTCATGTAATGGAAGATCGCCATCGATCAAAATGTAGTTGTGCAGCCATAGACAAACACTCAACCTTTAGGAATGGTTTTACCTCTAGATTAGTAACTCCTTGGTACCTCCTTTCCTACCAGTAATATAACATTTTAAGTATCCAATTTGCTTTTATAGTTCTATTAAAATAACAGGTGTTTCCTTATTCTCTAATCTCCTTTATGCTGGCCAGTCTCTCCCACATCCTGTTGATGTCCCTATAGCAACCCTAACTCTTCTGTGCATTGATATCCTGTCACCATCTTTGTGCCCAGGTGTCAATGTGTTGCTGTGAATCCTTCTACCAATAAAACTATTACAGCATAGATCACATTTCCTCCCTGTCCTGGGCAGCCTTTGTTATCATTCACACAGCACTAAGCAATGGAAGGGCTGCTGAACGGCTAGAAATAATAAAATCTTTATTAGGGAGGGGGGTTATTTTTTTTATTTTTAAATTAAATCTATTGTCAGTAAGAAATAGCCTTAAATTGTTCTCTTTTGAAAAGCTAAAGGATTACCCCCCTAAACCCCGTTCTACTGCTCTGTTATGGCTGAAGCATGCGATTCCCGACCGTGAATTACGGAAACCACGTAACTCGCTGAGCCGTAAGCCCCATAGAACTTAATCGTAGTTACGGAAACAGTGTAGCTCTCATGCTACGCTGCTTCCGTAACTGCCATTCACTATGCGGTTTCCTTAATTCATGGTCGGGAATCACACGCTTCAGCCATAACATTGAGCAGTAGAACGCAGTTTAGGGGGCCCCGTTCTAGAGATAGATGCGTGTCCCACCTCTGGGACCTGCACCTATCTGACATTTATGACATATCCTGTGGCTATTCCAAGTAAAATAGTCGAACAACAGCACAAGGCTTGACAAAGACCCCACACTCACTATGGGTCGAAACGTTGCCTGTTTGTCGTGGATGTTCTGACCACTTGAAACCACTTTGATTATCTGGAGACGTGTGCTGTTGTTCGACTATTTTACTTGGAATCTACAACATGCCGGAGTGGGTTTGCCTGGCTTGACAGCGTGCACCGCGCCAGACTCGGGATTTGTGATGCTTCAAAACCTTTCATTTTGCTTCATATCCTGTGGCTATGTCATAAATTTCTCTGATGGGAAAACTCCTTTAAGACAGAACTCGCATTACTGTATTGTAACAAGCCACGCACCTGTGTGGTTGTCACTTTACGAAGACAATAGTTTACTTTCAGAGGATAAAGCTTATTCATTTTATATTGAATTTATATTTTATTTGCTGAAACCTAGACAATCCTTTAACATTTTATTTAGCTATTTTCGTTATATTTAGGTGAAAGATTTTTAGTTTTCCAATCTGCCAGATTATTCAGCAATACTGAAATAGAGGATGTACCGCTGCATAACCAAGCAGATTTACCATTAAGGAGTCTGGGAAAGCCAAAAGAAACCCTATGGTAGCCATATTAGTTGGCACCAGGTTTGCACACAAACCAGATGTAAGTTTAGAAATCTACATTTGCATTTCTAACCACTTGAAAGTAGAGGTCATGTCATGAACTTATGTTTATAGTAAAAGAGCCTTAAACAAATTTCAAGATAATAAAGTGAACTTATTCTCTTTCTTTTTTAACCAGTTGTAGTGATTTTCCTCTTCCTCCTTGCGGTTGCCTGTTTGTTTTTGGTTTATCATTATTTTCACCGGTATAAAGGATCTTACCTCACCAATGAGCCAAAAGCTATAGATGCTCCAAGCGCTCCAAAGTCTTCCACGAGGAAAGAGCAGCCCCTGCCACAAATTGAGGAAGAAGGGGCTAGATCAGAATAGCCTTGACTCTAGTATTCTCCGGGAAGCAGCAGCCATCTGTTCAGAGGAAGTCTGGTAACTTTGCCACTGCAACACCATATTGGTCCTGTTTTATTTTTGTGGAAAATGATGGTGGGGGTGAGGATGGACCACAGAAAAATAGATATAATGGACTGACAAAGTTCTAAGGGTCTTCTGGTAGAGCAGTCAAAGAACAGTAGGCTCTTCGAGGAGTGAGTATATCGTTCATCTTCCAGTACCTGCCTTTGTTACGGTTTTTCCTGGACTGTGATTCATTTTGATCCATAATTATCCACATATAAAAAGTTTCCATTTCTAGAGAGCGGATATGGTTATTTTTTTTTATAACAGTACTACAAGCAGGGAATGGACCCCTACAGAATATACAATAAGTGTGCTTCCATCCAGGGCATACAAAATGAAGTACTTATTACTCCATTGACTAAACTGTTGAATGTTTCGTTACAGTTTGCGCATAGTGAGAAGGCATATTCCATCCAGGACCAAGTATCTAAAGGTACAAGCAACTTTTTACCAACATCTGATGACTGAAGCTCTAGGGCCTAGGTTATCTGTATGTGTACCCAGTGGCTACACACTCTGCTTTGCTTTTATTGGTCAGCACACAATAAATACTGCTACAGAGAAGCAATTTAAAGGGGTTGTCCGGTGACAGAAAATTGATGGCCTATCCTTGATAGGCCATCAAGATCTGATCAGTGGAGGTCCAACTCTTGGCACCACTGCCGATCAGCTGTTAGAAAGGGCCACGACGCTCCAAAAACCACTGCTTCCCCTTCATCGACTGCACTGCTTACTGCTGTAAAACGTCAACACATTTGTAGCAGCAGACCACATTACAGTGGCCCCTTCAAACAGCTGATCAGCAGGGGTGCCCAGAGTAGAGTCTGACCCCCAAGGTTTAGATATTGATAGAAAATTGATGGCCTATCCTCAGGATAGACTGTCACGGGCTAAAGCCCTAAAATGCCATAGCGACTGGAAGCAATATAAATGGGAATTTGGTATAAATTGGAATGCTATTTGTTAATCCCGTCACATTGATTGCTATGGAAACAATGTTTTTGCTATGAGGGATCTTTTTGAAAATTAGAGCAGGTTACACTGCATAGAATGAACCTTTAGAATAATTGGTAGTGAAACATGCTTTTCATGGATTTTAGGAGATCAATCCACCTGCGTGACCTGATGTCATACAAAGAATTTACCTGTACAAAGTTCTCTGGCTTGTAGTTATCACACGTTCCAATGTTGATCCTACAGTGAACTGGCAATAATTCAGAGTTTGGTCTCTTAAAAAAAAATGGAAAATAAGATGTGCCTCGATTAATCTAGAGAACCCAGACGTGGAAGATATGCATGAATGTTCTTAAAGGACTGCTGAGCAAAAATGCAAGTTGATTTTTGTAAAAGCTACTGGCTGTAAAGGTTTAGGATCACTCATCTGAAATGCAAGCTTTCATGGACTTATTCTAAACCTAATACAGCACAGTGGTAATAGATCACACCATACAAGCTATATACACATAAAACATGGTGAAAAGAACACTTGATACGGCAACAGGTTCCATTGATTTTAATTGGATTTAGTTATAAGGCTGGGTTCACACGAGCATGTTACGTCCGTAATGGACGGAACGTATTTCGGCCGCCAGACCCGGACCGAACACACTGCAGGGAGCCGGGCTCCTAGCATCATAGTTATGTACGATGCTAGGAGTCCCTGCCTTCCCGTGGAACTACTGTCCCGTACTGAAAACATTATTACAGTACGAGACAGTTGTCCGGCAGCGAGGCAGGGACTCCTAGCGTCGTACATAACTATGATGATAGGAGCCCGGCTCCCTGCACTGTGTTCGGTCCGGTACTTGCGGCCGAAATACGTTCCGTCCATTACGGACGTAACATGCTCGTGTGAACCCAGCCTAATAAGAATCTCATTTAAAGCTCGTGCACATGACCGTGTTTTTCTTCAGTGTGCTATTTGCAATTTTTGCAGATAGCACACTGACCCATTAATTTCTATGGGGCCATGCACACATCAGTGGTTTTTGTATGCTTTCTTCTGGTTTTAGATATAACCCCAGGTTTGGCTACAAAAACGATTCGACTTTTCAATAGGACATTACGATTTGACTGGTATGTAATCATACGTCATCAATTTGTGACAAGTGTCTGTCTCATTGCGGATTGGAAGACTGGCTGTTTCCGCCTTTGGGGGTCACACAACCACTACTGCAGCACACCCAAAAGCCATTGCAAAACTGCAGCAGGAAAGAGAATGCAATGTGTGCATGGGGATTTATAATTAAAAATGTCATACAATGCACAACTGCAAGACACAATCTGTAAGCAGAATGCTGTACAATAAAAGGGGTGGTCAGGGATGAGAAAAAGTCAGCTTTTTCTTCCCCCAGAAACGTTGCTATTGTTGTCTATGGGTTGTGTATTGCAGCTCATGTCAATGCACGCAAATGCGGCCAAGCTACAATTCCAGACACAACCTGTGGGCAAGAGAGGCGTTGTTTCTGGGCGAATTCTATTTCCTAGAATGCTATTGAGACCGTTTGTATAGTGGAACCTGGTTATTTTGCAGTGGACAGCACAGAAAGCCTGTTTTATCCCATGACCACTCTGAACTTCACAGTGGCTGCTGACCACACCGGACAGAAACGACCTTCAACAACACTGCCAGAACAAGGACATTACATTCAGTCCTATCTATTACAATAATTTAGCTTTATACATAAAGAAGAATGGAAATGCTGTGGTATTGTAGATCTCACACTATAAACAAGTATGCAAAAAACCAAGATATGTAACCGATATCATTATCTTCTGATATTATTAGGGATGTTGTGCTCACCTAGTTATGATGGATGTAAGATCAGATTACTGGTAAGAGAACGTCATACCCTGAAACAGTAATAAATTGTAGCGTTCAGAAAGTGCAATCTGTATTTTCCAAGAGTTTTTCTTGTTGAAGTGATATTTGCTTGATTATTTCATTGTTTTTCTATATATATTGTGCCCAGCAAAATACTCTTCTTACCAAATGAATATAACTGGGGGTATTGGTGTTGGGCAGAGGTCTCAACGACAGTTGATGCAATAAACACCCTGGTCAATGATAGTGTTTCCTTGGGATACCTCCTATGTAGCGCTGTGTATCCCTGCATAAGGAATACAATTCTGATGACAGCTCCATTCTTTATGCAGCTACAGTCATGCACAAAATTGTTGGTACCCTTCTGTTAAGAGAGAAAAACCCACAATGGTCACTGAAATAACTTGAAACTAACAAAAGTAATAATACATTTGAATTGACTGAAAATCAACTAATGTAAATCAGACATTGCTTTTGAATTTTTGTTCAACAGAAACATTTCAAAAAACAAACTAATGAAACTGCCTGGACAAAAACGATGGTCCCCTAACTTAATATTTTGTTGCACAACCTTTTGAGGCAATCACTGCAAACAAACGATTTGTGTAACGCTCAGTGACTTCTGCACCTGTCCACAGGTATTTTGGCCACTCCTCGTGAGGACGCTGCTCCAGCGGTCTCCAGTGTGAAGGCGCCTTCTCCAGACTGCAGGTTTCAGTTCCAACCACAGATGCTCAATAGCATTTAGATCAAGGCTCATAAATCCTATTGAGCATCTGTGGTTGGAGCTGAAACCTGCAGTCTGGAGAAGGCGCCTTCACACCGGAGACCGCTGGAGCAGCGTCCTCACGAGGAGTGGCCAAAATACCTGCGGACAGGTGCAGAAGTCTCACTGAGAGCTACACAAATCGTTTGTTTGCAGTGATTGCCTCAAAAGGTTGTGCAACAAAATATTTTTTGAATACCATCATTTTTGTCCAGGCAGTTTCATTAGTTTGTTTTTTAAAAATTTTCTGTTGAACAAAAATTCAAAAGCAAAGTCTGATTTACATTAGTATTTTTTCAGTAAATTCAAAAGTATGATTTTTGTCAGTTTCAAGTGGTTTCAGTGACCATTGGGGGTTTTCCTTTCTTTAACAGAAGGGTACCAACAATTTTGTCCACGACTGTTTGTGTGTTTTCGGGGAGAAAGTTACAAGAGCGGGGAAAAGTTGCTACTTTTTGGGCCATTTCTACACGTAAGAGCATTGTTAACTCCCCCCCCCCCCCCCCCAATAACTTAGTTACTGTAATTTCATAAAACATTCGACACGTTATAGTGACGTGTCAGAAGTTTTTGATCCTGAGACCCCTCCACCAATTGCTAAAACGAAGGGGCAGAAGCTATGCCCCTTCAACTTCAGATTTTTCTCAGGGGGGGGTTAGCTGAAGACAAGCTCAATGCTTCTGCCCCTTCATTTCAGCGATGGATGGAGGTCCAAACGCCCACTGATCAAAACTTGACATGTCACGGACATGTCAAAAGTTGAGAAATGACAGTTACTCTTTAACCAGGTTATTTTTGATTTGTCCTTTAAAGTGAAACGGTCATGTTGAAAACACTGTCCGATATGCAGACCGCATATTAGGGCCTGTTCACATCAGCATTGCCTTTCCGTTGAGGGGTTCCGTCGGAGGGTTCCGTCAGGTTAACCCCTCAACGGAAAGGCAAACAGAAACCTTAACTTCCGTTCCCCTCACCATTGATCTCAATGGTGACGGAAACATTGTTAATGGTTTCCGTTGTATTGACTGAACCAATAGCGCAGTCGACCGCACTATTGATTCAGTCAAAACTACGGAACCCTGTCACAACGGTAACCAACAGAAACCATTAACAAAGTTTCCATTGAGATCAAGAGCGAGGAAAACGGAACCTACAGTTTCCATTTGCCTTTCCGTTGAGGGGTTAACCTGACGGACACCGCCCACGGAACCCCTGAACGGAAAGGCAATGCTGATGTGAACAGCAGGATGAACTGAGCAGATATATAGTTTTTGTGTGATAAAATTAATTACCGTATATTTACATTCGTTTTTTTGTGGCGGTTTTTCAGAAATGATTCGGTTTTGCTGAGATCACGTCAAACTGCCAAAAAAAGAAAAAGAAGGCTAATTTGGACATACCGTTATACACTCGAAATGTATTGATTGGAATCACTGCCTGACGGTGGTCCTATTCAATGAGACAGCCTTCCCTGTGTCGCCATGCATTTAGTCGCTCCACCCACTGGATTCTTAACCTGACAGTAAGATTAGTAAATTACAAGTTCTACTGAAAATTTTCCTACAAAACTACGTTAACTTGCTCAGCTTCTCCTGCTCCATAACATGCTGCCCACAAATAAGACAGCATGACATGTTCACTTTAAAGCGTACCTCCAATAACAATGAAAAAGTATTATACTCCAACAGCATCACGGACGGTCCATAGTCCGTGCTGCCGGCAGCTCATAACTCTGTGAAAGAGCGTCCTGCTAGTCTCCACGGCACCCTTATGTAGAACCTAAAAAGAGAAAAAACCAGCGCCACATGGTGCAAGATAAACCTGGTTGATAAGATTAATAAAATGTAAGGAGAAGCAGTTACGCTCACCTATGGGAGTTGTACAGTACAGGTACAACACTGATGCAGGCATATAGTTGTTAAAGTCAGCTGCAGCTCTCCATTTCAAAAACTGGTACCATGACCACGGTATCGCAACAGGACAGCAAATAAGCAAAAATAGATGGATGTAATAGAAAGCGCTACTGATAGGAGTATTAGCAGAATTGGTAATAATTTTAAAGATTTTTCATACATGGCTACGCGTTTTAACACAGAACCTGTGTCTTTATCAGGTCAAAAAAAGTTAGCCATCTATTTTTGCTTATTTGCCCCCTTTATGTAGAATGACCACCACCGCTCTAGAATCCTATAGAGCTACTGGCCGTTCTGCAATGGAGACTAGCAGGACACTCTATTCTACTGCAGATATATGAGCCGCCAGCAGCACGGACTATGCAAGGTCCGTGCTGCTGCAAGAAGCAGAATCACTAATACAAGTTATGCAGAAAAACGATTATTGCGCACACTCCTGCATTATAATCCTTTTTCAGTGAACGTGGAGATATATTTTAAATAACCATAATTACATTTTATCATTTATTTCTCCCAGTTACAGTGAAATCTATTGGACTTGTGGGTCATTTCATAAGCATTTCCTTAATCCCACACAGTATAAAAATATATTGTGAGGATAGACTTTAGTTTTGTACAAAACCAATGTGTTTGTATTAATATGAATAGTCACTCACCTACATCCTGAAGCAGCACGGGTCCCTCATATTGTTCCAGTCATTTTCCTTTCTTTCACCTCATTCAACACTATAACCTGCATTCAGTGATTCTGGGACGTACAATTTCTCTTACGTTTTAGATTAAATATTTCTATGTTTACAAATGTAGAATTTACAGATTGTACGCAACATTTTCTTTAGTTTTCAATTACATCTTGGTCAGTTTAAGACCATGTTCACACATAGCATAAACACTGCAGAATTTCAATCCAGAACTTCCTTGCAGCAATTCCAAAGCGTATTACAATAGCAGCAAAGATTTCAACAAATCTCCACACGCTGCGTAAAAAAGACGCAGATAAGAAGCGTGGAAATTGACCTGCGGTGCGGATTCTCAATCTGCAGCATGTCAATTACTCTTGCACGCAGAAACGGCTAGAAATTCCGCAGCGTTTAGTTATCATGGCCTTATGGGTTTTCCAACCACGAATCTTTGGCACAGATCCACAGGATAGGTGATAGATGTTCAATCACAGGGATCTCATCAGTCACTAATGATGGACTCCCAATCATCTTCACCCGCACGACAGCGGTATGGAGCAATTTTAGAATCTATAGAAACTTTATGGAAGTTACGCAAACAGTCCAGTAATAGCAGCCGTGCCGTGGATAGGTGACAAATGTTAATGGTCTACTATAGTACAGATATAATAAGCTCAGATTTACTTCCATATTAATTCACTATAGCATTTTCGTAAACGTTTTGAAAAATGTAAGAAATTACTTATAGGAATGTAGGGATTATGTTAACCAGATTTAGTTAGCCCTTGGCCTTGTGGTCGGTAAGGTGCTCTGCTTGGTGCTCGTGTTAATTTAATACGGATTTAATCTCAGTTTTGTCAAAATGAAAATCGTACTCCCTCCCCCTAGAATGCCATATGGTGACACAAATGCATATATATATATATTTACATGTATGTTACAAGACAAAACTGTGTATTTTTACAAACTCATTCTATTCAACAAGACCCAAAGGAATAAAAGATGTATGATGGATACTTTGAGTGTGTTTCATTATATAGATTTGCTCACAAGGTTCGATTACAAAAATGTATATTATTGTAGAAAGCAAATTTAAAATCTTATATTATAGCGGTTTTCTCCCAGATTATGTCCTAGTTTATTTATGTGATTGCATTGCGAACTCCGTGTGCATATGGACAAGTAGATTTGCATACAGGGAGAGTAAACACGGCCCGACAAGGTCAGTGTAAACGAGTGCGTTCAACGAGACAGCTCGTTTGCTCCTTTCACAAGGAGCTATGATCAGTAATGTATAACGAGCATCCGTTACTATGATCGCTGCTGACAACGATAATATTTTAGGCCGTGTAAACTATACAATCAGCCGATGAACGAGAATTTGCTTGTTCATCGGCTTATCGTTGCCCTGTTTACACAGGGCAGTTACCAGGAACTAGTGTTTTGTGAACGATCGTTTGCCCGATAATTGGCCGGTGTAAAAGGGATCTTAGGGGGGAGTCTGTGTCTAATGTATAGGTAGATGACTATCCAGGCACTCACCTGTACACAAGACAGAATCCTCCTTCCATTCCCTGTTTGACCAGAATACACATTAACACCCTCAAAAATGGCTTGTTACAGTAGAAAGAGGGACGCTGGAAACAGTGCAGCCGAAACCTGGCCAGACAAGGTCGATTAAAGTCGTCAAAACCTACCCTTTTTAACGTGCCATGTAGTGTGTATGGGAGCTTCCCAGCTGTCCCATGACGGCAGATGGGGAGAAATAAGGATCAGGCATGCAGTAAATAAACCACTGCCAGAAGAGGAACATTCACAAGCATTAGCAAGAATTTTGGGAAGATATGAGCTCTATGTCCTCCTTTGCAATCATTTTTCAATCTCTATAAAATTAAAAGTGAAGCAACTTTACGAATAGCCCTATGCTACTACCTTCCATCTGTTGTTGCTAATCTACAGAGAGTAATAGGGGAAAGATTGCAGTCATATCCCTTCCGAGTTTAATTGCAGTCTCCTGCAATGGAGACACATAGATCTGCAGAGGCGCTGTATACAAAAACCGTAGGATATTTTTTTTATCAATACTATTTTTAAAGTTGCTTTACACTTTTTTTTATTGCTCCAATGCAACTAAAATAGTTAGTTGCAAAGATGGACATAGCCTTTAAAGGGAATCTGTCTCTAGGTTTGGAGCCACTAGCATGTCATTAAGCAGCTGGGGTTTAGCGGTCCAAACATGCCCACGTCAAAACCAGATGTTGTTTCGGCAATAGTGTAAGAATTTACAACTTACCAAGAGGAGTCCAGCATTGTCAGGTGCATTGCACAGATGAAGCTAAGGACAGTACACCTTGCTTCATTGCACATGCACAGTGTACGGTCATTGGCTTCATCAGGGCGCCCAACGCCGGTGGACTCATCTCCCAGACTCCGTGAAAGAACTTATAACTTAGCTAAATGAGTCCCGTGGCCGAGTACAGTACACTGCGCATTGAAGCGAGGTGTACGGTACTCGTGTTCATCCAAGCCATACGCGTGTGCCTGGCACCGCTGGAATCATCTCCGGGATTTATCTCGGTAAGTTGTAAGTTCTTTCACTAACTATTCAAGAAACATCTGGTTTTGAAGTGGGCATGTTTGGAATACTAAACCCCAGCTGCATAAAGATCTGCTGGTGGTTGAGCGGCTCCATACCTAGTGACAGGTTACCTTTAATGTTGGAACATGCATGTTTGTCTCTGTACTACCCCTGATTGTAAATGACTGAAAAATATAAGTAAAGGGAATTATTAGTCACTTACCTTCCACTGGTTTTCATAAATGCCTAACTGGTAACGTCAATACCACATTTCAGGTCTGAGCATACAGTTCTGTACAACACAAAGCATGGACAAACGCTGTTCTGCACATGCAAAAAGGCCAGTTAAGAGGCACTACATTTTTTATTATTTTTTTTAGAGATATAGGTCTGTCACAAACATACATAACAGTGAAGTCCGCCCAACATCCTACACAGACAGTATAAAAGACCACAATATGTATTTACTGTAGATATAATTTTTAAAATGTGCATAAAATTGTTAGATATAACAACATGACTTTGCATACACTGATGGTAACATATAATCATGCATATTAGTGTATACATTTATATTCATATAGTCTATGCAAAACACAGGATTTTTTTCACATAAACGGATAATATTTTAGGTTTAGACAAATCAAGTTCTGTAACATCAGGAGACTCTCAATGGCAAAAGATGCGAAGGTCCTGTAATTCTATAAAATGGATCTGCATTAGGAATTTAATGCACCACAATGTTCATGGTAAAAAAAGACACAGTGGAAGCCGCCATTTTGTTGCCTCAAACATTGCAAAGCCTACACAGGTTCGATTACATGACTATCGGATGATGGATTTCAGATACAGTCCTGTTAAACAAGCCGCAATTCTTTTCAGGAACATGTGAAAAAGCACGAGGAACAAAGTATTTGCCCATCCAAAAGAAAGTGGAGCGATTCCTCGGAAGCACAAACCTCCTACAAATAAGCTCTTTCAGTATTGTCTGTTCACGGTTTTGAAGTAGGTGGCCAGCGGGGGCTCCACTGCTACCTTCATATGCTGGGGTTGTTCAGTTTCTACATGAATTTAGAAGGGGAATCATTGAACAAATAAAAAATATCCCTGCTAAATTCATTGAGCCAAGTTCTCTGTCTAGTGACGTTTACTTTTAAATGGGCCTTCTAATGACAATGACAAATAAACATAAAATGAGCAATAATCAAACAGTTATTGCCATTATTGCTTCAATAAACAAAAACTTGGGATTAAATGCACAATAGGTGACAGGTTACAAAAGCTTCACATTACTTGGTTAACAGTCTTGTGGACACTTGTTCTATTAATATTTATAAAGCTGATATTTACGCAAATGTTTTGGATCATAAAAGAGCAGAAATACACCAAAAAAGAGGTGAAAGATCACATAATAAAATACCAGGAATGTATTTTAGTACAATAGATACAAAATGCAGGGGTTGACAGTAGCAGCATTAGTACACCTGTCAGGGCATGATGCCCATTTGCCTGCTTCTCTTATAGAGTACATTTAGGGTATGTTCACACGAGGTCATTACGTCCGTAATTGACGGACGTATTTCGGCCACAAGTACCGGACCGAACACACTGCAGGGAGCCGGGCTCCTAGCATCATAGTTATGTACCACGCTAGGAGTCCCTGCCTCGCTGCAGGACAACTGTACCGTACTGTAATCATGTTTTCAGTACGGGACAGTAGTTCCACGGAGAGGCAGGGACTCCTAGCATCGTACATAACTATGATGCTAGGAGCCCGGCTCCCTGCACGGTGTTCGGTCCGGTACTTGCGGCCGAAATACTCCCGTCAATTACGGATGTAATGACCTCGTGTGAACATACCCTTAGATGACAAATTTCTGGCCGCACAGTAAAAAATGCATCAAAATGTTGCCGTGGTTTTTACTGGTGAAACTTGTAAAGTAAATGCATTTCTCCTGTAAAAACGAATCATAGTGAGTTTTGCAGCGATACGGTGAGAAACGGCTCATCTCAATACATTCATACTGCAACAACCAGCCAACAAGTTTATTAAATATAAGTACTCTCAACAGGCCTCAAACCATCCCCCATCCCAACTCTGCTTGGGCCAGGCTGTATAGTGGAGACTGCTAGCACTCACTGTATTAACCCTTTATGTAGGTATCCCTGTCTGATGACAGGTGGTGTCATCCATACGATACCAACTATAGTATGTTGAAGTAGATGGTTACCCTGCAATCCTGTGGAGCACAATGGAATTGGCAGAATGAACAAAAGCAAAGAATGTCACCAAAGGTCTGATGTTATTTATATGTGATAAAAGTACACAAGTGGACCCATCAGTAATATTTGATATGCCTAGAGCAATTACAATAATATACAGCATTGTAATTATATAGTAACATAACCACTATCTCACTTTGCGATACAATATATCCACAGTAAGGCTGGGTTCACACGACCTATTTTCAGGCATAAACGAGGCGTATTATGCCTCGTTTTACGCCTGAAAATAGGGCTACAATACGTCGGCAAACATCTGCCCATTCATTTGAATGGGTTTGCCGACGTACTGTGCAGACGACCTGTAATTTACGCGTCGTCGTTTGACAGCTGTCAAACGACGACGCGTAAATTGACTGCCTCGGCAAAGAAGTGCAGGACACTTCTTTGCAACGTAATTTGAGCCGTTCTTCATTGAACTCAATGAAGAGCAGCTCAAGATATACGAGTGTCACAGACGCCTCGTATATTACGAGGAGGAGCATTTACGGCTGAAACGACGCAGCTGTTTTCTTCTGAAAACAGGCTGTCATTTCAGCCGTAAATGCCTGCTATCGTGTGAACATACCCTAACAGTTATGATGTGGACAACATTGGGTCTTATGCAGCTTTACAGCATCATATTAAGTAAACCTTGGTGCGTACATATTGGTGCTCGTCTGTATGCAGTCACAGGAAAAGCAAATAGTAAAGCTAATGCACCATGCACACGACCGTAAAAATCAACCGTAATTGCAGACCGCAATTACAGACCCATTCACTTCTATTGTCCACGGACACCTTCCCGTTTATTTGCGGGAAGGTGTCCGGGCTGTAGAAAGCCCCTGCAAAAGAGAAGACATGTCTTATGACATACTTTGCATGGGAGCACGGGCCGAAAATGCGGGTGGCTGTCCACTCTGCCAGCGACCAGCCGTGGCCATAATTGCAGACTGTGATTACGGGTACGTCCGTGTGCGTTAGGCCTTACTAAGTATTAGCAGCTTGCAAGAGCACTGTGAATAATCGAATAATGCTGCCACTAACTACAGAACTACCCTCAATTGGAGGATTTTATACACAAAGCATAAGTTGAACATTATTTTAGAGTTTACAGTTAACATACAGAAGTAGTACAGTATCTTTGCAAATGAACTGCATCTGAAATTTAGTAATAGCCTGTATCATAGCCCATTGTCCTCTACAGCTGCATTCACAATTCTGAACACCTAGCAAAGGCATTCCCTGCTGGCTCAAAGTCTACACAGAGATAAGGTTTTATAATGCAATGTGCTGCACTATAGTATTCTTGAAGAGTTGCGCCCTGTTCACATCAAGTTTGGCCCCAAGAAAGTTCCCCATATACACGCTAAATACATCCATAGCCCGACGGAGGCCAAAAGTGTCTCCTTTTGACCTCTGTTGGGTTGGTATACAGGAATAAACGGTTTCTTTTAACGTTATGGAATAGCGTAGTAGACTACGCTATACTATAAACTGTATCCCGTACAAAAAAAACAAAAAACTGCGGTATACTTTATTTTTTTTATAAACGGATTCTTGCGACGTTTGCCATACAGTAGCATATGTTACCCATAAACACTTATGTCATGAGAATTTCACAATGTATATGTTAAACAGATGCCATCACCGCCTATGTTTAAAATATACGCCGGAAGCTTTTCTCGGTGTAAACGCTAAACGTAAGCCAAAAATGTGATGTGAACAGGTCTTTAGGGTCTCCTTAACTAGGTTACTGTACCGTACCTTTTAAGTCAGAGGAAGGTCTGTGTAGACAATGAGCCACAATGAAATGCCTAGAGGATACAGATCTGAAGCCTTTAGAAATATTATACTGGCTATATACACTAGATCAGTACAAGATAACTAAAGCAAAGCAATTACTGAACATCTTATTTAAACTGTAAACTGACTCTCAAAGGACAAATGCAATAAAGTCAGGGGATGCATGCCTATTTTAAAGTGCAGCTGCAAGTGTTCATATAGTGAGTACTGTCAGAAATGTACAGTACATGATTAATACTTAAAGTCCTGTATATATTTGCATAAACTGGATCCGTACAGGTGTTCACAATTAATTACACTGTATTATAAGTAACGTGCCACAACTTCAAATGATTAAGATAAAAAGAAATCCGCACTGCAATGTGCATAAAATCACTAGATAGATGGTCCAAGGCCATAAAACTCCCTGGTAACTGCTAACATAATTGCCATTTACAGCAGGGATTACATCTATGAATATATCTGGAGAAAGAATATCTGTACAATTGACATTGATACACCTAAAACCATACGTGCGTTAGAGGCGTTTATGAAACGAGTATACATACCACAGTTTGAGAAGACCCAAAGTCTTACATAAAGAGTGCAAAGAAATAGGACTATCAACCCTGTCACCTGAAGCGGAGTAGTGACCACATTCTTGGCTCGCAGCACCCAGAGAAAGAACGTGCATCACTGTTCAATAAAAGAAGCAAAAGTTAACCTCCTGCTGCAGTGCCATTACTCTCAGAAGTAACCTGCCTTAACAGTGGGCTTAAAGGCTATGTACACCTTTGACATATATATATATATATATACACACGAGAATTTGTCTATCAGCTGTGTCTTGCGCTGAGACCTGAATCCGTCAGGTCAGCAGGACTGACTAGTTCAGTGTAAGTGGGTCCTACGTTTAACCGACACACAGGATCCACCTGTTATCACTCACATCTAAGTTATGAACTTAGATGTGATCGGTAACTGCTTGATCCTGGGTGTCAGAGACACACAGGACCCGCTGACACTGAACTAGTCAGTGGCACTTACCTGACAGATACAGGTTTCAGCGCTAGATACATCTGCTCTGTATACAGAATACAAAGCAGCTGTATCGCAAAAGTAAGAAGAATTTTTAATAAAATGTATTTAGAAAGTTGCACCAAACTCACTGATTGAAATTATTATTATTTTTTTTGTTATATAAAATGTCTAAGGTGTAATAGACCGGTCACCTACACATAAAAGGTAAGCAAATTTGTATTGGTGATTATATAGAAGCATGTAGCGTATTGAACTACGGACATTAATTAGTATTTTGCGGATATCACTGGTTCCTGGCAAACAGATAGGGAGCTTAATGGCACCGCCGATAAATTAGATGGTCCCACCTTGTGCTTATGACAGGTCCACTTTAATGTGTACTAAGCAAAAGAACACAATTGAAGAGCTTGTGCTTTAAACTGTATGTGACCGACAACAAGCTATAAATTACACACTTCACTGAATGAGCATCTACAAAATGTTCAAACCAACCAATAATACCCATAGACGGAGACTACTAGGATATGTGACTAGGATTATATAGCATGCTGTAGGTACAGTCACATACACAGGGATCACCTCAAGACTTGCACTAAATGTCTGCAAGTGTAGTGGAACCGTTGTATGATCGGTCTTACCAACACATTCACAAAGAACATGTATTTTACAATGAAGTGTCTGGACAACAATATAAATTCATTATGTTATTGCCTTGGATGGTTACAAGGTCCAATGACAAATCTGGGAAGGATATTAAACGATATCAGTCTCTCTTTCTATGCCCACGTATTTCAGAGCGTCCGCCTGGCTGTATCTGTAAAACAAATAAATAAATATATATATATATATATATATATATATATATACACACACACACATATACACACAAGCCTTGTGATGGGGCTGAAACTTTGAAATGGATCAATACACACCTTTTTATATTTTGAAAACCGTTGGAGTGCTGGGATTTTTTTGTTTTTTTACTTACCTATTGAACTCTGGATCAAGGTCAAGTTCGCTTAGCACTCTATCCTCTACCCAAAGGTGTACTAGGTGTGTTCTTAATTTAAGAGAGTCTACTGTGAGTACTAAAATTTGAAAGAAAAATGTAGGCTCGGTTCACATCTGTGTTGGTATTATCGTGGTTTTGCCCCATCAGAGGAGAAGAACAACGAAAATACTGTAAGTGCCTGTTCCGTTGTACGACGGACAGCACCGAATGCTCAACAGAACTCGTTAACTTTAATGGGTTCTGTCTGGGTGCCCGTAATTTTACCAGAAACATAGCGCAGTTTTTCCAGTATTTTCATCCGGATCTGTAATGGAGCCTCCAACGCAGAAGTGAACAGGACCTCAGTGGTACTAGCCCTAGGCACTCAACAACCACAGAATTGCATTGGCATTACAACCAGATTGCTTTTGTGATTGTATACAGGTGGATGGAGAGGGGCTTACATCTGAAAAATGTGTTGTGGCATATACTTCTATGTGCCCTCACTGGAAATTAGAAACAATTACTGCTATTACAGTTACCTTACACAAAGGGAATAAAATACTTTTCAAGGATTTTAAACCTAGGGAAAAGTCATATCCTGACTAGTTATCTGGCGGGGAGCTGTGTGTATATGAAATACTCCAGTTCTCACCGATAGTCAAAAAATAATTCTTCTCCAGCCTGGATTGCTCGATTGGCAAATATTCCAATGCGGTGGTCTCCATTCACCATAACCACTGCAAGACAAAAATAATTCAGCACTTACTAAAGATTAAAGTTTACATTTCATAAATGAGTGGTACAAGGTTTTCAGCAAATGTATTTATAAATGAAGACACCCGAAAACATGGAACAAGACTGATTGTAACTTTAATAATCTTTTAGGTGACTTTTCAGAATAAGCGGTCGTATGAGCCTTCATGGAATTTTGCTTGAAAGCATAATGTATTTTAAAACATACAGAAAAATTAAATGCCCAAAGCTACAAGTCTGACTAGAGCAAAGCCTGAGAAGCACAGCATCTCTTAAAAATGAAAGTTCAAGATGTGCAAAGTTCATACTTGCCACTTATACCAACGTTTACATGCACAGATCTTCACATAATCACCAGAACTGAAGAGAACAAATATCTCTGCGGTCCATTTACTGTAAACATTCACATCAGAGAGTTGATAAGTGGTCTGATTAGGTGTAGAGGGCGATTAGATGGGGAAAAGCTCATATTCTCCGTTTGTAGAAAAAAAAAAAAAGACCCCTCTAAATGTGACATCAGAGAGCAGATATCTCTTATTGGTAAGAGGGGTGATATCTTGAAGAAAAGTCCCTGTAAACCCCCCTCTCCCCGTCGTCATTGGAGGCTGTACAGGGCAAAAGATGGCAGTAACAGGCGGTGATCTCTCTTCCTGCTGTCATTTGCAGCTTCCCCCCTCCTTTCTTACAGAGACACAGAGCCAGGAAGAAATATTCTTCATGTTACTCCCCAATTTGGAACGAATGTGGCACCTAAAGCTATGAACCTGGTATCATTTTAAAGATAAAATTCTTGAGTTTTAATATAATAAGCCCTACCCCTTATATCCTATTTGAGGCAAGCATTTAAAGTCATGCCTTATTACATACATTCTTAGACGCTTATTCGGCCATCAGCTATGCTAACCTATTCCCCAATACATATATTCCCCATATACTCTGCTGAACGTGATTGTGTTGTAAATGGGAAAAGGAGATATGCCGCGGTCAGCGGCTTATCCCCCACGGTAACAGGATCAGGCATGTTGAACTCCAACATGTTGATCCTTCTTTCACAAGACATCTGCAGTCGGGGGAAGAGTACAAATCCCCCATACACATTAGATATTCGGCTAGTCCCGCTGATATCGTGCCTTTACAATCTGTGTTAAAGTCCAGAGCTACAGCTATTCTCCACGCTTCAGTGCTCAAACGCTGAAATCTGCCAGCCTTCCTTGCAAACTCCATTTGCTCTGATGCATTGAATTCTAAGAAATGCAATTTTTACACCAGACCGCAATCTAGTGTAGGAAAAAACAAAAGTCCCGCTGTATTATAGGAGCTAAGATAAGGAGCGGTCTGACAACAAGCACGACGACTGTTTCCCATGACGACAGCAGAACTGCGAAAGCAGCTGTTAGCTATGATACAAGCTGTGACTTAAGATCAATGCAACATAAGTAAAGCAGTGTATTTATCCAATTTCTAATCTTTTTATATAAAATACATGTATCTAAGCTGTAAAACAGTGGTGATAGGTGAACATACCCTTTAAAACTCAGTGTACCCCTGTTTTCCCGTAAAATGTAAGATGACTAGCCCCTGCGTCACCATATGCTTAGTTCTACCAGGCTCACTATGCAGTGAAAATACAAACCTTTAGCATAGCAATTAGGATTCACTGAGTGGTTTGCAAATCTGATTTTATTTCCTTTCCTTGTGGCATCCACAACAAAATCTGTCCAGAAAAAAAATATAAATAAGAAAAGACAAAAATGGAAAACACTATGAACATAATGGAGAAAAGTCATTGCTGAGGTACTGTGATGGCCATTTCAATCAGGACGATCTTTGCTGCCAGTAGGAAGAGCCAATATTGCTTAGAGAAGGCTCTGGCTAAATACTGGTGCTAGGAGGCAATATTTATTGTACAACGTTTCTAGTAGTGGCATTTACATTTAATGAAAATGCCACCAATAACCGTCACTTTTACAATCAATGAACATCGATGATAAAACCGTATTTCTAGATGAAGTTCTTCATTCAAACTGGTCCATTGTGATTACATTCTCCCTAAAGGTTCCCACTACTTCTTTCACAGTTGTTTTAAAAGAGAGATCTGATAAGAAAGTCAAGCACTTCCACCGATCTCAGCAAATGAATGTTATTTTTCGTATAATTAAAAGTTATAAAATTTTCCAATAAACTTTCTACATAAACGCTCACAGTTTTCAAAAGCTCTGCTTGCTGTTATTTAGAAGGAACATTATTTGTTTATGTCTAGTGGATACAATTCTGTCCATGGTCATGTATTGGACACACAGGCCCTGGGATTTTTAGAAGACACCGATCTGATACACATACTGTAACTGTAACGATCCCTGCACCTGTGTGCCCATCACATGGCCATGGACAGAATTGTATCCACTAGAGGTAAATAATGAATGTTCCTATGGAATAAAAGCAAGGAGAGATCCCAAAACTGGAAAACGCCTTTAACAAAATCTATTTCTCTGGGGATTGTAGGAGACATGTGCAGTTCGGTTGATATTCTGCATCCACTGATTTAGAAAACAACAACTACTCGACAATGACGTGAGTTCATTGCCATGAATAGAAGTTACAGAAGACATCCACCACATGTATGTATGATTGCTACTAATGCAAGTAACACAGAACTTACCATTGTTAAGGTTGAACAGAAAACTCGACATGTATCTATCATAGACTTTTCCTCTTCTATCTGCTTCATCTTGGGAAATGAGCTAAATAAAAAAAAATTGCACATTATTAATAGTATTATTATTAATAATAATGAGAAATCTTTATTTGATGTATGTGTATAGTTCGGCTACACACCTCTCCACAATATTCAGAGATGAACTCATTCTTCAGGACAGACTCTTTGATGAAGGTTCCCCATCCAGCAACATCTGACGGAGCCAAGAGCAAGTGCTACAGAAGCAAAGTGTGTATAAAAATGAAGAATACAGCTTTTCAAGTTCCGTAACATTTCAAAAATTGGCTGAAAACGTCCCCGAGTTTCCCAAAGAATATCTAAACCTACCAATGGAAAGAGCGCATGCATTAAGGTTTGTGGTGGAAATATCTCTTCAACTGAGCCAACCTTTGACTTACGTTTTTCAGGCCCCGTTGGATGCTGCAGTTTTTGCAAGACACAATTTTCGAGTCCCAGTGCTCAGAAGCACCACATGTTAAACAGAGATCTGGATCACATTCCCGTACAGCCAGATAACAGGGGCATTGCTTGGTGTTACACTGTGTCTTACACCTGCAACCAGGGAAGCGGTTCTGGCCTGTGGAGGAATAAATGAGGCTGATCAAAATGCGCAAGTCTAATAAATGACAGTATTAGCATCATTCTAGAAACCCTACTGACCAACAATGACTACCACTATCTTCTCAATATATATATATATATATATATATATCAGCAGAACTTTATCTAGCAGACTCATCTCAGGATTTGTAAATTGTGGCCATTTGTTTCAGCATATAAAGCGCTTAAAGGGAATCTGTCACCATCTCTTACCCCCTCAAACTGGTGTAATGGTTAGCTAGTATTAAAGAAGTTGAATCCAAATATGTCCTTTTCATATTCTCACTCACCCGCAATTTGCCTGAGAGGTGTCGGCTCACTCAATTCAAATAGTCAAATCCACGCCTACTCCTCCCCTTCTTTACTGCCCCGCATTATAAATATTCATATCCTTCTCCTCTTGGCCCGCACTACATGCTGCTCAGAGTGCCGGGCTTCTGGCAATCAAAGAGTATAGTTGGAGATCGGTGCTGGAAATGTTTATACCGAGGACTCCAAAGCACGTGCATATCACTCAGTGGACTCCTAGAGCCTTCAGCGCGTGTACAGATGTGGGATTGCAGCGGGAGATGGCGTGCGAGTAGACATGAAAGATATACATATTCTGACTCTGGACCCCTATATACTGGTTATAGTAGTTTAGGGTAGTTAAAGTTAGTGATAGATTCTCTTTAAACTTTCTCATGTAAACTTCATTGCAATTCAGTCCCTGAGCTATGATAGATGCGTACTTTTGTTTACTCATTCAACTTGGGGACTTCAATAACAGATCAGTAAATAAAGATGCATGAAGAAAATGCCATCACTTATTAGTATATGAACACAATTTCTAAAGCTGGAGAATCTCTTTCCATTCCAGTTTCCATTTAAAACTCATGTGTTTTTTACCTATATTTAACCAGACTTTCTACTTCTGTGCAAGATAGACATCGTTTTTTAGAAATGGAAAACGTACAAATAAAATGTAGTTTAGCCACAGCATGCTTTCCCACATGTACTCACAGTCAGGGTTGCACTGACAGAATTTTTCACAGAAGTTCTGTGTCATGATGCAGGGACAAGTGCTGTCACACGGATGATCTGGGTGGTCACAGGGCTGATAGTTGTATACCTGGTTTGCTGAATTATCTGTTTCCAAGAAGACAACACACATCAGTATTATTATGTAATTAAAGGTAATCAACAATTCATGATTTTAAATGCCAGTACATTAACCTCTTAAGGACGCGGCCTATAGTAAGTCTTCAGGACAAATTTTTATTATTGTATTCCAAGAGAAATAACTTTTTTTATTTTCCTATCATTGTAGCTGTATGAGGGCTTGTTTTTTGCTGGACAAGTTGTACAATGCAGTCACAACCACAAGTAATGGCGCGTGTACAGCTCCTGTGCCGACACCATCACTGCGCAGTAGTGCGGAGGCGGCGCGCGGAGACGACCCATGGTGTACTATTATGGAGCAGGGCAGGAAGGTGTTAAAGAGAACTGCATTGCTCTTTTGTTGATTGTACACTTAATAAACCTTTTTGTTGCATATAACACATTCATGTGAGTGCGAAGTTCTCAAGAGTACTAAAAGCTGCACCCATATTCTGAACATTAGGGCCGTAATGTATCAGAACCATTTTTAAACGATAGTCTTTTATGTCAACTGCACCAATATGAGGGGAGATTCACACGAACGTTGCGTTTTTGCGCGCGCAAACAACGCAGCGTTTTGCGAGCGCAAAAACCATTTGACAGCTGCGTGTGTCATGCGTGTCTGATGCGCGGCTGCGTGATTTTCGCGCAGCCGGCATCATAGAGATGAGGCTTGTCAACGCCCGTCACTGTCCAAGGTGCTGAAAGAGCTAAATCTTTCAGCACCCTCGACAGTGAATGCCGAACACAACAGCGAAAAACCTGTAAAAAAAAAAGATAAAGTTCCTACTTACCGAGAACTTCCCGGCCGTTGCCTTGGTGACGCGTCCTTGGTGACGCGTCCTTGGTGACGCGCCTCTCTTGACATCGGGCCCCACCTCCCTGGATGACGCAGCAGTCCAAGTGACCGCTGCAGCCTGTGATTGGCTGCAGCCTGTGCTTGGCCTGTGATTGGCTGGAGCTGTCACTTGAACTGAAGTGTCATCCCGGGAGGTCGGACTGCAGGAAGGAGACAGGAGTAATCGGTAAGTTAGAACTTCGTTTTTTTTTTACAGGTTAATGTATTTTGTGATCGCAAGTCACTGTCCATGGTGCTGAAACAGTTTAACTCTTTCAGCACCATGGACAGTGACTATCTCCTGACATCGCGTACCGATAATTTTTTTGCCGGGATCGGCCAAAACGAGTTTGGCCGAACCCGGTGAAGTTCGGTACGCTTGTCCGGCTTCGCTCATCGCAAAGACACTCCGTTTGGATGTTCGGAAACAGAAAAGCACGTGGTGCTTTTCGGTTTTCATTCATCCTTTTCACTGCTGTTGCGCGAATCACGCTCGTCCCATGGAAGTGCTTCCGTGTGGTGCGCGTGATTTTCACGCACCCATTGACTTCAATGGGTGCGTGATGCGTGAAATACGCAGAGTTTTTGAACCGGTCGCGTATAGTACGCAGCGAACAAACGCTGCGCAAGAATCACGCACTGTTTGAACTGCCTCATTGCCTTCTATAGTGCTGTGCGTGATGCGCAGAAAATACGCGGCCTGCACGCGCGCAAATCGCGCTCGTCTGAATCCCCCCTAACAGCAATGAATTGTATTACATACGTACGCCTCAACAACTTTATCGGATTAAAATTGTGTAAATTAAACGAACATTATACCTACATAATCTAGGTAAAGTCATGCAGCAGAAAATTACTATTCTACATATTTATGAAATAAATACATCCCTTGTTCCCCTGCCAGTCACGTGTTCGTACAGCACATCATTGCTGCAGAGCTGTAAACGGAGACTGCCAGGGGAAACGTTGGGCCACTGCCGCTGGAATGCGTGAGGGGGGAGAGTTAAAAAGGTAACTATGGGCATTTTTGTTATTTTAGCCAATACACAGCTGGCAGAGGAGTTTTTCATTTATTTATTTTTAAGCTGGAAAACCCCTTTAATTTTGGGACCAATATTCCTGTTTTTATACTAGCAAGATAATTCTGCATGTAAATGCAGAGGTTAGATATCAATGTAAAGGCTTCATGCACACATGCACGGGGGCTACATGGCCCCTGTGAACTGCTGAACAGGCTCCGAACGTCTCTGTATGAAATTGGAGGCAAACGGAGGTATAGCAGAGGCGCTATGTGCCTCTATGGCAGCCCTATCTGCATGAGACCCATGTGCATGAGCTGTTCTAATAATCATCCTGATGTACATCTAACTGAGGGGGTAATTTAGCTATTGCTATTCTGCTGAAATAAATACAGCACATTGGTGTACAAGGAGATAAGACGTTCACAACCTACCCTTTTTAAGTTGAATCTTCCTGCAGTGTGCGGCCCACAGTCTACAATAAAAATAGAATATAATATAACCCCTGTAACATGATTCATTGATGCCTGTCCTATAAAGGCAGAAATCTCAGGCTAAAGTCGCACGCAGGATGTCATAGCACAATGTCAAGCAGCTTGAGTCATCACATCCAGCTGTTATAGGCTATGTAAACCTTTGTAGCTTTTTTTTTTTTTATGAAATATATGTGTTATGTGTTTCTACACATTTCTTAAATTGACAATTTATTAAAAATTGTATTTACTTTTTGCGTTGCAGCTTCTATGCATGCACTATACATAGAAGCTGCATAGGCCGCTAAAAGCCAAATCCATCAGTCAGCTTAACCGACGGCTCAGCTGTCAGCGGCTCCTGTGTGCCTCTATCACAATGGCATCATAAACGTAGATGCAATCGGAATGGATTTTGCAGTCGCAAGCATTTTTTGCAACAAACCCGCCACGTATGAACATACACTTATACTACGTTTTGAGTGACACTGCAACATATACATTCAGGATAATGGACTATACCTGTGCTTTCTCTTCTTCTTCTGTGAAGTACTCATCAGTTCCTTGGCTGGCACTTTCAGAATAAGTGAATCTTTCACAGCAAACTGAAAAACCTTTACAAAAAAGTTATGGCAAAATATATATATATAATTGCAATATCAGAAAAAATGTTTGCGGCAGTCGTGTTGCATAAAGACTTTTCAGCGTTGGCAAAAATTTACTTCCAAGTAATTTCTAATATGAAATCACCTGTAAGGCTTACACTTCTGTTCTTAGACCTAAAAAGTTTAAGTGATAAAAAGCACCAGGTGAAGGCCTTTTGACCAATGGGACCAAGCTCGCTGCATATCATCATGAACAAGAACAGGCAAAGTAACAATTAACTCCTTAATGACCGCCCACAGTCTTATGACGGCAGGCGGTGCATGTCCTAAGTATACAGCGACGTCTTTTGCCGTAACTGTAGGTGAGGCTGACGAGCGCTCGTGTGAGCGCTCATCCTCTAAGCAGGAGCTGTAACTAACAGCTCCTGATCTTAGAGGAGCCTGCTGAATACAGCTAGAGTCGGAAAACATTCGGACCCCAGCTGTTTAACCCTTTGATCGCCGCGGTCCGTGACTGCGGCATGATCAAAGAGAACTTCCGTCCTTGATCGCGTCACTGCAGACCCGGTGACGTGATGAAACGCCGGGGAATCCCTCTTATATTCACGCTGTAAGAATAAAAAATTTTCTACCTCCAAACTATGAAAAAAAAATATTACAATTTCCTCCGCATAAAACAAGGCCTCATAAAGCCACGTCAATGAAAAAACAAAATTATGGCTGCTGAAATGCAGAGAGGTAAAAACTGAAAAACGTAGCTGGTCATTAAGGGGTTAAATTTGTTTATTTTTATATATATATATATATATATATATATATATTTTTTTTTAATGTTTTTTCTTTATTGCAAACAATGGTAAAATGTATGAGGTGCTCTTCAGGGTTACCTTTTTGATCACAAGCAATGACCTCTGGGGCTAAGGCATCATTTAGACGAGCGTGATATACATAGTTACATAGTTAGTACGACTGAAAAAAGACACATGTCCATCAAGTTCAACCAAGGGACGGGAAAAGGGAAGGAAAAATTTCTACACATAGGAGCTAATATTTTTTTGTTCTAGGAAATTATCTAACCCTTTTTTAAAGCTTTTCACGCGTGTCGTACGCACCTATATTAGTCTATGGGCCAGTGCAGACAGTCCGTGAGTTTTGCGCAGCGTTAGTCCGCTGCGTAAAACTCACAACATGTTCTATATTTCGCCGTTTTTCGCGCATCACGCACCCATTGAAGTCAATGGGTGCGTGAAAACCACGCATGCCGCAAGGAAGCACTTCCGTGCGAACTGCGTGATTCACGCAACAGCTGTCAAACTCTGAGGGTATGTGCACACACACTAATTACGTCCGTAATTGACGGACGTATTTCGGCCGCAAGTCCCGGACCGAACACAGTGCAAGGAGCCGGGCTCCTAGCATCATAGTTATGTACGATGCTAGAAGTCCCTGCCTCGCTGCAGGACAACTGTCCGTACTGTAAAAATGATTACAGTACGGGACAGTTGTCCTGCAGCGAGGCAGGGACTCCTAGCATCGTACATAAGTATGATGCTAGGAGCCCGGCTCCTTGCACTGTGTTCGGTCCGGGACTTGCGGCCGAAATACGTCCGTCAATTACGGACGTAATTAGTGTGTGTGCACATACCCTGATTGTAAACAGAAAAGCACCACGTGCTTTTCTGTTTATAAACATCCAAACGGAGTGTCATAATGATGGCAGCTGCGCGAAAATCACGCAGCCGCGCATCATACGCTGATGAGAAAGGAAACAATTGTGACCCTAGGTAGTCAGCAGGTATAATATATATGGGCAATAGGAGGAATGCCTGCAGGCAAACAAAACCCTTTTTCCCGACTACCCAATGATAGCAAAGAACAAATTAAAATTTTATTAAGCTACTTGTAGCAAGAACAGACCACATATATAACGATTTAAAACTGTCACTGCCTAAAACTGAAGTGAAGGTAATTCACTGGAGAAACCAGCAGAGTATAGAAATAAGTGCTGGCCGACATGCAGCGAGTCAATTACAGCCAGTAAACACCATGTGGCCTAGGGGGAAGTAAATTCAGCTAAGGCAGGAGATTAAAACAAACTGAGCCCCCCCGACATGTTTCGCTACCTAGTAGCGTCCTCAGGGGTACACGGGGCTAATGGCGACGCGGCGAAAAAACAAATCCTCTTATGGGGATGTAGGATGACGTGGGTGGAGGGAGGGTGTGAGGGCAGGCCGCCAATGAAATAAGATAAGACGCAGCAGCTGTCAGAGAGAGCGATCCAACCAATGGGGATTGCTGTAGCAGGAGACCAATGAGAGGCAACGGGCCGCGCAGGCGCACTGTCAATACGGCCAAATTAGTTCAGAGGATACGCGCATGCGCAATAAGACACAGAAGGGACTTGGAAAAATAATGAGGGAAAGGAGATGTGACAGGTCGGCGCAAGCGCCGTAGCTGTCAGTTAGGACTTAGTGCAGGCGCACCGCCGATACTGACAGATCAGTGCAGAGGCGACGCGCATGCGCAATGACGCATCATAGGGACTTAGAAAAATAATGAAAAAAACAAACAGAATTTGACAGGTCGGCGCAAGCGCCGTACCTGTCAGTTAGAACTTAGTGCAGGGAGCCATAATATCCCCCATCATAGAATAGCAGTGAGTGCACGATCAGGACTGCAGAGACAGTCCAGGTCGGCATAACTGCGCCAATAGTAAGGAAGAGACCAGTCAGACAGGATATTAGAAATAGATATCAAGGATGCCCCTCGGAACCACAGACAATGGTGATAACTACCCCCGCACTAAGGTATCTCAGCATGTCTCTATAGAGATACAATTATTAATGACAGGCACACCCAAACCCCCATCAGAACAAGTAGGGTTCTGAGGAATTAATGAATATTAAATACATAAATAAATTTTTTAATATAGAACAATACATATACAATACCGGTCGCACATTATAAAACATATATGGTCATAATTAGTAATTTAATAGTCAAATTAAGCCATGATAAATCAAAATACAGCCGCTCTATTAGGGGAGGCTGTAATAGACATAAATGAGGCGAGCTATATAGTCTCTGCAGTCCTGATCGTGCACTCATTGCTATTCTATGATGGGGGATATTATGGCTCCCTGCACTAAGTTCTAACTGACAGGTACGGCGCTTGCGCCGACCTGTCAAATTCTGTTTGTTTTTTTCATTATTTTTCTAAGTCCCTATGATGCGTCATTGCGCATGCGCGTCGCCTCTGCACTGATCTGTCAGTATCGGCGGTGCGCCTGCACGAAGTCCTAACTGACAGCTACGGCGCTTGCGCCGACCTGTCACATCTCCTTTCCCTCATTATTTTTCCAAGTCCCTTCTGTGTCTTATTGCGCATGCGCGTATCCTCTGAACTAATTTGGCCGTATTGACAGTGCGCCTGCGCGGCCCGTTGCCTCTCATTGGTCTCCTGCTACAGCGATCCCCATTGGTTGGATCGCTCTCTCTGACAGCTGCTGCGTCTTATCCTATTTCATTGGCGGCCTGCCCTCACACCCTCCCTCCACCCACGTCATCCTACATCCCCATAAGAGGATTTGTTTTTTCGCCGCGTCGCCATTAGCCCCGTGTACCCCTGAGGACGCTACTAGGTAGCGAAACATGTCGGGGGGGGCTCAGTTTGTTTTAATCTCCTGCCTTAGCTGAATTTACTTCCCCCTAGGCCACATGGTGTTTACTGGCTGTAATTGACTCGCTGCATGTCGGCCAACACTTATTTCTATACTCTGCTGGTTTCTCCAGTGAATTACCTTCACTTCAGTTTTAGGCAGTGACAGTTTTAAATCGTTATATATGTGGTCTGTTCTTGCTACAAGTAGCTTAATAAAATTTGAATTTGTTCTTTGCTATCATTGGGTAGTAATACGCTGATGACACACGCAGCTGTTAAGTGCCTTTTGCGCACGCAAAATGCCACGTTTTTTGCGTGCGCAAAATGCACACGCTCGTGTAAACGAGGCCTAAGCCTGCATACAACATACCTGGCCATATAGCCTACGAGGACATGATATGTATGTATAACTCTCTTGCATTACACTCTAATACCTGCTTATATGCCTGCATTTAGTACCTGTTTGCATGTCTTGGTGCTCATGAGTCGGGCAATGGAACAAAAGTTGTTGAAGTAGGTTCCATGGAAGACTCTGAATAGAGATTCCTCAGCTCCGGACCATTCCACTAGTTCACTGGTTTCTGAACCCTCTGACAAGTCTCCACTCATGCTTCCCTGCCTCTGCCTCGTTGGGGTTTGACAGCGAGAATTTCCTTCTATTTGGTAATTAAACATGCATGTATAATAGTTCATCTACATCATTTTGCGCCGGCATATTATCAATACAATTCATGTGCAAATCTCATATCAGTTTACAATGCAGAAAACATGAATACGGACTCTAAGGCTATGTTCACACGGAGTATTTTGGGGGAGGAATATCTGCCTCAAAGCTCCAAACGGAATTTTGAGGCAGATATTCCTCCCCCAAAATACTCCGTGTGAATAGCAATGATCGCGCCGTTTTTCGCCCGCGGCCATTGAGCGCCGCGGGCAGAAAACACGCTTTCTCCTGCCTCCCATTGAAGTCAATGGGAGGTCGGAGGCGGAAGCGCCCGAAGATAGGGCATGTCGCTTCTTTTTCCCGCGAGGCAGTTTTACTGCTCGCGGGAAAAAGACGCCGACGCCTCCCATTGAAATCAATGGGAGGCGTTCTCGGGCCGTTTCTGCCGAGTTTTGCGACGCGGTTTCCGCGTCAAAAAACTCGGCAAAAGACCCCGTGTGAACATAGCCTAACACTGCGATTTACAGCCTCCTTTTGAAGTATATGCCGGGAAAAGCACCCAAAGGTACACAATAAACAGACGCTGTGACGAATGCATAACAGTTGCACCAGTCACCATGGACTATAATGGCATTCTTTTAACAGATACCTCATGAACTTTCATGACCCATCTCAATGTTTTTGTTAAACGTTAGCATTATAGTCTATGGGTGAGGGTTGACACTGTTCGGCATCAGTTTAAAAGATCTGACACCCATAGGCTGTAATGAAAAGCTATTGAAAAGCCGATGAAGTATCCGTTAAACAGATGACTGTGACTAATGACATACTGTGGCATCTATCACCAGTTTACATTTAAATTTACACTAACTTTTCATATAACTTATCTAATAGTATGTCTAATATCTAGTAACTTAGATTTTTTTTGTAAGAAAGTAAATTGCAGTCTTCTCCTTGCAAACTCTGTATGAAGTTACTGGCACTAGGTGTCTCTCTTCCTGTAGTAATGCAGTCCACCTCCTGTTGTCCTGCAAATTCCGTCTCTAGTTACAGAGATGTACTCATATCCTGCTTGACTCTGCAAACACTCAGTTCATCGCTGCTGGGACACTTGTAAGTTTCTCTTCTTAGTACTGCGGTCTCATGTGATCGTTGCAGTAGTTGCTTTTGTATCTCTTAATAATAACTAAGCTGCATGCAAGCTCTAATTGCTGGGTTCTTATGTCGCAGTAAAATGCGTGTTTTGATGCAAATTGCAGAAAATCTGGACCATATGGCCGCAATTTCTCTAAAATAGCAGCGAAATGGCACATTTAGATTATTGCTTTTGATCATAAAAAACATCAGATACTTCATTCACTAAAGAGAGATTAATGAGGAACCTCTCCAATCCTTCTGTAGATTGCAATCTGCTAAAAAAAAAAATTATAACCTCACAGCCAATCTGGATTGTCCTGAACTGGAAAGGATAAACCATTTTTTTTGTGGTTTCACATATACCAATGGCAAAAAGGAAAAAGTCTCCTTACCTGAAGAGCTGGAAGCACAGTCATTCCCTGTATCCCGATCACTGTCTCCTTCTTTGGCTTCAGTTACCGTTGAGGTGGAAGAACTTGCACTGGAAGCAGCAACTGTTGGAGTTTTCTTTTTACGTTTCCCTAAGCACTTGAATCTGGGGTTGTTCAACATAGCATACTCTTTAGCTCCATCCTGAGAGATTGAGAGTTGAAGGCTAAATGAAGCATCTTATGAGTGATTGTTGATCTAATACTATAATATGGAGCGAGAAGTCAATTTTAAGGCTGTAAACCAAGCAGGTGGCACTCTACCAAGTGGAAATAACTTAAGATTAATGTACAGGTGCTAATACGTAATTTTTTTAAATATAAAACTAATAAATGGGACCACCCCTGTTTATAATACCTTTCAAAACCCCCTCTATTAGCCAGAGCAGAGAGCGGCTATGAACAGCAGCTCCTGCTCTGGAGGGCTTGACATGGTCATGTATTAAACGGTAATCCAGTGGGCGCCTTGTAATACTACATTTTGGAAATGCGTGGAAATCCACCCGCATCTTCCTTAAGCCAGCTCCAGGAGTCCCAACAGTTTTCAGTTTGATGGGACTGCAGATCCACTGGAAATCTGAAATCCCCCCTCACCTGTGCAAGTTATTATGAGAATGTTATATAATCCTCAAATACATCTTTAAAGTGTATTTAAACACATTTTACAGATTTCTTTACTATTCTACACTGATGGTAGCACAAAAAAAATATTTAAAGATGGATAGAATCCATAAACACGGAGTACATGGGCGATTTAACTGTGCACGTCAGTAAAGTCACAAGCTGCTGACATAGTCATCCACTGTGGATGGTGATTCAAAGCCAAGTGTGCATGCGTGACTTTACACGTATGCTGCATATGGCAACATATTTTTATTTATATTTTTTCATTGTTTGAGCGGTGTGATGGCTTATTTTTTGCGGGACGAGCTGTAATTTTTATTAGCAACATTTTTTTGGTACATACAATTTTTTTATCACTTTTTATTTCATTCTTTTTAGCGCTATAGTGACCAAAAAAACAACGATTCTGGGGTTTTAAATTATTTTTTTTTTAATTTAAGTTTTGGACTTTTACGGACGCAGCAATATTTTTACTTTTACATTGTGCTTTTTTTTAACTTTTAACAAAACTTTTACACTCCCGAAAATGTATCTAACTTTTTTTTATATATATATATATATACACACACATACATACATAGATGAGGAAACAGCGTAACTTGCTGGGATACGCTGTTTCCGCAACTACTATTGAGTTCTATGGGAGTTACAGAAACAGCATAGCTCAGCGAGTTACGCTGTTTCCGTAACTCGACCATGTTACCAGGAAGTGGCCGGGAGACAGTGGAGCCGGGTAAAATAGAACGGGGTGTAGGGGGCCACGTTCTAGAGATCGGTGCGGGTCCCAGAGGTGGGACCCGCATCTTTCTGACCTTTATGACATATCCTGTGGATATGTTATAAATGTCCTTCATGGGAAAATTACTATAAATGCCGCGGTCGCTATTAACCGCGGCATTTAGCTAAATGGTCAGGAACAGCACCATCACTATTCCTGGCCGTTAGAGTAGCGTGTCAGCTGTAAAACCCAGCTGACATCTGCAGTGTATGGAGCGGGCGTAGCGGGTGAGCCCGCTCCATACATCATCCCCATGATGTGCCGGCACATCACGGGTCAGGAAGGGGTTAAGTAAGGGGCGGTCAGGGGGCCCGGCGCTGCAGGGACTTTTTAGCAAGATTTATTCTTGCTAAAAACTGAGTCTTATAGTCCGAAAAATACGGTATTTGCACGTAAAAGGCACGGTCTAATGATACATTTTGTATGTTTCGATTTTATAAAAAGGCATTGATTGCTATTTAATACTACATTGGAAAACTTAGCAGATATATATATATATCTGCTATGACCTGGAGTTCTGCGATCTTCTATTCTATAACTGTGGATCAAGGTTGGATACCCTGGCACCGACACCACTCTTTTTACAAGAGTGATGCTCACCTCCATTTATACAGTGCATTTGGAAAGTCTTCAGACCCTTTCAATTTTTTTACATTTTGTTATGTTGAGGCCTTGTGCTAAAATGAAAAAAAGTTTTCGTTTTTTCCCCATCATTCTGCACTTAATACCCCAATAATGACAAAGTGAAAACCGAATGTTAGTAATCTTTGCTAATTTATTGAAAAGGAAAAACTAAAATAAATATCGCATTGATATAAATATTCAGACCCTTTACTCAGTACTTCGTTGAAGCCCCTTTAGCAGCGATAACAGCCTCCTTGGGTAAGATGCCACAAGGTGTGCACACCTGGATTTGTGAATTTCTGCCATTTTTCTCTGCAGATCCGCTCAAGTTTTGTCAGGTTGGATGAGGACCGTCGGAAGACAGACCTTTTCAGGTCTCTCCAGAAAGGTTTGATTGGGTTCAAGTCAGGGCTGTGGCTGAACGACCTATAGACATTCACAAAGTTGTACCTAAGCTACTCCTGTGTTGTCTTGGCTGTGTGCTTAGGGTCATTGTCTTGTTGGTAGGTGAACCTTTGGCCCAGCCTGAGGTCCAGAGAACTTTGGATCAGCTTTTCAATAAGAATCTCTCTGTACTTCGCTCCATTCATCTTTCCCTCAACCCTGACCAGTCTCCCTGTCCCAGCTGCTGAAAACCACCCCACAGAATGATGCTGTCAGCACCATGCTTCACTGTAAGGATGGTATTGGGCAAGTGATGTGCAGGGCCCGGTTTTCCCCTGACATGACGATAAGAATTGAGGCCAGAAAGTTCAATCTTGGTTTCATCAGACCACGGAGTCTTGTTTCTCACAGTCAGAGAGTCCTTTAGATGCTTTTTTGAAAACTCCAGGCAGGCTTTCATGTGTCTTTTACGGAGAAGAGGCTTCTTTAAGGCCACTCTGTCATAAAGCCCAGACTGGTGGCGTGCTGCAGTGATGGTTGAACTTCTGGAAGTTTCTCCCATCTGCACACAGGATCTTTGGAGTTCAGTGTGATCATTGGGTTCTTGGTCACCTCTCTTACCAAGGCCCTTCTCCCATGATTAATTAGTTTGGTGGGGCGGCCAGCTCTAGGAAGAGTCTTGGTTGTTCCAAACTCATTCCATTTAAAAATTATGGAGGCCACTGTGCCTCTTGGGAACTTTCAGCGCAGCAGAATTTTTTTGTATCCTTCTCCTGATCTGTGCCTCCACACAATCCTGTCTCTGAGCTCTACAAGCAGTTCTTTCCTCCTCAAGGCTTGGTTTTTGCTCTGATATGCATTGTCAGCTATGAGACCTTATATAGGGGTGTGTCTCTCTCCAAATCATATCCAATCAAATGTATTTACCACAGGTGGACTCCAATCAAGGTGTAGAAACATTTTAAAGATGATCTAGAAAAATAGGAGGCTCCAGAGCTAAATTTCAAGTGTTATAGCAAAGGGTCTGAATACTTAGGGTATGTTCACACGCTTAACAAAAAATGTCTGAAAATACGGAGCGGCCTCTGATTTTCAGGCGTTTTTGAAGCTGAAATTAAGTTTCTTTTCATTTGGAGCTTCTTTGAAGCGTTTTTCATAGTGTTCAATGGAAAATCAGCTCCGAAAAACGCCTCAAGAAGTGACATGCATTTCTTTTTTCGGAATATCTTTTTAAGCTCCGTTTTTTAAAGACGCCCCGTATGAACTAAACACTGTTTTTCCCATTGATTTCAATGGGCAGATGTTTGTAGGTGTTCAACTTCCGTTTTTCCAGGTGTTTTTCGAGGCGTAAATGCCCTAAAATAGGCCTGAAAACACAGTGTGAACATACCCTTATCTTCATGCAAAATTAGAGTTTTTCATTTTTAATACATTTGCACAAATTTCTAACATTCTGTTTTCACTTTGTCATTATGGGGTATTGAGTGAAGAATGATGGGGAAAATCTTGAATTTTATTTTATTTCAGCACGAGGCCGCAACATAACAAAATGTGTAAGAAGTGAAAGGGTCTGAAGACTTTCCAAATGCATTGTACATGGACTTGTTACATTGGTAGAAGTTGGAAAGTAAATAGCTGCTTCAAACCCTTCTGCATAAATGTATTTTGTGAACTAGAACATCCTTAACCGAAACGATAAACTACCACCCCACTTTCATCCTATGTTATCTCAGAAATATCATGGATTCCAGTTAAATGGTTACTGTATACCTGATACTTACAAACCTAAATGATAAAGTGAGAGAGAAAATGAGAAATAAAAACCCACCAGCCACAAGAAGCATTGACTTCCGCATGGCTCTGTCTCAACCTTAATTTCTCGATTCCTTCTCCTGCACATATTTGGGCTTGCATGAAATGCTTAAAAAGAAAAAAAAAAAGTTTAGTAGAACATAGTACATTTATCAAAATCATGTGCATTCCATCATAGACATGCTATGGTGTTCACAGTATTTACAAACATACAGTGACCAGGAACAAATACACAGTAGCGCAATTAACATAATATATGTAACTAAGTTATGGGGTACAAAATACAGAATTTCCATGAATAATATTCAATTTCTTCCACACTCACAGTGAGATTGCCTATAAAAGTCGGCCAACCACATGAGATAACCATCACCCGAGCATGCATGTTTATTTCATTGGGGAGAGGGGAATAAGCCACTGCCTGACATCTCTGGCAGTGACTTCGCTCCCACAGAAACTAAGGATTGGGCATGTTAAAATCAAACAAACACTCCTGATCCCTCTTTCCCTTGACATCTGCCATCAGGAGGACAGCAAGGAGATCCCCATAAACACAAGATTGTCAGCCGATCCAGTAGTTATTGGCAGGATTTGCCAATCTTTCTCTCATGTAAATAGTTAGTTTCACACCTATGGCCAGTGAAACATTTTTCCAGACACCAAATCCCTTTTTAAAAATATTGAGCACTTGTCAGTATCACTCAATTATTCCTTACATAAGTTCTAATTGTTGTCTCATTGCAGTTATATTGCAGCTGCCAGCTTTACCTGACTTGAAGAGAAAATGTTAAAAAAATTATGCTTTTGTAACTTTTCACAAACCATTTTAGAACAATATCATAAATACATTTTGCATGTGAGGGTTGTTTTCTTTGATTTACTTACATTGTGACTCTCCTTAATTTCTTCGGTGTTTCTTAATCAAAATGGCTGACCATTAATATTTTCATAAGAACTTTTACCGCTGTCCTGCCCTCTTAGAATAGATTATTTTGCAGTTTCCTGTACATGTTGAGCAACAGTGAATTTGATATGTTCAGTGAAGCCTTTGACAAGTCTACAAGCTCCACCCCATAGACTCATTCAGTGACATAATTTAATGGACTGCTCTTTAAGGGGTTCTCCGGACATTTTTTATTGATCACCTATCCTTAGGATAGGTCATCAATATTAGATAGGTGGGGGTCCGACTCCTGGCACCTCTGCCGATCAGCTGACTGAAGGAGACATGGCGTTTGTCGCCGCGACCTTTTCAGTGTTTACCAGGCACAGCGCCGTACACATCAGTAGCAGCTGTGCCTGAAAATGTAACTCTGTCCCATTCACTGGAATGGGACTTGAACTAAAAATCCAAGGCACAGCCGCTGCGGATGTGTACGACGCTGTGCCTGTAAACTGTGAAGAGGTTGCAGCTACGAATGTAGTGGCCCCATCAGTCAGCTGATCAGCGATCGGATATTGATGACCTATCTTAAGGATACGCCATCAATAAAAAATGTCCGGACAACCCCTTTAAGGGAATATATTAGAAAGATACACCGATTATAACCTATAAAGCATTAACAAAATGCTTTTTAAACATTACTGAGGTTAATTTATAATCTTGAAGTGATTTTATGCCACCTTAACGTGAATGTTCATATTTGTGCACAAAAATCGAACTTCTGAATTTCACAAGGTAGTGTTGGTTAAGGTCTGGATACGGAGAAAGCATGCTAGAAAGAAGGGGCTCTGGCACTCTTCAGTATGCTGTACCCCTTCAGCTTCACTTGGGAGAGACGTGGTCTCTTTCAAACTATAATATATATATATATTTAAAAAAATTAGGAATTACAGATGTCAGACTACTTACGATGCAAGAAACAGTCATACTTAAAACAGCGGCGGCAGAACAGAGTATGAAAGGAGTGCAAGGACTGCTCCCGTGGCACAGATTTTGCCAAGGATCCATCAATATTTGGAGTGCATTGTGGTGGGAGCGTGTTGGGGTCTGTTGCTGCAGTCAGCTCTTTGTACCTGGAAACATTTAAGTATACGAAAACACTGACTTGGTCCTGATTTGAAGAAATGATGAGTACATGAAAAATGTAAAGCCACTAAAACTTGTGTTATTTTCAAGTTATCCAAGGACTAAGAATGTATTCAAACATTGCGATTGAGTTTTGGTTTTGGCATAATTTTCGCCAAAAAGGAACGTTTCCGCGATATTAGCTACAAAACTGTGACTCAATTGCAACATGTGAATACACATTGATAAATCCTGTCAATATCTTTTTTTGTTATTTTAGTACAAGATACATATTTGTATTTCGAATAAATTTACAGTATGTTCTAAATTGTATACAGGTTTAACATAATAATTTTGGATCATTTACCTTTCCTTGACTTCTTCTGGAAAGCCTCTCTCCGGAAAGACAGCAGAGATAGCACTAAACATAAGATCACTTGGCAACGAACTTTTATTGTTTCTCTTGCTGCCTAAAACAAGATCGTACCAAACAAACAACTTTACTGATATTCGGATATACTGTTACACTTATTTGTGATAAATGTTAGTTTACTTGCTAATAAATTCAGATTAGACAAACTTAGGCTTCGTTCACATCTGCGTTAGGTTCCCGTTCCGATGGAGCTTTCCGTCGGAAAGGAAACCCTGACTGACACAAACGGAAACCAAATGTTTCCGTTTTCATCACCATTGATTTCAATGGTGACGGATCCGATGCCAATGGTTTCCGTTTTCTCAGTTGTACAGGGGTTGCGTCGTTTTGACGGAACCAATACGCTATGGATTCCGTTAAAACTATGGAACCCCTGCACAACTGAGACGAACAGTAACCATTGGCACCGGATCAGTCTCCAATGAAACCTTTGGTTTCAGTTTGTGTCAGTCAGGATCCCGTTCCGACGGAAAGCTCCGACGCAAGAACGGGACCCTAGTGCATGATTTTTAAAGGTATTTCATTTCAGCACAGATATTGACACAGGTCTTAGACACAATGCTCTTTATATAAATTAACCTAAATGAGAATTTGAAACCTATAGTGTTTTGGCATGCCACAGGAGAGAGAGAGAGAGAGAGAGAGAGAGAGAGAGAGAGAGAGAGAGGGCGAGGAAGCGAGAGAGAGAGAGGGCGAGGAAGCGAGAGAGAGAGGGCGAGGAAGCGAGAGAGAGAGGGCGAGGAAGCGAGAGAGAGAGGGCGAGGAAGCGAGAGAGAGAACCCTTTTAAGAAGAATTCCCTCAAACTGATAACATCACATTCACAGCAAAGCATACATCAGTATTAAATCAATATCTGGAGACCATGAAAACAGAGTTTTTTTGAGTATGTCATGTCTCCTGTTCGGATCTTCACGTTTCTTATGCTCTGTTCACACTTGCGTCATGATTTCCGTTTTTACGGGAGAAATGATGGATCGGTTATGATGGAAACCGATGAAACCCATCAGAGTCAATGGGTTCCATCACACAACGGAACCGATGCTTTTGGTATTTTCGTTATTCTGCTCCTCCAATGGAGCAGAACAAGGGAAAGACCGACACAGATGTGAACAAGGCCCAACAAAGGTGTGAACAAAGCCTTAATAGTTTATGATTTCTTTGATAGTATACATCCATTTTCTTGTCCTCATATTTTTCTTTCAACACTTCCAAGCATAAATTAACTGTTTCAATGTGTTTGGACCTTGAATATCAGGTCCTTAACTAGGCCTTGTACACATCTGTGTTCGGTATTTCTGTTGCTCTTCTCCCTCATAGAAGCAAAGCAACGAAATTACCAGAAGCACCGAAACTGTTGCATGACGGACAGCATCGCTGCCTGACAGAATCCATTGACATTAGTGGGTTTCCGCCATGGTGTTAGTCATTTACCGGACAAAATAGCACAGAATACCGCTGTTTTTGCCCGGATCTGTGACTGAGGCCCTAACGGAGTCTCCAACACAGATGTAAACGAGGCCTAGACAGTTTTGTTATATTAATTTTATCTTCAAGTAAAAGCAAAGGCTTGTTTGAAGAACTCATCGCGAACCACTGTATCCTCAGGAGTCTTCGCCAACACCAAAGACAATAATTTTCCTCTCAATTTTTCACAGCTTAGTTTTGATATTCATGTAGAGCCACAGAAATCCTGTAGCTTGCACTTCACTGATCCTTGTTTTCGTAAACACATCATTAAATTGGAAGTTATTTTCTTGGTCTCTAATCGTTACTCTGCCAAGTGCCAGTCTCCTTCGTATTTCTTGACTGCTCGGTCCTTTGTAGTTGATCCAAGCAGACAAAAACAGACTTCATATTTAACTCTATAGTTGCCTTTTTATGTTGTCACAGCCTTTCTTCCCTTCATGTTCTTTAATTTTAACTAGGGTGTTTATTTTCAGATAGCAGTCTAATGTAATTGGCACGTCAGTGACTTTCAATATAGAAGTCATGAACACCATAGAGGAATATTCTGACAAGAGACGATCAACTGGGTATACACAAAGGTTGTGTACATTGGCCTCAAAGTCTTGCAACTGTCCCTCACCTCTTGTTTTGCTCTGGACGGTGACTTTGTCTTCTCCGTCTGCTTTGGTTTCTGCCTGACCTTTTGTTGGAGCAGAATTACTTTCTGGGCTCACCTGGGCCTCCCCTGTACATTTGAAAGAAGCAGATGTAAACATAACATTGCTGAAAAAACCTGCAGAAACATTAGTGACCTATCCTCCCTATAGCCACAAGTAAATATCGCTACAGTTAAAATAATAAACCAAAGATAAATTTGCCCGAAGTAGTGCTTCAATTAATAAAATGCTCAAACTTTCGAAAACGCAATAAAAAGGGTCAACAAAACTATTTAATTACCCTCCTCAGCAATTCTCTTTCTTTTTCGAGTCATGGGTCCTTCTCCTTTCACGTCTTCCCCCTTGAATCCCGATGGGTCATTGTGCCCACTCTCATCTTCATCTGTAATCTGAAGAAGAGCATCAACCAGCTCCAAAAAGCTAGCATCATCCAGAATGCTAGCACCTGCACAGAATCAAATCACAGCTTTCTTAAAATTCTTCCCATAACCATTTTTATTTTAATTGGAATAAACATTAATACATTGATGATTGAACATTTAGAAAAAGGTTTCCTAAGGCTAGATTCACAAGCGTGGTGAAACTCTGACGTGAAAAATGTCACTTTTTCACGTCCAAGGTGCCCCCGTGCGGGTCCCGTTTTCACTGTTCCCCCATAGACTTGAGCCCATGGAGGGATCCGTGAAAACGGAAGACAATAGGACAGGTTCCGTTTTTTTAATGGACCCTTCACACGGTCCGTTGAAACAATGGCAGTGTGAACTGCCCCATTGAATTACATAGGTCCACGTGACGGCCGTTGTTTTAACGGCCGTCACACGGACATAAATATGCTCGTTTGAATCAGGCCCAAAGAAAAGCCTGCAGTTCAGCTAGGAAATTGTAGATTGAAACACACAAAAGGTTATATATAGTGTCATCAATTCCATAATAAAATAACTGTAAACCAATATAGAACTTAGATGGAAATATTATAAAACACAGACATATAGCAACATAAATCCATAATATCATAAACACGTTTCATAGGACAAAATACATCGTCTAGGTGCCTCCAGTGATATGGCACTACATGTTCAGAGTTAATATAGGGAACAAGAAATAGAAACTCCAAAAAGTCATATGCAAAAACAAGAGGACAAGGAGTCAAACACTATTGAAAGTAAAAAAAAAAAATAACTACATTTTATTATAGCAAAAAAAGCTAGAACATACATGTAAACGGATCATAACTCTCGGAACAATGGCTCCTATTGTTTTCAATGAAAAATTGAGCTTTGCTTCATTTTTATGGTTTCCCTGCTTTTCATTAATTACATTATTTTAACTGTGTTTGTACTCATTTCTGTTTGTGTTCAGTTTATATTTTTAGATATCTCTTTATCTTCTCATTGTGCTGATATTTCATGTCGTAAGAAAACATCGAACTTTGAAGGGCAGGATGACCAATGTTCCTTTCCCTCCCCCTGGAATGCAAGAGAGACTAGTATTCTACACAGTGATTGAACTACATACTTTTGTAGTCATTAGATCTTTTCTGTATCTGTCCTCTTTTCCTCCTTTAGTTTTTTTTCTCACTATCTCGAATATCTTTCCCTTTTTTTCACTGTACACTTTCTTATTTTGAAATTTTTATATTTTTTCACTTATTAGTCAATATTGAGATAGATTTGTACTTAATATTGATTATTCACCTTTATGGCGGCTACTTTGTATATACATATATATACACACACACACACACACATATATATATATATACACACACACACTCGTACGTACATTAATATATATATAATTTCCACACACACTAAAATTGTAAAAAAAATAAAAATTCATTCATTCACTATAATCTAATATTACTGTTTAATAGATGAACACATATTATGAACTTTATTGTTTTATAGATCATCACATTATTAAAATAATCCTTTTCATTATCACTTCAAACTGATACTACTGTATCTTGTTTTATATACACGGAGGAAAGAGGTATGTTACATCCACTTCCTTCCTTTTAGAAGGAATGTATACATACAAGTATTCCGGCTAATTTTTCCCTTTACCTATACTTCTCCTGGGGTTTGCGCATGCGTCTAGACCTGTCTTGCGGAGTTGACGCTTATCCGTCGTAATCATCGTTCTGCTCTGTGACATCCGGGGAGCCGTGCAGCACGGCAGCGTTTAACAGCTTGGGACGGTGTTCACGCGCAATTTCAGGTTACGCGCATGCGCCATTGATCGGGATTCTCATTGGTCCGCTAACAATCAGCTGATATCGTCAGTCCGGTATTTAAACTTGATAAGACCACTTCAATGGTACCCATTGATAAAGCTATTTACGCGAAACACGCATCAGGGCATTTGTCTGGCACATCTTCACCACACCAATGGGCAAGTCATCTTTATTGAGTTAGAAACGTGCGGCTTAGTGTCTCAAATTTGGGGCTTCTTCTCCCTATGCCCCATCATCTTACTGATGAGGGTCTTTGATTCACTGCACTAAAATATCGATAAGTGATTTTACCTTAGAGCCTATACCTCTTTCCTTTGTAGAATTATATCCACTTTCTTGAATATATATTCATGTGCTATATTATGGTTGTGTTCCTAGCGTTTTATACTATATACTCATTTGTATCACATTTGGGATTGTAATAATGTTTTTAGTCCATGTGGTGTCGTTTTAACACTATTTTTGTGTGTCCTCTAGACAGTTAATTTCATCTGGATCTTCTGTGTGTACAAGTGTGTGTGTGTGTATATATATAGGAAAAAAAAATCGAGCAAAGAAGCAGCACTCAATAGCAAAAAATGAAGTTTATTCACCCAACACGGCAACGTTTCACATCCTCCATGGAAGCATTTTCAAGCAATTAGTGAAAAGCACACACAGGTATATATAGGGAGCACAAAGCTCAATTAACAAATCATCTAAATAGCAGCAATTATACACTTCATATTGAAAAAAATACCCCGTGTAACAGTGTAACAAAATATTACATATATGTGTACAAGAGTCAAACATTGACAAATGGTATGAAGAACTTTAAAATTCCAACGAGTGTAATACGTGCCTATAAAATAGTGTAATGCATTAATTGCATATTGATTAATTATCACATTATAATACACAATAGCTGGCACTCACCAATCTGGAGAAACAAGGACATCCTGAACAGAACATGTGTGAAATTAAAATTTCCGGCGTTACAAACACCGAACTGCGCATGCCCCAACTCTATCTGTCCATTGGGTAAGGCTATCACATGTGATCTGACTCGCCGTGACGATGCACAGCAACGCAACAGCTGACATGATTACATCACTAGCAGAGGCCCATCAAATCGCACAGTCGTGTTAGGGTCAATGCAACATAATACGCCATGTTTGTTAAGGGCAAATATGCCAGAACTACAGTTTACAGGGTAGAGATACCACTAAAATACCTCTAATGAAGTCATGAATAACACATTCCGCTAGTCAAGAAGGAGTGTATGAAAACTGTGTATAAGATGCACAGTGGTAGGTTTTGCTCAATTGGAATACCTTATGTCCCAAGAGACAAGAGAACGCCCGCTCACATAGCGTGCAGAACTCAAAATGAGCAAAAACCTGTACCTCATTTTCCAGAGATCCCTTAATAGGAGTAATACTATGCGCCTCTGTGTTGATGATAGATCATCGCATTGGTTGAGTATTTCTTCGTGGGACTTGAGTTCTGCACGATGTAATCATGTCAGCTGTTGCGTCGCTGTGCATCGTCACGGCTAGTCAGATCACATGTGATAGCCTTACCCAATGGACAGATAGAGTTGGGGCATGCGCAGTTCGGTGTTTGTAACGCCGGAAATTTTAATTCCACACATGTTCTGTTCAGGATGTCCTTGTTTCTCCAGATTGGTGAGTGCCAGCTATTGTGTATTATAATGTGATTATTAATCAATATGAATTAATGCATTACACTATTTTATAGGCACGTATTACACTCGTTGGAATTTTCAAGTTCTTCATACCATTTGTCAATGTTTGACTCTTGTACACATATATGTAATATTTTGTTACACTGGGTATTTTTTTCAATATGAAGTGTATAATTGCTGCTATTTAGATGATTTGTTAATTGAGCTTTGTGCTCCCTATATATACCTGTGTGTGCTTTTCACTAATTGCTTGAAAATGCTTCCATGGAGGATGTGAAACGTTGCCGTGTTGGGTGAATAAACTTCATTTTTTGCTATTGAGTGCTGCTTCTTTGCTCGATTTTTTCCATATACCTTACTGGGAGAACGTCACTCCCTGTTATTTGAAGCTTAGCACCAGCTGTTTTTGGTTTTTTGCACAGTGCTGCTCCTATTATATGTTTGTTTCTATATATATATATATATATATATATATATATATATATATATATATATATATATAATTTTGCAAAATTGACATCGCGACCGCTGCATTTAATTTGTTAGCATCAGGGGGTCAGCCCCCCTACGACGCGTCATCGCACCCCCCCCCCCGCTACGCGATCAGGGGGTGTTGTTTGTTGTCATGGCAACCTGGAGGCCTAATTAAGGCCCTTAGGTCTGCCATCTTTGTACTCCTTTGAAGCCGTGACTCTAGCAGGGTTTCAAAGGAGACTGTCAGTATCAGTACATGCTGCAATACATTAGCACAGCAACAATCGCTGGTTCAAGTCCCCTAGGAGGACTAAAAAAAATTATAATAATAATTAAAAAAAAGATTTTTTTAATGTTACAAAAAAAAAACACCTTTTCCCATTTTTTTCCCTAAAGCAGTGTTAAAAAAAATAAAAAAAAGTTATAACTGGTATCACCGCGTCCGTAAAAGTCCTAACTATCGGAATATAGCATTGTTTAACACGCTCGCTGAAAAAACTAAAATGAAAAAACCCAAATTGACTGTGTCATTAAGGGGTTAAACATTTGCCGTGGGATGCAAGTCACCAGACTGAGATATTTTTGCCTGTAATAATAAATTGGTACAAAGAACTATACTTAGTAAGGGCATTGCAATTAAAGGGAATATGTGCTCAGAACAACGCCTGTCCACATACCCTATATGAGCATTAGGACATCATAGACGGCAGGAAACATACTGGGTAACAACTATAGGTCCGTGTGGAGAGCAGATGCCAAGAGCAGCCCCCACTCTGGAGGTTTCAGCGTAATAATATTTCTCATGGTCGTCCATTGATTTGAATTACCACCTCCCTTGTAAAATGTGTAGGCACAGATAGATCACTCTGGAAAAACAGCTGATCACCTGGGAGAAGGGGGGGGCCACTGGACCCCCAGTGATCAGCCGATTGCCAGGAGGGCTACATTTGAATTTGGAAAGGGAGTAAAATATAAATGAAAGCATGCAAGGCTTTGGAAAGCGTTTCAAGAACATGATGGAACAGGCAGAAAGAAAAGACAAATTTTATGCGCACCAACCAAGAGTTGACAAACAGGATATTGTTGCATACTCAGAACAATAAGTTAATTTTGCTACTTTTTATACAATATTACATGGTCAGTTATCCTAAATATTTGCAAAAACTGTACTATCAGTATAATCCTTTTAGCTTCCTTGTGACATACCCGTTATTGATGTGCTGTTGCGCCCAGCCGAGAAAGAGTGACCGTACATAAACATACGCTCACGTTCATGTAAGCGTGGAATAGAGGTCATTGCAGATGGAAAATCCACCTCTGTAATTAGAAAACAAATTAAATGCACAATGAAGTATCAAACAATAATGATTACAATTTACAAGCTATGTGAACAACGGTTACTCTCCAAGCCTAATAAAGGTCGAACGCTAAAACCTACCTCCTTCTCCATGAACCTTTCCATCATAGTTACTGATAAGTTCCTCAAGAAACATTTCATCCTCCTCTTTAGCCGCGTCTCCCATGTAAGGGATGTTACACAAAATAGTCTCATCTTCCACCTAAAATTCAGGTAGAGAAAAGAATGAAAAACATACCATTGTCTGATGCAATAGAAAAGTAAAACTATAGGTAGACTAACCATATAGTGAGAAAACCCTAACTATTTACAGTCCACAATCTATGTAGGTGTCTCTGGTTTGCTGGATATCCCTAGTCACGTTTCAAGGCACTTTCATGGGTAAGATATTGACTTACAGGGTAGCTACCTATAGGTGAAACTAGAGACACCATTTTCTTCTTTATGGAGGAGAGCTAATTTGAATAATTTTCCTAGGGAGCATTGTGTATAAGGCTACCTACACCAGCTGCATTTCAACAGTGCAGGTAGAAATGAAGAAACCAGTTGTCTATAGAACGGGCCAGCAACCTTCAGCACTCTAGCGGTTGTGAAACTACAACTCTCAGCATGCCCTGACAGCCTTTGGCTGGAATAATAAAGCATTTGGCAGTCATGACATGCTGGAATTTATAGAGCCGAAGGATGCAGACCCCCTGGTCTATAGGATATCTTTGAATTATTTTGAGGCATAGTGTCATCTATGATACTATGTATAAAGACTTACAGAGCACTGGTACTCCAGGTTTAGCTTGTGAAAGCGATCAGTGAGTACCAGAATGGAGATGGTTTCCCACAAGATCAGAAAAGATCCATGATACAAGCAGTAATCTGCTACACTAAGGGTATGTGCACACACACAAAACAAAAAACGTCTGAAAACCCGGAGCCGTTTTTTAAGCCGCTTGCGATTTTTACGCCCGTTTTTGGAGATGTTTTTCTATAGGCAATGGAAACCGGCTCCAAAAACGTCCCAAGAAGTGACATGCACTTTTTTTACGCAGTTTTTCCATTTAAATCAATGGGCAGATGTTTGGAGGCGTTCTGCTTCAGATTTTTCGGCCGTTTACGGCCCGAAAAAAAGCCGAAAATAAGCCGTGTGAACATACCTTAACAATTTTACTGCCATAGGCTCCTACGAGCTATGTGCACACCTGTAAAATACTATAGCCTTTGAGTCCAGCTGTAGAAGGGCAGAGGCAGTCGACTACGCTATTGATTCCGTCAAAACTATGGAACCCTTGCACAACGGAGACAAACGGAAACCATTGGCACCAGATCCGTCACCATTGAAATCAATGGTGATGAAAACGGAAACCTTTGAATTCCGTTTGTGTTAGTCAGGGTCTTGTTCCAAAGGAAAGCTCAGACAGAACGTCGGAACGGGACCCTAGCACAGATGTGAACGAAGCCTAATCTATATAGGTAATTACACTAAATTACGCCCTTTGGACCGCATCGTTATCTAGAGATTGAGCAGGGATGGCCACTACTACGGATTGTTTGGCAGAGGTCATCAATCCTGTAATCCACAAACCATATTAAGTTTACACATAACAAGCCTGCCAAGACAACTGGTCATCTGATCCTTACAACTATTATGGCGATTTTACACGATTGTGCAAAGTTTACAGACAGCAATTTTGGGTAATATGAAAACCATATGATTACAACATTGACCCGAGTTGACAATGGGATGCCACTCATTTTTATGCGGACTACCGAAAACAACTGTCCACCTATGTCTCTATTATTTGACCACGGATTGTCAATGAGTAACTTAATATTAAAGGGCTTGTCCGTCTTAGACAATCCCTGTTCAAATGCCCTTTTAGCGGAATCGATTATCAAAGCCTATAAAAAAGAATGTCGAGAACCTCGCTCATTCGTGCATAGGGAAATTAGATTGTGAGCCCCACTGAGGACAGGGACGGATGTGAATGAGTGCTCCAAAATATGTTGGCGTTATAGAAGCAAATGGAAATATATAAATAAAACGAGCTATAACAGAACATACCATGAAGTTTTGCTGGAGAGGAGACCAAGAGTACATGATAGGAACAAGTGCGACAGTGTTCAGGGACCTTGTATGTATAGTCTGGACGGCAAAATCAGGAAAGATACTTTCAACGGTACACTAGAAAGAAATTTAGGTGATTTACTGTTATATTACAAGTGGTAAATGTTTTTGAAGAACAAGCATCACTACATGTTATAACAGAGTTACCTTTTTCAGAAAAGGAAGTGTATTTGAGGGATCCGTTATCTGAACTGGATGAAGACTTAGATTTTTCCACCCTTCGTTTAAAAGATCTGTTCTCTCACGTATTTTCATAACATTTTCCACATATTGTGCCTGACCGTTAAAAAATAGAAACATTAAAAAGGATTACAGTAACATTTACTAAGAAGAATGAGTTCTACAAATGACAGACTCGCTAACATAGCCTTTATTTATAGTAATTCAATATATTACATTCTTTTAATGTCAATCACACTTTATTACATTTTCCACATAATTTTCACAAACATACAATTTTGATATAGTAATCCCAACAACCCACCGCCCTCTATTGAGTATGGAGAACAAAGGAGGAACAGTACAACCAGTAGAGAAAGAGAGCAAAAAACATTATTTAAATAATATTTATATTCCTATTATAATATTTTGTAAATTGAAATAAGTCTTCCATGTATTTGCATTAAAGGGGTTGCCCAGCCCCAAAAAGTTGATGGCCTATCCTGTGAGAAGTACAGGAACTAAAGGGAAAGCAGCGCTCATGAGCGCTGCGACCCCTTCAAATCAGCTGATCGGCGAGGTGTCAGGAGTCGATCCCCTGACCAATCAGATATTAAAGGCCTATCCTATCCAATTTTTTGTGACTAGACAACCTCTTTAATTCAATATATTGTAGATAAAATACTCCACTGTACTAGCACTGGATGAACAGTGGCAGATTGTGTAAAGACATGCCCCATTGACAAGAGAAAATGGCAATGATCCTTCACAATGCAGAGTTCTAAGAAAAAGATGGTGATGAACTATTTATAGGGAATGCAAGTATTTACTATAACGGATATGTCCGTTCCTCTTTAACCCTTTCATGACCAAGGGTCATTGATGCCCGTGTCCAGGTCAAATTTTCCATTTCAGATATGCACTTCTTTAACCCCTTCCCGCATTTTCACGTGCATGCATGTCGGGGCACGTACAAATGCGCATTCCCACGTGCATGTACGTGATAGAGATCGTGCAGGCACAGAAGCTGTACCCGCTCCATTGCCGCTGGAGCCCGGCTGTGACTGACAGCCAGGCTCCCGCTGCAACGGCTGAGATTGAAGAAACCTTCAATCTCAGCCATTTGACCAGGGCCGGCCTTAGAAAAGATGGCGCCCCGTGCAAAATGATGTTTCGGCGCCCCACACTTATTAATAAAAATGCCTCATAAAAAAATTATAATGCCCCTTTAGTGCCCCCATACAGTATAAAAATAATATTTAATAAAATAATATATTGCAACCCCTTCAAGGACACAGTATTTTCTCCTCTAATTGTGCCCACAGTATTATGCCCCCTGTAGTACCCCTACACAGTATAATGTCCGCCTTAGTGGCCCCACACAGTATAGTGCCCCCCTGTAGATTTTGCCATACAGCCTCTCTTTAGATCGTGCACCACCTCTCCCTTGTAGACAGTGCCCCCAAACAAAAACAAAAATTGTACTCACCTAGGCCCGTTCCCACGACGAATTGATCTGCTCCACGACAGGATCCTTGCGTAGGCCGACGTAATCCTCTAGCCTAGTACAGAGTTTCCCAACATTTAAAAAAAAAAATCATTTCCTCAGGGCACCCCTACCAAAAATTGTTTCGCGAAAGACAGAAAACGGATAAAAACAAGCACTACACTCGTAGGGAATGTTAACGAAGCGTTTTTGGCAAGGCAAAAAAAATCTGACACAAAATTTATATTTTTTTGCGTTTTTTTCTCAAGCAGTTGAAGCTAATGCAAAAGACGCAGGCAAAAAAGAACTCCAAATGGGCGCTACAGGTAATTTCTGCCTCCTATTAATTTCAATTGATGGTAGGGAGCACCACACAGCCCGCTGGTAGGGAGCGCCACACAGCCCCCTGGTAGGGAGCGCCACACAGCCCACAGCCCCCTTGTATATAGCAACCCCCCCCCCCTTCCTTCAACGCTGTGGACAGGGATTCAGCTTCAGGAGTTTCACCTGATGTCACTGTTCATATATGGACAGAGAAATCAAGTGGAGCGCTCCAGGAGTGGAATCCTCGACCACACGGGCATTCCGCTCCTTTAGGGAGCTACTGTGGCGCTAATAAATAGAGCAGGGAGATACCTCCCTGCTCTGCTATAGTGTCATCGCTACCGCTGTAGAAGTAGCTACTAGCGGTGCCGCCACCCATGAGGGGGCCTGGCGTGGGCGCCCTCATGCCTGGTGTTGCCGCTAGCAGCCGCTATGGCTGGACCCTGACGCTTCTGAAACAAGCATGGGAAGGAAGCCAGTGGAAAAATAAAACTTATAACACTTGGAATGTGAAGATGAGAAAACTAAAAAGGAATGCTTCGTCATTAAGGCCAAAATAGGACTGGTCGTTAAGGGGTTAAACGATAATATTTTTGGAACCGCTTTGAATATTACAACTATTTTTACAAGACTTATGAGGCTTTCATTTTATAGATTAGTTTAATTAATTCCATGTTTTTAATTTTTATTATGAGCAGACAAAATCAGAACATTTAAAAAAACAAAAACACTTTCGTAATTTTTTATATATATTTATCTAATATACACACACACACACACACACACACACACACAATGTACAGCTCTGTAACAATTAGTTGTCTTCTCCCTCCATCAGCCTGGATCGCTGTGAGTGGAGAGTGAAGAGGGCTATAAGGCTATATTCACACGACGTGAAAAAAAAAATGGCAGTTAACAACGGATCAATGGTCAGTGTTTCATGGCTGTTTTGCATCAATGTGTCTCAAAATTGTAATCCATTTCCCGGACGTCTGACCGTTATTCTCCGTCATTTCCCAAAAATTTTCATGGATGTTAAAAAAAAATAAAAAAAAATGGATGAATTTTATTAGTTAGGGTTTTTTTTGTCCCAGCCACCTGAAAACACCACAGTGCCCATGTAGATATTGACGCAATACCACTGTAGATAGTGCCACATTGCCCATTGTAGATAGTGCCAGTGCCCACAAAGTCCCAGCTCCCACTGTAGGTAGAGCCCACACAGTGCCCATGTAGATAGCGCCACAGTGTCCCTTGTAGGTATTGCCCATATAATGCCACAGTACCCATGTAGATAGTGCCACACCCCCCATATATAGCATCCCCCTGCAGACAGCGCCACCCCCCCCCCCCGCAGACAGCGCCACCCCCCTGCAGAAAGCGCCATCCCCCCTGCAGAAAGCACGAGCGCCCCTCCCTAAATGGCACCCTCTTCCTGTAGATAGCACCACTGTAGCTCCATGTAGGAGCGGCATCCCTCTGGCCAAGGATTCCACTCCTAGAGGGAGCCCCTGATGTGTCTGTCCATATATGGACAGTGATGCCAGGGGCTAACTCTAAAAGCGGAATCCCCTGCCTGAGCGTCGGCAGCGTCGCGTCCCGGGATTCCGCTCCAAGAGTGGCCGCTGACGTCACTGTCCATATATGGATAGTGCTGCCAGGGGCTTCTCCAGTAGCGGAATCCCTGTTCAGAATGTCAGCCGGGAATTCCTAGAGAGCCCCTGACCGTGGACAGTGACGTCGGGGCTCTATCTAGAAGTCGAATTCGCAGCGCAGAGCGATCTGACGTCGGGAATTCTGCTCCTAGTGGGAGTTTAGGTGGCACTATTTACAGCGGGGATGTTGAGACGTTGGGGGCTCCCTCTAGAAGGGGAATCCGCGGCCAGAGAGCTTAGGTGGTGCTATCTACAGGGGGTTTTGTGTGGCGCTATCTACAGTGGGGGGGGGGGTGTATTCCGGGGCTCTTAAAGCCACGGCAGACATGAGAATGTAGCACTGCTCACATTGAAGCAGCACTGCACTCATTAAACCCTGTTCCAGGATGCCAACGTTTATATACACATGACAACTGCATGGGGCATCGGCAGTTGGAACTTATATAGCCGTATGGCAGTCGTGAAGGGGTTAAAAAGCCTACTGTTACAAGTGCAGCAAGATCTGGATCCATGTATTACTACTCTCAAGAGAATCAAGCAAATTATGTGCAAATGGACTTTTGTTACCTTTGTCCTTGTTGCATAATGTCCAATGCAATAAATAAAATCGCTGTAATCTTAGACCAGTTGGCAAATGCTCTTGAATGACGGCCAATTATTATCAAACTATGATTTGTCATCTCTTCTACTCACCCCAGCAGTCTGGTTGACCTGTAATCTCTTCAGCTGCTGCAGACGCATATACTCAAGACGAACTTTCTTCTTCCAATACAAGAGAGACTTATTATGCTGTGAGTTAGGAGGCTCCATTGTGCTAGGTGATAAAATCAAATGTGTTATTTCTTCATCAAATGCTTTATTAAAAATTTTGCAAACATGTCATGAGGCTGTCAATACAAAATAAGCATTCAGTGCAATGAGCAGAAGGTATTCGACAAATAAGTTTCAGATTTGTGGCAAGAAAAATAAATACAATGTTTAACAAACAAAACAGTAAGAGAAAGTACAAACACTAGGAACCCAAGTAAATATAGTAAATACGGCAGTTAATGAAATAAGAATTCAAGTGACCAGTGATTTACTTTGAAGGGGAGCTCAAACTGTGAAAGTCAACGCATACATGGTACATAGTGGTGCTTCATTCAATTTCCATCTGCCTAAATGCCAAGCCCTGGGTATAAATGTCTCCAATCATGGCCGATTTACCAACTAATTATCCTTTTGTTTGGTCTAAGTATAGCATCTCTTATTTAGGAATTAAAAGCTATGTATAGAGAATACAGAGCAGCTGTATCTTAAAGAGGCTCTGTCACCAGATTTTGCAACCCCTATCTGCTATTGCAGCAGATAGGCGCTGCAATGTAGATTACAGTAACGTTTTTATTTTTAAAAAACGAGCATTTTTGGCCAAGTTATGACCATTTTTGTAGTTATGCAAATGAGGCTTGCAAAAATCCAAGTGGGTGTGTTTAAAAGTAAAAGTCCAAGTGGGCGTGTATTAGGTGCGTACATCGGGGCGTTTTTAATACTTTCATTAGCTGGTCGCTCTGAAGAGAAGTAACATCCTCTTCTCTTCAGAACGCCCAGCTTCTGACAGTGCAGATCTGTGACGTCACTCACAGGTCCTGCATCGTGACGGCCACATCGGCACCAGAGGCTACAGTTGATTCTGCAGCAGCATCAGCGTTTGCAGGTAAGTCGATCTTACCTGCAAACGCTGATGCTGCTGCAGAATCAACTGTAGCCTCTGGTGCCGATGTGGCCGTCACGATGCAGGACCTGTGAGTGACGTCACAGATCTGCACTGTCAGAAGCTGGGCGTTCTGAAGAGAAGAGGATGTTACTTCTCTTCAGAGCGACCAGCTAATGAAAGTATTAAAAACGCCCCGATGTACGCACCTAATACACGCCCACTTGGACTTTTACTTTTAAACACACCCACTTGGATTTTTGCAAGCCTCATTTGCATAACTACAAAAATGGTCATAACTTGGCCAAAAATGCTCGTTTTTTAAAAATAAAAACGTTACTGTAATCTACATTGCAGCGCCTATCTGCTGCAATAGCAGATAGGGGTTGCAAAATATGGTGACAGAGCCTCTTTAAAAGGTAAAACACATTTTTAATAAAAAGTATTTACAAAGTTACACAAAACACACTAATACACCTTTTTATTAAAAAAAAAAATACATTTGCCTTTCAAGGTTTAGATAGCCTTTAAATGGTCGAGCAACCTTTAACTTTTAGTGAAAAACTATTATACGGTAGTACAGGAATGTGCACTATAACAGTTTTTCTAAAATCGCTTGTATTAGCTATCTTGCTTCTAGCAGCAACACGGACTGTGTACAGTCTGTGCTGCCAGCTGCTTATAACGCTTCAGTGGGGGACAGAGTGTCCTGCTCGTCTTCCCGTATGCAGAGCGGACACTAAAGAATCCTATAGTGCTAATGGCCATTCTGCTGGCAGCGTACAGTGGGGAGGAGGAATTTAAATCAAGCCTGTAGGGCGAGGGTTGTAGACCGGACTGAGACTTTTCCTAATATCGTCAACAGCCGGATGACTCTTCACTAATTATTAACATACAACGCATGCCATTTTAAAAATGGATCTTACCAATCTTGCTACATCTGAAATTACATACAGGGGCATGTTTGCCTTATTAAGTACTCTACAATGTTTCCAAACATTCCCCTGTATGTTATTTCAGATGCAGCAAAATTGGTCAAATCCATTTTTTAATCCGGACAGGTTTACTTTAATGGCCCTGTCGGGTGATGGATAAATGTCAGGCATTTTGGAGATTTCAAAGCTTACATCTAGCTAAAACTTGTTAATGATTCAGTGCCATGGACAGAGAAAGCAGTACTTCAAGAATATCATAGGTAGAGATTAACCCCTTCAGGACCAAGCTCATTTTGGCCTTCAGGACCAGACCCATTTTTTCAAATCTGACATATTTCACTTTATGTGGTAATAACTCCGGAACGCTTTTACCTATCAAAGCGATTCTGAGATTGTTTTCTCGTGACACATTGGACTTTATGATAGTGGAAAAATGTGGTCGATAAATTCAATATTTACCAGTGAAAAACACCAAAATTTGGTGAAAAATTGCAAAAATTAGCATTTTTCTAAATGTAAATGTATCTGCTTGTAAGACAGGCAGTTATACCACACAAAAATGTTGCTAACTAACATCCTCCATATGTCTACTTTAGATTGGCATCGTTTTTTGAACATCCTTTTATTTTTCTAGGACGTTACAAGGCTTAGAACTTTAGCAGCAATTTCTCACATTTTCAAGAAAATTTCAAAAGGCTATTTTTACAGGGGCCAGTTCAGTTGTGAAGCGGCTTTTAGGGCCTTATATGTTAGAAACCGCCAAAAAGTCACCCCATTTTAAAATCTTCACCCCTCAAAGTATTCAAAACAGCATTTAGAAAGTTTCTTAACCCTTTAAACGTTTCACAGGAATTAAAGCAACGTAGAGGTGAAATTTCCAAATTTCATTTTTTTTTGCAGAAATTCATTTTTATTCTATTTTTTTTGTAACACAGAAGTTTTTACCAGAGAAACGCAACTCAATATTTATTGCCCAGATTCTGCAGTTTTTAGAAATATCCCACATGTGGCCCTAGTGTGGTAATGGACTGAAGCACCGGCCTCAGAAGCAAAGGAGCACCCAGTGGATTTTGGGCCTCCTTTTTATTAGAAAATATTTTAGGCACCATGTCAGGTTTCAAGGGCTCTTTCGGTGCCAAAACAGTGGAAATCCACCAAAAGTGACCCCATTTGGGAAACTACACCCCTTGAGGAAATTATCTAGGGGTATAGTGAGCATTTTTACCCTGCAGGTTTTTTGCAGAAATTATTGGAAGTAGGCCGTGAAAATAAAAATCGTCATTCTTTCAAAGATTATGTAGGTTTAGCTAATTTTTTCTAATTTCCACAAGGACTAAAGGAGAAAAAGCACCACAACATTTGTAAAGCAATTTCTCCCGAGTAAAACAATACCCCAAATGTGGTTATAAACGGATGTTTGGACACACGGCGGAGCTTAGAAGGGAAAGAGCGCCATTTGGCTTTTGGAGCTCAAATTTAGCAGGAATGGTTTGCGCAGGCCATGTCGCATTTGCAAAGCCCCTGAGGTACCAAAACAGTGAAAACGCCAAAAAAGTTACTCCATTGAGAAAACTACACCCCTTGAGGAATCCATCTAGGGGTGTAGTGAGCATTTTGCCCCCACAGGTGTTTCATAGATTTTTATTAGAATTGGGCAAATAAAAAAAATCCTTTTTCTTCAATAAGACGTAGCTTTAGCTCCAAATTTTTAATTTTCTCAACAAATAAAGGAAAAAAAGAACCCCAACGCTTGTAAAGCAACTTCTCTGGAGTACGGCAATACCCCACACGTGGTCGTAAAATGCTGTTTGGGCACACGGCAGGGCTCAGAAGGGAAGGAGCGCCATTTGCTTTTGGTGTACAGATTTTTCTGCATTTGGTTTCTGGTCGCTATGTTGCATTTGCAAAGTCCCTGTGGGACCAAAACAGTGGATCCCCCCCAGAAGTGACCCCATTTTGGAAACAACACCCTCAAGGTATTCACCTAGGGGTGTAGTGAGCATGTTAACCCCACAGGTGTTTTGCAGAAATTCGTGTGCACACGATGTGGGAGAATGAAAATGGGAATTTTTCCTTAGATACGCCAATATGTGGTGCCCGGCTTGTGCCACCATAACAAGACAGCTCTCAATTATTACGCGGTGTTTCCCTGTTTTAGAATCACCCTACATGTGGCCCTAATCTTTTGCCTGGACATTCGACAGGGCTCAGGAGTGAAAGAGTACCATGTAAAATTGAGGCCTAATTTGGCGACTTATAAAGTATTGGTTCACAATTGCAGAGGCTTTGATGTGAAATAATAAAAGAAACCCCTGAGAAGTGACCCCATTTTCGAAACTGCACCCCTCAAGGCATTTATTAAGAGGTGTAGTGAGCATTTTCACCGCACAGGTCTTTTCCATAAATGATTGCGCTGCGGAAGGTACAAATTAAAATGTTCCCTAGATATGCCAATTCAGTGTCAAATATGTCATGACCAGCTTGTGCCACTTTTTTTTTTATATACACCGTTCACCGTACGTTATAAACTACATGTTACCTTTATTCTGCGGATCAGTACGATTCCGGCGATACCAAATTTATAGAACTTTTTTATAACTTTTTGCACAATAAAATTACTTTTGGAAAGAGAATGTATTTCTTCTGTCGCAATGTTGCGAGAGCCATAACTTTTAAATTTTTTTATCGATGGAGCGGTGTGAGGGCTTGTTTTTTGCGAGACGAGGTATAGATCTTTTAGGTACCATTTTTGGATACATGCGACTTTTTGATCACTTTTTATTTCAATTTTTGGAAGACAGTGACCAAAAAAACAGTAATTATGGCAGTGTTTTTGAGTTGTTTTTTTACGGCGTTCACTGCGCTGGATAAATAACATAATATTTTTATAGTTCAGGTCGTTACGGTCGCTGCGATACCAAATATGTATGGCTTTATTATTTTTTTCAATAATAAATGACTTGATAAGGGAAAAAGGGCGATTGTGTTTTGTGTTATTATTTGAAACTTTTATTGTATGTTTTCCAACTTTTATTTTTACTTTTTTTACACTTTTCTTTAGTCCCACTAGGGGACTTGAATGTCCAATTGTTTGTTTGATGTTCTAATACATTGCACTACCTATGTAGTGCAATGTATTGGAACTGTCAGTTGTTCACTGACAGCAAGCCGATCAGGCTCCGCCTCTGGGCGGGGCCTAATCAGCTTACGTAATGGCAGACAGGAGTCCATTGTTAGGGCTCCTGTTGCCATGGTAGCAGTCGCCAGCCTTGCCATCGCATGGCAAGGCTGCCGATTTTCTACAAACCTCTAGGATGCAGCGATCACAATGGATCGCTGCATCGAAGGGGTTAATGCCAGGAATCGGAGCTAGCTCCGGTTCCTGGCGATAGATCGGGGTGTCCGCTGTTACATACAGCGGACACCCACTGCTGATGACGCCGGCTCAGCTTTTGAGCCGGAAGCTGAGCCGGCGCCATCTTGCCGATGTTACCGGAAGCCTCCTGGGCCCCGCCGACGACGGGGCATAGGAGGATTCCGTTACAGGCTGATCGGGAGGTAAGCATTAGCCCTCCGATCGACTTTGCAGCCACCGGCAACCCAGCGATCACGTTGCATGGGTGCCGGTGGCTATAAGCTCCTCACATGCTGCGATCTCTATTGAACGCAGCATGTGAGGGGTTAATCGGTCGGATCGGAGGCTAGCTCCGGTCCTGGCCGATACCTTAGGGTGCCAGCTGTAACATACAGCTGTCACCCGGCGGGGATGTCGCTGGCTCAGCTCCTGAGCCAGCTTCATCTCCATGACGTACATTTACGTGAAAAGGCGGTAAGCCACCGATTTTAATGACGTATATATACGTGATCCGGCGGGAAGGGGTTAAAGAGGCTCTGTCACCAGATTATAAGTGCCTTATCTTCTACATAATCTGATCAACACTGTAATGTAGATAACAGTGGTTTTTATTTTGAAAAACTATCATTTTTGAGCAAGTTATGGATCAATTTTAGATTTATGCTACTTAGTGTCTTAATGCCCAACTGGGTGTTTTTTATCTTTTGACCAAGTAGGCGTTGTAAAGACAAGTGTATGACGCTGACCAATCAGCGTCTTACACTTCTCTTCATTCCAGCACAGCTTCTTTCACTGCACAGCGTGATCTCGCGAGATCACGCTGTGCTGTCACATACTCCCACAGTAACTTTACCGAAGTGTCTTGAGAGTGAATAGACATCACCACCAGCCAGGATGCGATGTCTAATCACACTCCCGACACTTTAGTAAAGTTTCTGTGGGATTTACTCACACAGCACAGCGTTATTTCGCAACCGGAGGCCTAACAATGGCATCCGGCTATGCAGTCTACGGAAGCCTAGTGGGTCCTGACAAAGTCAGGACCCACTATGCGTGCGGTCAGTGAATACCTCACAGCTCTAATACACTGCACTATGAATGCTGTAAAAAAAATATGATAATAAACTACAATGAATTCCTCAAGGAGTCTAGTTTCGAAAATGGGGTCACTTTCAAGGGGTTTCCCCCTGTACTGGTACCTCAGTAGCTCCTCAAATGCGACATGGCACCCAGAAACCAAAATCTACATGCCAAATAGTTTGTCCAACCAGCAGTTTATTACCACATATGGGGTTCTGCCGTAATCGGGAGACATTGCTTTACAAATGTTAGGGTGCTTTTTCTCCTTTATTCCTTGTCAAAATTAATAATTTGTACATTTTATCTGAAAAACTAGATTTTCAATTGCACTGCCCAATTCCACAAAATCTGTTAAAAAAAAATGCCCATTATACTCCTCGATAAGTTCCTTGAGGGCTGTAGTTTGCCAAATAGGGTTACTTTTGGGGGGTTTCCACTGTTTTGGCACCACAAGACCTCTTCAAACCGGACATGGTGCCTAATAAAAAGGAAGCCTCAAAATCCTGTGCTCCTTTGCTTCTGAGGCCGGTGCTTCAGTCCATTACTACACTAGGGCCACATGTAGGATATTTCTAAAAACTGCAGAATCTGGGCAGTAAGTATTGAGTTGCGTTTCTCTGGTAAAACGCAATAACAGATTGCCTTTAAACGTGTCGTCCACTTTGTACAAGTACTTTTTCTTAGAAGGGTCCCCAATAATAAGCTGATCCCAAGTTGTTTTGGGAGAAAAAGTAAAACTAAACCAACTGATGACCGTCTGCAAGTAAAATTACTATCACTAGTTTGGGAACTTGTGCCATGAATGGTGTTCATCTGGAGCATTTCCTCCATCTTTTTACCCTCAATCTGTAATATGTGGGGGAACTGTGCAGCAAGCGCTCAATTTTCATGCATTGCAGCCACTAGGGAAATTAAACAATGCACAGTTGCCATAGGAATGAAGTGCTAACAGATTAGGGAAAATGTTTTTTCTAAACCAACCATCATACGTAGAGCCTAATAAAGCTTTGAGGAACGCTGTAACGTAGCTACGTATGTATACATGTGTGTGTGTGTACCTCGGTAAGGAGCTAGTGGAGTCCTTGAGGGATCTCATCTCACGAACAGTAAGTACTTCCTAATTACAACAGAACAAAAGTATTTCTTGTAAGCATCCAAATCTGGAAAATAAAAGCATAAAATAAGATGGCTATTAATAAGACAATGCTACAAGTTTAGTTCTTGGTAGGTTCTGATACAGTGTCAGGCGACATATCTTCTCCATAAAACTACATGTAAAATCAGTGTTTTTATATGCATCACTGCATTGAGGGTGCCCACAGAGGTTTCTTTAGAGTCTGTACAGGGTCTAATAAGGCCATTACATTAATCAAAAGGTGTATTTGCTGTGCAAAAGTGAAACTTCCATTATTCATCCCTGACCATAATGTAACCAATGTCAAATGCAAAGAACATACAAACTGTAGATTGTCAAATATGAAAAAAGAAGGACAAGTAGTTAATCTGGAAAGTGTTAACAAGCACTCTAGTAGCTGTTGACGGATTGTATTACGGGGTCTATATATTACTTTGAATGCATAAGGCTTCTTTCACATCTGCGTCGGGATTCCATTGTGGGTTTTATCGGACCTTTCCGTCAGGGGAAGCCATGAATGGAATCCAAACAGAAACCATAGGTTTCCATTTGCATCACCACTGATTTCAACGATAACGGATCCGGTGCAAAATGGTTTCCGTATGTCACCATTGTTTAAGGGTTCTGTTTTGATGGAATACCATAGTTGACTGCGCTATTTATTCCGTCAAAACGATGGAACCCTGAAATAAACGGAAACCATTTGCACGGGATCTTTCACCATCGTTTCAGTTTGTATTCCGTTCATGGGTTTACCTGACGGAAAGGCCAGACGTTACCAGTAAACGGAGTCCCGACGCAGATGTGAACGAAGCCTAAGGCTCCGTGCACACGACAATAGTTTCGGAAGGGTGCCCGTAAATACGGTCCTTATTGCATCCGTATTTACGGATCAGTAAAAAAAATGAGGGAGGCTGCAAATGTCGTCATCAAGATATTGCCTTGCAACGCTTCCGTAAATATGGATGGTTTACGGATGCACAGCCATAGCCGTCCGTACTTACTGAAGCTCCCATAGACTTCTATGGGAGGGTCCTTGCCGTAATTACTGACAAGAATAGGACAGGTTCTATAATTTTTCAGCAGGGACACCCATCAGTAAAAATATTGAAAGGCGTCCGTGGCCAACAGAAATGAAAGGGGCTGTAATTACGGACCGTATTTACAGATGAAAAATACGGTCGAGTGCATGGAGCCCAAGGCTTCATGCAGAAGACCGTGTCCGTAATCACGCTCACGGGCCAGCCGGTCGTTTTTATGGGCCAGCCGGTGGTTTTTATGGGCCAAGCTCCCATTATAAAGTAAAGGAGCACGGTCCGTAAAATAAAAAAATAGGACATGTCCTATTTTTTTTCGGAGGGTTTCTACGGCAAACACCCTCCTGTAGACATACGGGAAGGTGTCCGTCGGCCATAGAAATTAATGGGCCTGTAATTACAGGCAATTTTACGGTCGTGTGCACAGTCCTGAATTAGGAGACAGTCTGATAAGCTTGTGAACACCTTAATAGCTGTATTTGTATCTTAACCAAGCTATGTGGAAGTTTACTTGTTTATGATCTGCACTGCCATGGGCATTCGTGTCTTCGGGTATGTTCACACTCAGATTTGTTGAAGAATTGTCTGTGACTATACCATACATCTGAATGGAGTCTGTTAAGATCTATGCACATGCTGCTCAAGTTACCTTATTCAGATTTACGGGACTGGTGAACATTGCCAGCCTTAGATGTGTGTGTGAACCATGCGATTGCACAGGATGCATCAGCCAAACCTATTGAAGGGGGCACCACAGTGGCACTTTAGGGGCATTTGTGACTATCAAAAATGTGTGTTTTAAAACATTGTGTCGTTAAGTTAATAGCAACTACCAAACAATGCAGTTCATTGTTACGGGGTAGCAATCCCCCCGACACCCCTCATCAGTGACTGACGAGTGATTGGCAAGACGGGTGGGATAAGTGGGGGTGCTGTATTCTTTGTTATTAGCCTCTATTAGTCAATGGTACAATATTGCGTGTGCCGTTTGCGCTAATAGTACAGCGGACAAGCTGCAAGTATTAGCATGAAGACCACAGCCTATTATCTTGCCAGTCATCTCTCCCACTGTACAGCCTCCAGTTACCCCAGGGGGGCGATTTTCTTCATGTTCTCAAACCTCTCATCAATCAGAGAGGATATGCATCATATTTAGGGGTAGGGCCGGGCAATTAATCGAAAAAAACAAAACTAAGTTCAGCGCAAACAACCGACATCTTGCGCATTTCAGTTTTTCTTTTTTTTTTTCACGGTTTAAACTGGGTCTGCATCTTCAGGACGCAGATACAGCTGAATCCAATGGTAGAAGAGGTGGGCGTGCGGTCCCTACTCTGCCATATATTACATATCGCTGGACGCGAGTCAGTAACGTCATCGTGCCTGTCTGCACCGAGCCGCACACACCGGAGGAGCAGAGGGATCTCCCTCACTCATCGTTGGAACATGGTTAGGTGGGTATGTATATTATTATTTTTATTAGGCACTATTGGGGCTGTGTGGGGGCAGCTATCCTGCGTGTGGGCAGATGTTTCGGCATTATACTGTGAGGGGGCAGCTATGGCAGGACTTTATACAGTGTGGAGGGGATGGGGGCATTATACTGTGAGGGCAGTCACGGGAGGCATTATACTGTGTGGAGGGCAGTTAGAGGGGGCATTATACTCTGTGGAGGGCAGTTAGAGGGGGCATTATACCGTGTGGAGGGCAGTCACGGGGGGCATTATACCGCGTGGAGGGCAGTCACGGGGGGCATTATACCGCGTGGAGGGCAGTCACGGTGGGCATTATACCGCGTGGAGGGCAGTCACGGTGGGCATTATACCGCGTGGAGGGCAGTCACGGTGGGCATTATACCGCGTGGAGGGCAGTCACGGGGGGCATTATACCGTGTGGAGAGCAGTCACGGTGGGCATTATACCGTGTGGAGGGCAGTCACGGGGGGCATTATACCGTGTGGAGGGCAGTCACGGGGGGCATTATACCGTGTGGAGGGCAGTCACGGGGGGCATTATACCGTGTGGAGGGCAGTCACGGGGGGCATTATACCGTGTGGAGGGCAGTCACGGGGGGCATTATACTGTGTGGAGGGCAGTCACGGGGGGCATTATACTGTGTGGAGGGCAGTCACGGGGGGCATTATACTGTGTGGAGGGCAGTCACGGGGGGCATTATACTGTGTGGGGGGCAGTTATGGGGCATTATACTGCGTGGAGGGCAGTTATGGGGCATTATACTGCGTGGAGGGCAGTTATGGGGCATTATACTGTGTGGAGGGCAGTTATGGGGCATTATACTGTGTGGAGGGCAGTTATGGGGGCATTATACAGTGTGGAGGGCAGTTATGGGGGCATTATACCGTGTGGAGGGCAGTTATGGGGGCATTATACGGTGTGGAGGGCAGTTATGGGGGCATTATACGGTGTGGAGGGCAGTTATGGGGGCATTATACGGTGTGGAGGGCAGTTGTGGGGGCATACTGTGTGGGGGCAGTTATGGGGCATTATACTGTGTGGGGGCAGTTACGGGGCATTATAAGGTGTGGAGGGCAGTTATGGGGACATTATACTGTGTGGTGGGGCATTATATGGTATGGAGAGCGGTTATGGGGGCATTATACAGTGAGGCGGGCAGCCATGGGGGCATTATACTGTGAGGAGGGCAGCCATGGGGGCATTATACTGTGAGGCGGGCAGTTATAGGGGCCATTTTGATGTGTGGGGCTATTATACTGTGTTGGGAGCACTATAGGGGCAATATATTGTGTGGGGCAGTGTCAGGGGGTATATTATATACAGTAGTATACAGCAGGCTCATGGTATAATTAATAATTCAATGGCGTAGCAGGCAAATAGGGGACGTGGCCTAAATAATCATTTATTAATCATGACCCCTTGTCAGACGCCATTGTATCGAGATAATCAATGTTATTCACTTGACGTGTCAGCGGTTTTAACGTTGTGCGTGCACTCTGCAAACCTTGAACATTTATGTTTTAGGAGGTATTGTGCGTCTCAGGATCTTCTTGGGTCAAAGTTGTAGCCACAAACATTACTTTTTATGCATTTTTCACGTTACACTTTGATGCAAAATTGCATGAAGTTGCCCATGAGTGCAAAGTGCTGGGAAGCATTTTTGCAATGTGTACGGGGTCTATTTTCATAAAATGTATGGGTGTGGGGCTATAATATGATTTTTCTTTTTTATAATTCAGGTTTTTATTTTTGCATGTCAAAGTGTAAAAATTGTTGTGGCAGTGAAAGAGTTCATTTTTGTGCTCTGAATTAATTTGGGGGTCATGTGTACTACTCAGGCATTAGGTTAGGTGGCGTTTCCAAGTGTGTGAACTATACAAATGGTCGGGGACACATCTGTAAAAAAAATATTCCATACTGATGGCACTACCTGGCCACAGCGGGCAAGACTGCAGAGATTACATCATAGTGGACAACAAGACCATCGCAGCCTATCTGAAGAATGGTTTAGGATTATGCAGTGGGTTCTCTAGCTGGTTTGGGGTACCCTGACCTGAAGAAGTTTTCACTGGACTAAGGTTTGGCATCAGGACTTGCCATCGTCTCTCTTTACTGGATTGTCAATAATGTCTCTATAGGGCTACGTGGCAGGAACTTTGTAACAGGTGCGATTCCGTGGGCATGGATATGGCAGTATTGGAATTTCATGCCATTATTTAGGGACTTTTTATTCAGGCATTGTAAGGCAGAATCATTTTGGGATGGTAAAAAATAAAAAAGGCATACACTTAATTTCTGTGTTCTCTGGTCCATTCTGGAAGGGGGCGGGGTCGTTGTGTCCATTTTTTTTTTCTTTTTACCTCAGAATGTTGGAGTTTGTGCTTCATGATATAAAATTGGCATTTGTTGCATAAACAAACAAAGCAAAATATACAAAGTCCTGTTATTTAGCCAGTACTGGAATACGGGCATATAAATAGACAGGAACCTGAAAGGAAAGCATTACCGCATACAGCCATCACTATATACACGAAGGGAACGTTATATGGATGGCCTGGGATTACCGACAGATGAGGAGGTTCCTCCCCTGTCAGGTGCCTGTATAGAACACGCTGCAGTGTCACTGTTACTCCTCACCCATTAGTCACGTCACACACAACTATAGGAGGCGGCAGCGCACTACGCACCTGACCCTCCTCCTCCTCGATATACAGCTAATCTTCCACACTGCGTTCAGGCTCTGTTTTTCCAGTCTGTCAGGCCCACCAAGGCACGGCCGCCATGTTGTCTTATTCCCAACTGCGTAGTTGTCAGGCACTTGAGCTTATTGACAGCAGAAGCCATCTTGCTGGGGGAACATAGAATAGAGGCGCATAGAGGGAGTCTTGTCCTTCGTAGCCAATCAGAAGGCTGCAACCTAGAAGTGGGCTGGGTTAGCTTTACAAATAGGGGATAGGCGATCACAATAACTGCAGTGAGAATCCGGAAGTTTGCGTTCCAAGACTCACTTCAAGCTCTTGCGATGGAAATTTTGACAGCTGTTATTCCTGCCATTTAAACTGGATGGCGACCAGTCGTCATGGTGATTGCTAAAATATCACTGACAGTACTTTTGTTCACTGAAACGAAAATGCAGTCTATATCTATTTGTATTTTCTCTTTGAACAGATAGAAGAGAAAAGATGCTTCACCGTAAAACAAACTGATGAGTTTAGACAGGGTAACTAAACGTTCAACAAACTAATGACCTGTTAGAAGTTTTGATTGGTGGGGGGTCTGAGCACTGAGACCCCACCAATCACTAAAATTAAGCGGCAGAAATGCTTGTGTGAGCGCTCAGCCGCTTTATTTCTGTTCGGCTTTTTCCGTAGAGGAGTACGGGCTCATAGACTTTCTATTGAGCCCGTACTTCGCTACATTGATTAGAATTAGTATGCTTTACCCCAAGTGGTCATTTCAGTAAATTTAGTCATGGGCTTAGAAGGTATTAGTACTAAGTTGTATTCAGAACTGTGTTAGTTGCTGCTGAAGCCACTGGACCATTTTTCAATTTGGTTCGGCCCTGTTCACATCTGTGTCTGAGGCTTTGTTAGGAGCATCAGTCGCAGATCTAGGCTAAAAAAACAGGACGAAATAGAGAAGTAAAGCGATAGACAAAATGACGGAAACCCGACAGAACCCAGTAAAGTCCTGACAGATCAGAACAACGGAATACTGAAATACAGATGTGAACGAAGCCTTAGCTTAGCTGAGATGCCTAGATTAAAAAAAACGACATATCCCAGAATATAAATGGCTTTAAGCCACTTTCACATGGAAATATTTTGTAAATTTGTCACATGGAAATATATTTATAATCCAGAACCACCTGGTTTTAGCTTACAAATACTGATGCAAAATACTGACCAACATACTGCCATGTCAAAGTGGCCTTACACAGATGTTGAACAAGCAGGGAATAATGATGCAAGATATACGTGTGGTGTGTTGTGCCATGGAAAATTATTCCAGGTCTATTAATCGAATAGAACAATTCCAATTTTTCCAAATACACCATCAATTAATGTGGACACGAAGGCCCCATGCACACGAACGTTCTTTTGCGGCTGCAATTCCCCCAAAAATCCACGTGAGAATTGCGGCCCCATTCATTTCTATGGACCCATGCACATGATCGTGGTTTCCACGGTCCGTGCATGGCCCAGGATCCTGGACCGCAGAAAGAACGGATATGTCATATTACGGCCGTGTTCTGCAGTCCAGGTTCATCGAAAATAATGGACGCAGCCATGTGCACGGCCCGCAATCTGCGGGCGGCTCGTGGGTGACACTCTGCGGCTGGCCGACCTGAAAATCAGGGCCGTGTATATGGCTAGGGTCGTGTGCATGAGGACTTACTAAATATTTTTGTAAGCATCAGTAATATCCTAGAAATTTTCCAAAACTTGTGTGGCTCCCTGCATAGAATATTTTACTCGATTGCTACACTATGTATATAATAACATAAGCATACATACATACATACGTACGTACCCACACTTGTTATATTAAACTCACCCATTACGTATCAGTTTGAAGCTTAAAGAGGCTCTGTCACCAGACTTTGCAACCCCTATCTCCTATTGCAGCATATCGGCGCTGCAATGTAGATGAGAGTAACGCTTTTTTTTTTTTTTAAAAACGAGCATTTTGGCCAACTTATGACCATTTTTATATTTATGCAAATGAGGCTTTCTTAAGTACAACTGGGCGTGTTTAAAGTTATGTACAAGTCGGCGTGTATTGTGTATGTACATCTGGGCGTTTTTACATGTTTTACTAGCTGGGTGTTGTGAATGGAAGTGTATGATGCTGACGAATCAGCATCATCCACTTCTCTTCGTTACCACCCAGCTTCTGGCAGTGCACAGACACACAGCGTGTTCTCGAGAGATCACGCTGTGACGTCACTTCCTGCCCCAGGTCCTGCATTGTGTCGGACGAGCGAGGACACATCGGCACCAGGCGACAGAGGCTACAGTTCATTCCGCAGCAGCATCGGCGTTTGCAGGTAAGTCGATGTAGCCTCTGTCGCCTGGTGCCGATGTGTCCTCGCTCGTCCGACACGATGCAGGACCTGGGGCAGGAAGTGACGTCACAGTGTGATCTCTCGAGAACACGCTGTGTGTCTGTGCACTGCCAGAAGCTGGGTGGTGACGAAGGGAAGTGGATGATGCTGATTCGTCAGCATCATACACTTCTATTCACAACGCCCAGCTAGTAAAACAAGTAAAAACGCCCAGAGGTACACACACAATACACGCCCAGTTGTACATAACTTTAAACACGCCCAGTTGTACTTAAAAAAGCCTCATTTGCATAAAAATGGTCATAACTTGGCCAAAAATGCTCGTTTTTGAAAAAAAAACAACTTTACTCTTATCTACATTGCAGCACCGATCTGCTGCAATAGGAGATAGGGTTGCAAAATCTGGTGACAGAGCCTCTTTAATGCATAGATACAGTGCCAGAACCAAGCTCAGTACATACTGTACTAGAACCAAGCACGGCACATAAATACTGCACCAGAACCAAGCTTAGTACATATATACAGCACCAGAACAAAGCGTAGTACATAAATACAGCACCAGAACCAAGATTAGTACATAAAAACAACACCAGAACAAAGCTCAGTACATAAATACAGAAACAGAATGAAGCTCAGTGTCATGCCCATGGCCGCAGACCGTCAGGCTCACTCACCTCCTGACGGCCGCAGCCATTAATCTGTGAGCGCTGGTCCCCATCTCCTACTCAGGAGACGCCAGCATTCACTTCCACTTCTCCCGGCCGTGTCGCGTAGGGTGCGCGCGCACCTGAATTAAAGTACAAAATTAGCCCATGAGCACCCTGGACTATAAGAGGGGCCCAGACCCTTCCTGCCTTGCCTGAGCTTTGTTGACATTTCCATAGTCTGTCTATGCAAATTGTCTCCTAGTGTTTTCCAGCTCCCAGTGTGTCCCGTTCCTGCTACCTGTATCCCGTGCTATCTTGGTCAAGTGCCGTATTGAGTCGGAGCCGTGCTGTGCTGAATACCACGCCTGTCCTGCATCTCCACGACTGGCGCCTGCCTGCTGCCTAGTCCCAGCTGAGCCTGTCTTGCTACTGTCTCAGCTACCACAGGTACATTATACGAACTATAGACTGTGACCTGTGTCCTGTTGGCCAGCTGCCATACCATCAAGGTGGTACAGCCCAGTGGGTCCACGTACTCCTCGTGACACTCAGTACATAAACACAGAAACAGAACCACGGGGTCGGGGATTCCGCTTCAGAAGTGAGTGACGTCGCTGTGTCCATATATGGACAGTGTAGTCACTCCCTTCTCCTGTAGCGGAATCCCCGGCCACGGGGGTCGGGGATTCCGCTTCAGAAGTGAGTGACGTCGCTGTGTCCATATATGGACAGTGTAGTCACTCACTTCTGTATTGGAATCCCCGGTCATAGGGTCGGGGATTCCGCTTCAGAAGTGAGTGACGTCGCTGTGTCCATATATGGACAGTGTAGTCACTCATTTCTCCTGTAGCGGAATCCCCGGCCATAGTGTCGGGGATTCCGCTTCGGAAGTGAGTGATGTCGCTGTGTCCATATATGGACAGTGTAGTCACTCACTTCTCCTGTAGCGGAATCCCCGACCACGGGGTCGGGGATTCCGCTTCAGAAGTGAGTGACGTCGCTGTGTCCATATATGGACAGTGTAGTCACTCACTTCTCCAGTAGCGGAATCCCCGGCCACGGGGTCGGGGATTCTGCTTCAGAAGTGAGTGACGTCGCTGTGTACATATATGGACAGTGTAGTCACTCCCTTCTCCTGTAGCGGAATCCCCGGCCACGGGGGTCGGGGATTCCGCTTCAGAAGTGAGTGACGTCGCTGTGTCCATATATGGACAGTGTAGTCACTCACTTCTGTATCGGAATCCCCGGTCATAGGGTCGGGGATTCCACTTCAGAAGTGAGTGACGTCGCGGTGTCCATATATGGACAGTGTAGTCACTCACTTCTCCTGTAGCGGAATCCCCAATCCCCGGCTGGGGTTTGGGGATTCAGACTCCTACAGGGAGCAAAAAAAGACCCTCCTCCTCCTCACATGCACTCTGCTCTGTGAGGAGGAGGAGGAGGAGGAGAGAGAGCGCGAGCGACGGAATACATGGCCATCACTCGGAACACATTCCGGTGATGGCCGTGTATTACCCGGCCCCATAGACTTCTAAGGGAGCCGGGCGGCCGGGTAAACGGCCGAAAATAGGGCATGTCCCATTTTTTGGCGGCCAGGTTTCCCGGGCAGTCAAAAAAATCGGTCGTGTGAATAGCCCCATTAGGGGTCTATTGTTCCTAATGCAGCCGGGAAAACCTGTCGTGTGAATAAGGGCTAAATCTGTCACGCTCGTGTGAATGTAGCCTAAGTCGTAAGCAGACGATTGTATAACTGAAGAACATTGCCAAACACTTTTTAAACCCCCGTAAATATGACAGATGTTTCTAATAAGGGAGGAGTTGATAAAGTTAAAGAAAAAAAAAAGAAACTTTGTTACAATCTGTGCGTCATGCAAGAGGCTATTTCGCTCCCCAAACCTGAGCCTCATGAACATTTTGCAATATATGAGCTATACTCATATTAGAAACCTTTCACATCAGCGTTTGGGTTCCGTTCATCGGTTCTGTTCAACCTTTCCGTCAGAGGAACCGATGAACAGAAAGCTGAATTAAAACTATCGTTATATTTGCATTACCAATGATTTTAATGGTAATTCTTCAGTTTCAGTGTATTTCCGTTTGTTTCCATTACGTAAAGTTTCTGTTTTATTCATGAAAAAAATAGCGCAGTCGACAGCACTATTGTGCCTGTGAAAAAAACCCTGAAACTTTACAGAACTGAAACAAACAGAAACATACTGAAACGGAAGCATTACCATTAAAATCAATGGTGATGCAAACAGAAGAGATAGTTACCCAAATTACTAACAATCCACAGCGCTGCGGTTTCAGGTAGTTTTTTTTTTTTTTAGAGTAGACTTTCTCATGTATACAAATAGTGATTTATTTAGTAAAGCCAGCGGCAAATTCAAATATCAAATCAATTGAATGGGTGTCTGCCCTGGTCTTGCCAGCTGTCCCTATTGGGCAGTCACGTTATATGTTAACATGTTTTTATTACTTGACTCAGGAAAGGAGATAACCTAGGATTTGAGGTTCTGTGGCAGGTTATTTAGAGGTATACTAGGAATAGCAGTGTGATGTGATATAGGGTTATACTGGATATATTTTAGTATTTCAGGTTACACTGCATGATTTTGCCATGCACGCCGATTTTCGCTGCGTTTTTCGCCCGTGGCCATTGTGCACCACGGGCAAAAAACGCAGCGAAATACGCTTTCTCTGCCTCCCATTGATGTCAATGGGAGGTCAGAAGCGTAAACGCCTGAAGATAGGGCATGTCCCTTCTTTTTCCCACGGGCCGGTTTTTCCGCTCATAGGAAAAAAAAGCCTCCGCATGCCATTGAAATCAATGGGAGGCATTTTCGGCCGTTTTCCGTGTCAAAAAACTCAGTGTTAACTTACCCTAAGGCTATGTTCACACGGGGTATTTTGCCGAGTTTTTTGACGCGGAAACCGCGTCGCAAAACTCGGCAGAAACGGCCCGAGAATGCCTCCCATTGATTTCAATGGGAGGCGTCGGCGTCTTTTTCGACATGCCCTATCTTCGGGCGCTTCCGCCTCCGACCTCCCATTGACTTCAATGGGAGGCAGGAGAAAGCGTATTTCTCGCTGTTTTATGCCCGCGGCGCTCAATGGCCGCGGGCGAAAAACGGCGCGATAATTGCCGCGAAAATCGGCGTGCAGGGAGAGGAATATCTGCCTCAAAGTTCCAAACGGAATTTTGAGGCAGATATTCCTCCCCCAAAATACTCCGTGTGAACATAGCCTTAGGCTATATTCACACGGAGTATTTTGGGGGAGGAATATCTGCCTCAAAGCTCCAAACGGAATTTTGAGGCAGATATTCCTCCCCCAAAATACTCCGTGTGAATAGCAATGATCGCGCCGTTTTTCGCCCGCGGCCATTGAGCGCCGCGGGCAGAAAACACGCTTTCTCCTGCCTCCCATTGAAGTCAATGGGAGGTCGGAGGCGGAAGCGCCCGAAGATAGGGCATGTCGCTTCTTTTTCCCGCGAGGCAGTTTTACTGCTCGCGGGAAAAAGACGCCGACGCCTCCCATTGAAATCAATGGGAGGCGTTCTCGGGCCGTTTCTGCCGAGTTTTGCGACGCGGTTTCCGCGTCAAAAAACTCGGCAAAAGACCCCGTGTGAACATAGCCTTATAGCGGATTGGTGCTGGCTGGTAGTTTAGCAATGTTTATTAAATAACCTAGGACTATTTTCAACAAAATGCTGAATCATATAGTTGTTATCTCAGTAAAGCACTAAACAGATATACTAAAGGGTTATTTCCAAATGGAGTCTTTTTTTTTTTTTTTTTTACAATGAATCCTAATCACAAATTGAACTATAAATCTATTCATGCTTAAAAAAAAAAAAATAATTCCTTCCCTAACTACCTTTTTTTCTAACTTGATAACTCAGCTAGTGATGGTTATCTTTTATAAAAGTGGGCGTGAGCGGCTCGATGCCAATCAAGCCGCTCTGCACTGTGAGCACTCCCGATGTTGCTAGATAATGTAGTTCTAGCAGCATCGGGAGAACGATCATCTCAACCAGGCATGGTAAGCGTGGTTGAGACGCAACCCCCCCCCCCCATAATTCCCTACATAGTTTTATGTAGTAACATTTTTACTTTCAAGGCACCCACGCCACTCCTCACTACAACCCCCCGCCACCCTTCTCTCTAACACACGTCCCCCCTTGCGATAAACTGTATAGCCCCCCCTTGGAGCAACACCTCCCCCACACCGAGCGGCCGTTCCGTAAAAAATAGGGCAGGTCCTACTCCTGCCCGTTTTTGACTAAACAGTCTCGGCCTTTGCATTGATTTGGTCCATGAAACAGCGGAATACACACGGAAGCCATCCGTATGCGGTCCGTGATTCACGGAACCGTCATTAACTGCCGTTCAACAGCCAACGGAAGTGTGCATGAGGCCTAAAGGCGGTCTCCAGTAAGAAACCACTTTTTGCAGGCATTGTAGACTGCATTGATAGGTTCACCTAAAATGAACAAGCCAAACTCTTGTGAAAAGCTGGTGAAAACTGTAACACACAAAAACACAAACAATTAGTTACTAGTAAAATTAAAAAAAAAGCGCAAAAAATAAATAATAAAATACATGTTTTGATTCCATTTGTAGCTCTTTGGATTAGACACTATCATGTATGTCTTGTGGAAATGCAACACTTTGGAAGCAAAATGTCCCGGACCACTAATTAAAATGACAATGGCAGCCTTCTGGAATATTAGTAATCATATCTATTCTAAGCATAACTGGAGAGTTAATGTAACTTATCAATATGAAGGAACGAAAATGAAGAAAATTACACAATTAACTGGTTACTGCAAACACACACATAAGTCAATAGATATCCAATTATTATTAGCAACCAAATCAGGCATATGCATTACCTGTCCTTCAAGCGGCATGGATAGCTTTTATACTGTACTACCACTAGAGGTCAGCCTAACACATTTATATACTAGCACTAATGGTTACAGATTCTGTCCCTGTTTAGTATATGTAGAGTGCTTGTGTTATAATTGATTTTGCTGACCATAAAAAATAATGCAATATTTTTAAATGAACCAAGTAACATACATAGGTTTACACTTTATTGTCTACTGCAAATCCACGACCCATATGTTTACAAGGGACTACTGTGCTATCAGGTACAAGACACTACAAATGTTAAATTATTAGGACAACTGTGAAAGAACAGTGCTCCTCAAGTTTAAAATATCAACAGGCCATCAGGAAGCAAATTCTATTATACTAAAGCACTAGGGAGAAGACACCGTCCAAGAAAAAACCGAAGGAGTGAGCATGGTAGTATGGCAGAGAATGTTGTGAGGCCAGGGAAATTTCTCAGGGTTGTATATATTTTCATTTCAGATGTGGTTTATGTCATGTTGTAAGATGGAAGTGAAGGGGGTTTTTCTAAACCTAATTTACATCCAGTGGACCAATCCCCATGTGGATTTTAGGGTATGTGGCAGTTTTGTATTGAAATGGGTGATAACTACAGAGAGTTCAGTTTAGTAAAAAACCTGAAGCGTATGATGACACCCTAAGGGTATGTGCACACTCACTAATTACGTACGTAATTGACGGACGTATTTCGGCCGCAAGTACCGGACCGAACACAGTGCAGGGAGCCGGGCTCCTAGCATCATACTTATGTACGATGCTAGGAGTCCCTGCCTCGCTGCAGGACAACTGTCCCGTACTGAAAACATGATTACAGTACGGGATAGTTGTCCTGCCGCGAGGCAGGGACTCCTAGCGTCGTACATAAGTATGATGCTAGGAGCCCGGCTCCCTGCACTGTGTTCGGTCCGGGACTTGCGGCCGAAATACGTCCGTCAATTACGGACGTAATTAGTGTGTGTGCACATACCCTAAGAGTTCATGCAGACGGCACCGTATTCATACGTACATAATATGGCATTGGAAGGAACATGCCACGTTTCATACAGAATGGGCATCTATATTTCTACCTATATGCATACGTAATACAGCCATGTAAATGATTCTTTGCTATGCACATACTCTGGGCAAAGTAAGGACAACATAAGATATCCATTTATAAGAGCTTGTCACCATAGAGTAAAAATTGAATTAAAAATATATTTAAAATACATTTGCATTTAGAATAATCTATAATGACAGGAATTCTGAGCCATTCTGCAAAAGGTCCACAGTGTGCCTAAATAAAATGAATATTTGGCCGAACACCAATGCCCCTGCCAACCTCTCTTAACAAATAAGAAACGGCAGGATGGGTGAGGTACAGGAGGCAGCCTGATGCTGGAACTGGAGATATGCAACCCCTGAACAATAGTAAAACATACGGTACTCTAGACTAGTTATACCAGATAAAAGAGGATGGAAGCAGTGTGGGAAACAATGAGCGACTCCACAACTTCTCTTCATTCAACCTGTGTAAACTGACTATTAGTTGATAGAAACTCTCACAGTGAATATTTCCAGATAAAACCACATTAGTACATGTAACATTCCCATTCTCTGCTTAACGGCCTATTTTGGACTTTAAGGGATATTCCCAATATAGACATTTATGGCATATCCACAGGATATGCCATAAATGTCTGATGGAAGCGGCTCCCACCTCTGGGACCCACACTAATATCGAGAATGGAGGACATATGTCCCCCATTTAGCCTAGTGCGGCTACCGCTGGCTGCAGATTCCAGACGGGGACTAGTGGAGAGAGAGCCACTCCAATTCTGTTCTATGAGAGTTACAGAAAAAGACAAGCAGTGCTTGCTTAGCTATTTCCGTAACGACTAGGGGACTTTACAATTCGATCTTCTGATCGCTGATATAATGCTTTAGTATACTCCGTATACCAAAGCATTATTGCCTATCAGAGTAAAACTGACAGGCAGTCTATTAGAACGTGCCTCTGGCATGGTCTTATAGGCATACAGTTCATGGCAGGCCTGGGAGCCTTTGTTAGGCCCCCAAGGCATGGCAACCCATCAGCAACCAGCAATCTCGTTCGAGGGACACCAATGAGTGACAGAGGGAGACCCCTTCCTCTGTCAAACCATTGAAATGTTGCAGTAGCTATTGACCACGGCATTCCAGCAGGAACCTGGCTGCCATTCACAGCTGGGCTCCTGCGCGATTACCATCACGTACATGCACTTCTGGATGCGGGAAGAGCACACTTCGCGTGACTTCATTTGTGTCACTGCTCCGTTGTTTGAATCACCGACACACTTGTATTACATCGGTTATAACGGTTCTGACCGGTTTGTTCGTGGATCCTCGGTGTCGTCTGGGAGATGGTGCTTGGAACCCAGGCAACGCTTGGCACAGTGGGTAGAGGCGGTCAGATGGATAGGCAGAAGTCAGGACAGGCAGCAGACGTCGTAACGGGTATGGAAGCAATAGGTCAAGGCAGACGTCGTAGTGGGTATGGAAGCAATAGGTCAAGGCATGCGTCAGGCGTCGTAACTGGTATGGAAGCAATAGGTGAAGGCAGGCGGCAGGCAAGGATAGTCAAGTTCAGGCAGAGGTCAGAGTATAGTGGGTTTCAGCAGAGAAACATGGAAGGAATTAGAGATTTTAAGAGATTTTGTTTTGTTATCTCATAGGGGCCTAGAAACCGAGGAGCTAGCTTGTAACAAGGGGGTCTTCAGACGTATGTACCGGGTGGACAGCCAGACTTTATCCCCAGGAAGGTGCTGCGGCGGTATCCTGCGTCTTTTATCCGCGCTTCTCTTAAACCTGGCTACGGCTTTGTGGATGGAGTCCTTGGCCTTCTGTCAAATCTGTACAAAGTCTCGGTGGACCGTGTTAGCAGCTGGAATCTCAGAAGGCACAGAGACTGGTAGGGGAATTCCTGGGTGCTGGCCATACACCAAGAAGAAAGGAGAAGAACGGGTAGTTGTGGTTGTTGTAGGCAAATTCGGCCCATGGAAGTAAACTTGCCCAGTCGTCTTGTCGCGGAGACACGAAATTCCTGGGGAAAATTTAAAGTATTTGGTTTATCCGCTCGACTTGACCATTGGATTGAGGATGGTACGCGGAAGAGAAGTCTAGTTTGACCTCCAGCAATTTGCACAAGGCTCTCCAGAACTTGGATGTGAACTGAACTCCTCTGTCAGAAACAATATGCTTAGGAAGACCATAAAGGCGAAAGATGTGCTTGATAAACAGCGTTGCCAGTCGGGAAGATGACGGAAGGCCTGAGAGAGGTATGAAGTGCGCCATCTTGGAAAATCGGTCCACTACAACCCAGATCACGGTACACCGAGCAGAACTAGGCAGATTGGTGATGAAGTCCATGGCAATGTGCGACCAGGGAGAGTCAGGCACGGGCAGAGGATGCAAAAGGCCAGCAGGTCTTGAATGGGAGACTTTATTCTGAGAGCAGGTGGAGCAGGCTGAAACAAAGTCTTTAGTGTCTTGGGACATGGAAGTCCACAAGTACTGACGGCCAATCAAATTGAGTCTTTTGATGCCAGGGTGCCCAGAAACCCTGGAGGCATGACCCCAATGAAGAACATAATCCCTTTGTTTAGGGGGTACATAGGTCTTTCCTCTGTGAATGTGTACCACTTCAGCTGGAGCAGCGATCACAATACGTTTAGGATCTATAATAAACTGTGGGCTGGGCTCTTGATCTGTGGGGTGAAAACAGCGAGATAAAGCGTCAGCCTTGGTATTCTTTCCAGCGGGTCTGTAGTAAAGCTGAAAATCGAATCTGGAGAAGAATAATGCCCACCGAGCTTGACGAGAGTTTATGATTTGGAGAAAAAAACACAGGCCACCAGTCTCCCTCTACAAGTCTTTTGTGAAAGAATAGCTCCGACTCCCACAGATGAAGCATCGACCTCCAGAACAAAGGGTTTGGTGGAATCCGGTCTATATAGGACTGAAGCAGAAGAGAAGGCAATTGTAATGATAGGGGTAGGGAAACTGACAATTGAGCCCTAATCTACTCGCCACTCTGTCCCTGCCTACTTGCAACGACCCGCCCTAGGCGACGGAGTACAACTGGGCGCCGGTCCCTACGCTCAGTAAGTACACGAGACAAACAGACAAGGGTACACAAAGCTAAGGGAAATGGGCAGTTGCCCACGGCAACACCGTGAGCAACAAGAGAGGTGAACGACCCGAGTCAAACCAGGAGTGTACCAGGTACCAAACGCAGAGCAGGAGAGTAGTCAGTAAGCCAGGGTCAGTATGGAGCAGGATCAAATAGTCAGAAGCTGTAGCTGGGCCAGGAAACCACACGAGAAGAATCACAAGCAAAGGAGGAACAGGAAAGGCAGGTATAAATAGACCGAGGGCAGGAGCTAGCTGAGTCTGGCCAGGCTGCGATAGGCTCTCCCACTCCTAAGCCTGCCAGCCTGAGTGGTGGAAGCTGGAGTCAGTCTCAGAGACATAGACTCAGGTGCCGACTGATTACCTATGGGCGTTAACCCCGAAGCTGTGCCTGGCAGATCCTTTACAGCAATTTTAAGAGCTTGGAATGCAGCTTCAGCCTCCGTGGTCCAGTCTTTGGTATTAACCCCCTTTTTGGTCAACGCAGAAATAGGAGACGTCATAGAAGAGAAGTGAGGAATAAACTGGCGGTAATAATTTGCAAATCCCAGCAGGCGTTGGACAGCTTTGAGTCCTTGTTGATGAGGCCAGTTGAGAATAGAAGATAGCTTGGCTGGATCCATTTGAAGTCTCTGGTCGGAAATGACATACCCCAAGGAAGGCAGGCTGGTTCTCTCAAAGAGGCATTTCTCTAGTTTGACAGAGAGCTCTGTCGCAGACACTGTAACACTTGGCGCACATGCACACGATGAGTTTGAATATTGGGAGAAAAGAAAATGTCATCTAGGTATACCACCACACAGCTGTACAACAGATCTCGAAAAATGTAATTAACAAAAGCCTGGAAAACTGCAGGAGCATTACAAAGTCCAAAGGGCATGACGAGGTATTCAAAATGCCCATCACGAGTGTTGAATGCGGTCTTCCATTCATCTCCCTCGCGGATACGGATGAGGTTATAAGCTCCACCAAGGTCTAGTTTGGTGAAAATTTTTGCCCCCTGTAGGCGGTCAAAGAGTTCGGAGATCAATGGTAACGGGTACTTGTTCCTTAGCGTGATATTATTCAATCCTCGGTAATCAATACAAGGACGCAGGGAGCCGTCTTATTTTCCCACAAAGAAAAACCCTGCGCCAGCAGGAGAGGACGACTTACGGATGAATCCTCTCCCCAGATTTTCTTGGATATACCGAGAATGGCCTCCGTCTCGGGCAAAGACAAAGGGTAGACTCTACCTCTGGGAGGCGTGGCGTTGGGGACCAGGTCTATGGCACAGTCGTATGGCCTGTGAGGTGGCAGCGATTCAGCTTGTTGTTTACAAAAAACATCCGAGAAGCTTTTGTATGGAGTAGGAAGTCCTGCTGAGTTAGGTTCTAAAGGCTGAGGCATATGTGGGCGAATAGATTGTAGACAATAATGGTGACAGAAGTCACTCCAGCGGTAATTTGACCTCGAGTCCAGTCAGTAACAGGAGAGTGCTTCTGCCAACACGGTAGACCTAGTAGCAAAGGGTTCAGAGAGTTCTTTAAAACATAGAAGGAGATACGTTCCTGGTGCAGTGCCCCTGTTAACAAGAGAATGGGCTCGGTGACAAAATAGATAGTTTCCTGTAGAAGCCTCCCATCTACAGAAGCAATGGAGAACGGTTTGGTTAGTTTTTGCACTGGGATTTGGTAGCGATTTACGAAGAACTGGCACAGAAAATTCCCAGCGGATCCGGAATCTAGGAAGGCTTGAACACAGAAAGTGGTTCCTGCAAAGGACAGCTTTGCTGGTATGGTCAGTTTCTGAGAGGAAGCTATTCCACCTAGGGTAGCCTCTCCTACTTGCCCTAGGCGTTGGAGTTTTCCGGACTCACTGGACAGTCCTTGAGGAAGTGCGTTTTACCACCACAATACAAACATAAATTCAACTTGCGTCTATTCTGGCGCTCCTCAGGCGTGAGTCTTGTTCTCTCCACCTGCATGTGTTCGTCCGACCGAGAGGAAGATGAGGCCAGCAGAGGTCTTTGGAAGGTTGGTGCCAACCGTGATGTCCGATTGCCTCGAGCAGATTCTTGTCTCTCACGGAAACGTATATCTATACAATTAGCGAGAGTAAATAAGTCATCCAAGGACGGTAGAAGGTCTTGGCCAGCAAGTTCTTCCTTGATTCGGCCCGCCAGACACTCCCAGAAGGTAGATACCAAAGCCTCATTATTCCACTGGAGTTCAGTAGCCAGGGTGTGAAATTGAATGATGTATTGGCCTACTGTGGAGGTTCCTTGCCGGAGCTTGAGTAGAGAGGAAGCTGCAGAAGAGGCTCGACACGGTTCTTCAAACACCCTTTTAAAAGTGGAGAGAAAGTTCTGAATGTTGTACATGATGGGGTCGTTTCTCTCCCACAAGGGCAATGCCCAAGCCAGTGTTTCACCAGACAGCAGGGACAGGATGTAGGCCACCTTAGCCCGGTCTGAGGAAAAGTGATGCGCCATGACTTCAAAGTGGATGGTACATTGGTTAACAAATCCCCTGCAGGTCTTGGGGTCTCCCTCATAGCGGGCAGGCATAGTTAAATGTAGTCCAGGACTGTAGACAGGAGCTTGTGGTAGTGGTATCGGAGGCGCTAGTTCGTTCAAACGAGTGGACACATTCTGCAGTAGCTGAAACAGCTGATCTTGGCGGACTCGTTGTCTAGAAAGCCCCTGAGCCATATCAGCCGTGTCAGGCAGGGCTGTGTCAAGGGGATCCATGGCTTGTTCAACCTATAACGGTTCTCACCGGTTTGTTCGTGGATCCTCTGTGTCGTCTGGGAGATGGTGCTTGGAACCCAGGCAACACTTGGCACAGCAGGTAGAGGCGGTCAGATGGATAGGCAGAAGTCAGGACAGGCAGCAGACGTCGTAACGGGTATGGAAGCAATAGGCCAAGGCAGCCGGCGTAACGGGTATGGAAGCAATAGGACAAGGCATGCGGCAGGCGTCGTAACTGGTATGGAAGCAATAGGTCAAGGCAAGCGGCAGGCAAGGATAGTCAAGTTCAGGCAGAGGTCAGCAACGGGAAATCCAGACAAGGCAGAAGGGAAGGAAACAGAGAACCAGGGCACAGGGAAACTCACAGGGAACTTGGTTGAACAAGCATGGATGTAGGGAAGGAGGAACCTTAAATAGGAAGTCTTTGGAATTAAGGCGCGTGCTGGCCCTTTAAGACAGAACGAGTCAGCGCACGCGCCCTCTAGTGACTGCAGCCGCACATCGAGGATGACGGCTGCGGAGGGAGGTAAGGGATGCACTTACCGGACGCCGTCCAGGAACAGCAGAGTGTCCGGATCAGGTAAGTGGAGCTCGGGATGAGAATGTAGTAATGGAAGACGCAGGAACCGGGGCGGAGGCCGTGGGGCAGGTCGGGAACGGCGCGGCAGCCGTTACAGTGGTATTACAGCCTTCAAGTGAACGGAAGACTTTAACCCCTTCCCGCTCAGCTCAGTACTATTACGTCGGGCCGAGCTCATCGTTCGCGCTCAGCTCAGTAAATGTACTGACCTGAGTTAACACAGCGCCATCTTTCCCCGGAGCGTGTTTGAGCCGTGATACCTGCTGTTTCCGACAGCAGGCTATCACAGATCAGTGTGCAGGGACCGATCGCGGTGGTCCCCGCCGATTAACCCCTTAAAAGCCGCGTTCAATAGCGATCGCGGCTTCTTAGGGGTTAAACCACCATCGACGGCCCACTACATGATAGCAGGCGGCGATGGTGGCTATGGCAACCGGAGGCCTAACAATGGCGTCCGGCTATACCAGCTACGGAAGCCTAGTGTGCCACTATGCTTGCTGTCAGCGAGTAGCCGACAGCTCTAATACACTGCACTACGCATGCACTACGCATGTATGTAAAGACTTTTGACTTTTTTAAAAATATGAGAAATTGCTGGTTATGTTCTAAGGACTCATGCACACGAAAGTAGCCATATGCAAGGCCGTGATTTTCGGGTTGGCTGGCCACGGAGTGACAGCCGCGAGCCGCCCGCAAATCGCGGGCCTTGCACATGGCCGCAGCCATTGAACATGGCCGCAGCCACTATTTTCAATGAGTCGGGACCGCAGAACACGGCCGTAATAAGACATGTCCGTTCTTTCTGGGGTGCGGCCTCCTGGGCCATGCACAGACCGTGTAAACCACGGTTGTGTGCATGGCCCCATAGGAATGAATGGGGCCGCAATTCTTCTGTGAAAACAGCTCCGTCGTTTCAGACGTAATTGCTCCTCCTCGCATTATGCGAGGCGTCTTTGACGGCCGTAAATTTGAGCTGTTCTTCATTGAATTCAATGAAAAACGTCTCAAATTACGTCCAAAGAAGTGTCCTGTACTTCTTTGACGAGGCAGTCATTTTACGCATCGTCGTTTGACAGCTGTCAAACGACGATGCGTAAATTACAGGTCGTCGGCACAGTACGTCGGCAAACCCATTCAAATGAACGGGCAGATGTTTGCCGACGTTTTAGAGCCGTATTTTCAGGCGTAAATCGAGGCATAAAACTGAAAATAGTATGCTGCAGTTTTGTATTGAAATGGCTGATAACTACAGAGAGTTCAGTTTAGTAAAAAACCTGAAGCGTATGATGACACCCTAAGGGTATGTGCAAACTCACTAATTACGTCCGTAATTGACGGACGTATTTCGGCCGCAAGTACCGGACCGAACACAGTGCAGGGAGCCGGGCTCCTAGCATCATACTTATGTACGATGCTAGGAGTCCCTGCCTCGCTGCAGGACAACTGTCCCGTACTGAAAACATGATTACAGTACGGGATAGTTGTCCTGCCGCGAGGCAGGGACTCCTAGCGTCGTACATAAGTATGATGCTAGGAGCCCGGCTCCCTGCACTGTGTTCGGTCCGGGACTTGCGGCCGAAATACGTCCGTCAATTACGGACGTAATTAGTGTGTGTGCACATACCCTAAGAGTTCATGCAGACGGCACCGTATTCATACGTACATAATATGGCATTGGAAGGAACATGCCACGTTTCATACAGAATGGGCATCTATATTTCTACCTATATGCATACGTAATACAGCCATGTAAATGATTCTTTGCTATGCACATACTCTGGGCAAAGTAAGGACAACATAAGATATCCATTTATAAGAGCTTGTCACCATAGAGTAAAAATTGAATTAAAAATATATTTAAAATACATTTGCATTTAGAATAATCTATAATGACAGGAATTCTGAGCCATTCTGCAAAAGGTCCACAGTGTGCCTAAATAAAATGAATATTTGGCCGAACACCAATGCCCCTGCCAACCTCTCTTAACAAATAAGAAACGGCAGGATGGGTGAGGTACAGGAGGCAGCCTGATGCTGGAACTGGAGATATGCAACCCCTGAACAATAGTAAAACATACGGTACTCTAGACTAGTTATACCAGATAAAAGAGGATGGAAGCAGTGTGGGAAACAATGAGCGACTCCACAACTTCTCTTCATTCAACCTGTGTAAACTGACTATTAGTTGATAGAAACTCTCACAGTGAATATTTCCAGATAAAACCACATTAGTACATGTAACATTCCCATTCTCTGCTTAACGGCCTATTTTGGACTTTAAGGGATATTCCCAATATAGACATTTATGGCATATCCACAGGATATGCCATAAATGTCTGATGGAAGCGGCTCCCACCTCTGTGACCCACACTAATATCGAGAATGGTGGACATCCGTCCCCCATTTAGCCTAGTGCGGCTACCGCTGGCTGCAGATTCCAGACGGGGACTAGTGGAGAGAGAGCCACTCCAATTCTGTTCTATGAGAGTTACAGAAAAAGACAAGCAGTGCTTGCTTAGCTATTTCCGTAACGACTAGGGGACTTTACAATTCGATCTTCTGATCGCTGATATAATGCTTTTGTATACTCCGTATACCAAAGCATTATTGCCTATCAGAGTAAAACTGACAGGCAGTCTATTAGAACGTGCCTCTGGCATGGTCTTATAGGCATACAGTTCATGGCAGGCCTGGGAGCCTTTGTTAGGCCCCCAAGCCATGGCAACCCATCAGCAACCAGCAATCTCGTTCGAGGGACACCAATGAGTGACAGAGGGAGACCCCTTCCTCTGTCAAACCATTGAAATGTTGCAGTAGCCATTTACCACGGCATTCCAGCAGGAACCTGGCTGCCATTCACAGCTGGGCTCCTGCGCGATTACCATCACGTACATGCACTTCTGGATGCGGGAAGAGCACACTTCGCGTGACTTCATTTGTGTCACTGCTCCGTTGTTTGAATCACCGACACACTTGTATTACATCGGTTATAACGGTTCTGACTGGTTTGTTCGTGGATCCTCGGTGTTGTCTGGGAGATGGTGCTTGGAACCCAGGCAACGTTTGGCACAGTGGGTAGAGGCGGTCAGATGGATAGGCAGAAGTCAGGACAGGCAGCAGACGTCGTAACGGGTATGGAAGCAATAGGTCAAGGCAGACGGCAGGCGTCGTAGTGGGTATGGAAGCAATAGGTCAAGGCATGCGTCAGGCGTCGTAACTGGTATGGAAGCAATAGGTGAAGGCAGGCGGCAGGCAAGGATAGTCAAGTTCAGGCAGAGGTCAGAGTATAGTGGGTTTCAGCAGAGAAACATGGAAGGAATTAGAGATTTTCAGAGATTTTGTTTTGTTATCTCATAGGGGCCTAGAAACCGAGGAGCTAGCTTGTAACAAGGGGGTCTTCAGACGTATGTACCGGGTGGACAGCCGGACTTTATCCCCAGGAAGGTGCTGCGGCGGTATCCTGCGTCTTTTATCCGCGCTTCTCTTAAACCTGGCTACGGCTTTGTGGATGGAGTCCTTGGCCTTCTGTCAAATCCGTACAAAGTCTCGGTGGACCGTGTTAGCAGCTGGAATCTCAGAAGGCACAGAGACTGGTAGGGGAATTCCTGGGTGCTGGCCATACACCAAGAAGAAAGGAGAAGAACGGGTACTTGTGGTTGTTGTAGGCAAATTCGGCCCATGGAAGTAAACTTGCCCAGTCGTCGTGTCGCGGAGACACGAAATTCCTGGGGAAAATTTAAAGTATTTGGTTTATCCGCTCGACTTGACCATTGGATTGAGGATGGTACGCGGAAGAGAAGTCTAGTTTGACCTCCAGCAATTTGCACAAGGCTCTCCAGAACTTGGATGTGAACTGAACTCCTCTGTCAGAAACAATATGCTTAGGAAGACCATAAAGGCGAAAGATAAACAGCGTTGCCAGTCGGGAAGATGACGGAAGGCCTGAGAGAGGTATGAAGTGCGCCATCTTGGAAAATCGGTCCACTACAACCCAGATCACGGTACACCCAGCAGAACTAGGCAGATTGGTGATGAAGTCCATGGCAATGTGCGACCAGGGAGAGTCAGGCACGGGCAGAGGATGCAAAAGGCCAGCAGGTCTTGAATGGGAGACTTTATTCTGAGAGCAGGTGGAGCAGGCTGAAACAAAGTCTTTAGTGTCTTGGGACATGGAAGTCCACAAGTACTGACGGCCAATCAAATTGAGTCTTTTGATGCCAGGGTGCCCAGAAACCCTGGAGGCATGACCCCAATGAAGAACACAATCCCTTTGTTTAGGGGGTACATAGGTCTTTCCTCTGTGAATGTGTACCACTTCAGCTGGAGCAGCGATCACAATACGTTTAGGATCTATAATAAACTGTGGGCTGGGCTCTTGATCTGTGGGGTGAAAACAGCGAGATAAAGCGTCAGCCTTGGTATTCTTTCCAGCGGGTCTGTAGTAAAGCTGAAAATCGAATCTGGAGAAGAATAATGCCCACCGAGCTTGACGAGAGTTTATGATTTGGAGAAAAAAACACAGGCCACCAGTCTCCCTCTACAAGTCTTTTGTGAAAGAATAGCTCCGACTCCCACAGATGAAGCATCGACCTCCAGAACAAAGGGTTTGGTGGAATCCGGTCTATATAGGACTGAAGCAGAAGAGAAGGCAATTGTAATGATAGGGGTAGGGAAACGGACAATTGAGCCCTAATCTACTCGCCACTCTGTCCCTGCCTACTTGCAACGACCCGCCCTAGGCGACGGGGTACAACTGGGCGTCGGTCCCTACGCTCAGTAAGTACACGAGACAAACAGACAAGGGTACACAAAGCTAAGGGAAATGGGGCAGTTGCCCACGGCAACACCGTGAGCAACAAGAGAGGTGAACGACCCGAGTCAAACCAGGAGTGTACGAGGTACCAAACGCAGAGCAGGAGAGTAGTCAGTAAGCCAGGGTCAGTATGGAGCAGGATCAAATAGTCAGAATCTGTAGCTGGGCCAGGAAACCACACGAGAAGAATCACAAGCAAAGGAGGAACAGGAAAGGCAGGTATAAATAGACCGAGGGCAGGAGCTAGCTGAGTCTGGCCAGGCTGCGATAGGCTCTCCCACTCCTAAGCCTGCCAGCCTGAGTGGTGGAAGCTGGAGTCAGTCTCAGAGACATAGACTCAGGTGCCGACTGATTACCTATGGGCGTTAACCCCGAAGCTGTGCCTGGCAGATCCTTTACAGCAATTTTAAGAGCTTGGAATGCAGCTTCAGCCTCCGTGGTCCAGTCTTTGGTATTAACCCCCTTTTTGGTCAACGCAGAAATAGGAGACGTCATAGAAGAGAAGTGAGGAATAAACTGGCGGTAATAATTTGCAAATCCCAGCAGGCGTTGGACAGCTTTGAGTCCTTGTTGATGAGGCCAGTTGAGAATAGAAGATAGCTTGGCTGGATCCATTTGAAGTCTCTGGTCGGAAATGACATACCCCAAGGAAGGCAGGCTGGTTCTCTCAAAGAGGCATTTCTCTAGTTTGACAGAGAGCTCTGTCGCAGACGCTGTAACACTTGGCGCACATGCACACGATGAGTTTGAATATTGGGAGAAAAGAAAATGTCATCTAGGTATACCACCACACAGCTGTACAACAGATCTCGAAAAATGTAATTAACAAAAGCCTGGAAAACTGCAGGAGCATTACAAAGTCCAAAGGGCATGACGAGGTATTCAAAATGCCCATCACGAGTGTTGAATGCGGTCTTCCATTCATCTCCCTCGCGGATACGGATGAGGTTATAAGCTCCACCAAGGTCTAGTTTGGTGAAAATTTTTGCCCCCTGTAGGCGGTCAAAGAGTTCGGAGATCAATGGTAACGGGTACTTGTTCCTTAGCGTGATATTATTCAATCCTCGGTAATCAATACAAGGACGCAGGGAGCCGTCTTATTTTCCCACAAAGAAAAACCCTGCGCCAGCAGGAGAGGACGACTTACGGATGAATCCTCTCCCCAGATTTTCTTGGATATACCGAGAATGGCCTCCGTCTCGGGCAAAGACAAAGGGTAGACTCTACCTCTGGGAGGCGTGGCGTTGGGGACCAGGTCTATGGCACAGTCGTATGGCCTGTGAGGTGGCAGCGATTCAGCTTGTTGTTTACAGAAAACATCCGAGAAGCTTTTGTATGGAGTAGGAAGTCCTGCTGAGTTAGGTTCTAAAGGCTGAGGCATATGTGGGCGAATAGATTGTAGACAATAATGGTGACAGAAGTCACTCCAGCGGTAATTTGACCTCGAGTCCAGTCAATAACAGGAGAGTGCTTCTGCCACCACGGTAGACCTAGTAGCAAAGGGTTCAGAGAGTTCTTTAAAACATAGAAGGAGATACGTTCCTGGTGCAGTGCCCCTGTTAACAAGAGAATGGGCTCGGTGACAAAATAGATAGTTTCCTGTAGAAGCCTCCCATCTACAGAAGCAATGGAGAACGGTTTGGTTAGTTTTTGCACTGGGATTTGGTAGCGATTTACGAAGAACTGGCACAGAAAATTCCCAGCGGATCCGGAATCTAGGAAGGCTTGAACACAGAAAGTGGTTCCTGCAAAGGACAGCTTTGCTGGTATGGTCAGTTTCTGAGAGGAAGCTATTCCACCTAGGGTAGCCTCTCCTACTTGCCCTAGGCGTTGGAGTTTTCCGGACTCACTGGACAGTCCTTGAGGAAGTGCGTTTTACCACCACAATACAAACATAAATTCAACTTGCGTCTATTCTGGCGCTCCTCAGGCGTGAGTCTTGTTCTCTCCACCTGCATGTGTTCGTCCGACCGAGAGGAAGATGAGGCCAGCAGAGGTCTTTGGAAGGTTGGTGCCAACCGTGATGTCCGATTGCCTCGAGCAGATTCTTGTCTCTCACGGAAACGTATATCTATACAATTAGCGAGAGTAATCAAGTCATCCAAGGACGGTGGAAGGTCTTGGCCAGAAAGTTCTTCCTTGATTCGGCCCGCCAGACACTCCCAGAAGGTAGATACCAAAGCCTCATTATTCCACTGGAGTTCAGTAGCCAGGGTGCGAAATTGAATGATGTATTGGCCTACTGTGGAGGTTCCTTGCCGGAGCTTGAGTAGAGAGGAAGCTGCAGAAGAGGCTCGACCCGGTTCTTCAAACACCCTTTTAAAAGTGGAGAGAAAGTTCTGAATGTTGTACATGATGGGGTCGTTTCTCTCCCACAAGGGCAATGCCCAAGCCAGTGTTTCACCAGACAGCAGGGACAGGATGTAGGCCACCTTAGCCCGGTCTGAGGAAAAGTGATGCGCCATGACTTCAAAGTGGATGGTACATTGGTTAACAAATCCCCTGCAGGTCTTGGGGTCTCCCTCATAGCGGGCAGGCATAGTTAAATGTAGTCCAGGACTGTAGACAGGAGCTTGTGGTAGTGGTATCGGAGGCGCTAGTTCGTTCAAACGAGTGGACACATTCTGCAGTAGCTGAAACAGCTGATCTTGGCGGACTCGTTGTCTAGAAAGCCCCTGAGCCATATCAGCCGTGTCAGGCAGGGCTGTGTCAAGGGGATCCATGGCTTGTTCAACCTATAACGGTTCTCACCGGTTTGTTCGTGGATCCTCTGTGTCGTCTGGGAGATGGTGCTTGGAACCCAGGCAACACTTGGCACAGCAGGTAGAGGCGGTCAGATGGATAGGCAGAAGTCAGGACAGGCAGCAGACGTCGTAACGGGTATGGAAGCAATAGGCCAAGGCAGCCGGCGTAACGGGTATGGAAGCAATAGGACAAGGCATGCGGCAGGCGTCGTAACTGGTATGGAAGCAATAGGTCAAGGCAAGCGGCAGGCAAGGATAGTCAAGTTCAGGCAGAGGTCAGCAACGGGAAATCCAGACAAGGCAGAAGGGAAGGAAACAGAGAACCAGGGCACAGGGAAACTCACAGGGAACTTGGTTGAACAAGCATGGATGTAGGGAAGGAGGAACCTTAAATAGGAAGTCTTTGGAATTAAGGCGCGTGCTGGCCCTTTAAGACAGAACGAGTCAGCGCACGCGCCCTCTAGTGACTGCAGCCGCACATCGAGGATGACGGCCGCGGAGGGAGGTAAGGGATGCACTTACCGGACGCCGTCCAGGAACAGCAGAGTGTCCGGATCAGGTAAGTGGAGCTCAGGATGAGAATGTAGTAATGGAGGACGCAGGAACCGGGGCGGAGGCTGTGGGGCAGGTGGGGAACGGCGCGGCAGCCGTTACAGTGGTATTACAGCCTTCAAGTGAATGGAAGACTTTAACCCCTTCCCGCTCAGCTCAGTACTATTACGTCGGGCCGAGCTCATCGTTCGCGCTCAGCTCAGTAAATGTACTGACCTGAGTTAACACAGCGCCATCTTTCCCCGGCGCGTGTTTGAGCCGTGATACCTGCTGTTTCCGACAGCAGGCTATCACAGATCAGTGTGCAGGGACCGATCGCGGTGGTCCCCGCCGATTAACCCCTTAAAAGCCGCGTTCAATAGCGATCGCGGCTTCTTAGGGGTTAAACCACCATCGACGGCCCACTACATGATAGCAGGCGGCGATGGTGGCTATGGCAACCGAAGGCCTAACAATGGCGTCCGGCTATGCCAGCTACGGAAGCCTAGTGTGCCACTATGCTTGCTGTCAGCGAGTAGCCGACAGCTCTAATACACTGCACTACGCATGTATGTAAAGACTTTTGAAATTTTTTAAAAAATATGAGAAATTGCTGCTTATGTTCTAAGGACTCATGCACACGAAAGTAGCCATATGCAAGGCCGTGATTTTCGGGTTGGCTGGCCACGGAATGACAGCCGCGAGCCGCCCGCAAATCGCGGGCCTTGCACATGGCCGCAGCCATTGAACATGGCCGCAGCCACTATTTTCAATGAGCCGGGACCGCAGAACACGGCCGTAATAAGACATGTCCGTTCTTTCTGGGGTGCGGGCTCCTGGGCCATGCACAGACCGTGTAAACCACGGTTGTGTGCATGGCCCCATAGGAATGAATGGGGCCGCAATTTTCCTGTGAAAACAGCTCCGTCGTTTCAGACGTAATTGCTCCTCCTCGCATTATGCGAGGCGTCTTTGACGGCCGTAAATTTGAGCTGTTCTTCATTGAATTCAATGAAAAACGGCTCAAATTACGTCCAAAGAAGTGTCCTGTACTTCTTTGACGAGGCAGTCATTTTACGCATCGTCGTTTGACAGCTGTCAAACGACGATGCGTAAATTACAGGTCGTCGGCACAGTACTTCGGCAAACCCATTCAAATGAACGGGCAGATGTTTGCCGACGTTTTAGAGCCGTATTTTCAGGCGTAAATCGAGGCATAATACGCCTCGTTTACGCCTGAAAATAGGTCGTGTGAACCCAGCCTTACAATCAGATGCATTTAAAAATTCAGAAAAAATTAAAACATTTTCACATTTTCTCTACATTTTGCTATTTTTCACAAATAAACACTGAATATATCGAACAAATTTTACCACTAACATAAAGCCCAGTGTCTCACAAGAAAACAATCTCAGAATCGCTTGGATAGATTTAAGCATTCCGAAGTTATTACCACATAAAGTGAAATATGTTGTTAAGGGGTTAATACATTGTGAACCGCCGCTCCAAGTAAGGTGGCGATTCACAGTACGGAGCAGGTAAGGAATGAAGGGGAGCAGTGCTCCTGCTCTTTAAGGGTATGTTCACACAGGGCGGATACGCAGCGTAAAAAAACACAGCGTACACGCCCTGTGCGCCACAGGGAATTAAGGCCAAAAAAACGCACAAAATTGTGGTGCCATTTTTCGACTTGAATGACTGCTGTGGAAAACTGCACCAAAAAAGAAAAGAAAAAGATTAATAATTATGTAACTATGGCGACATATGACGTTTCATCTCATGTGACCACTGAAGCCCGTGACAGAATTCTGGGTAAGTTTAAGATTAAGAGTTGCGTTTTTTGCATCAGAATCGCTGCAAGAAAGTTTTTCCGCTCAGCATTTACGCAGCGTGTGGATGAGATTTGTTCAAATCTCATCCACTTTGCTGCCACTGTATTATGCTGTGGATTTTCCGCAAAAAATTCAGTTGCGGAAAATCTGCAGTATTTACACTACGTGTGAACTTATCCTAAAAGGGTTGTAGGAAAAACATGGCTGATATCTTCCAAAAACAGAACCAAAATGTGCTCCTGGAGAATTACATTGCAGTATTAATTTTCAATGCAGCAATTCGATCCAGATAATATGTGAAAGCCACATTTATAATAAAAGCAAAGTTATAAAGAAGGCTCTGTGAACACCTATTATAGCCGTGGCAACAGAAACATAATATATATAAAAGGCCTTAAACTGGTCTAATAACATTTATGAAAGCTACAATCACCAACAAACCAGAAAGGAAATGAAAACACCACTTAAAAGAGAAATTAGTTTAAGTTAATTTGAGTCTTTGGCCTTCATTAGGGGTGCAACGCTTCCAGCAACTATAGGGTTGGCAACAAGTAAAGGAAAATCCTGTTTTTGTTTGGTCTACAGTGACTGATGGTGCTGAAATGAAAAGAGGGAGCTTGCCACACAATGCCAGATAGGGATCAGGTCATTACTGCTAAAAGGTCTTTAGCGGATGGGAATAAACATAAGAAGTGCTTGATTCTAAGGCCCAGTTCGCATAGAATTTTTTTACAAGTTTTTTAATGTGGAAAAAGCGCCAAAAAACGTCCAAAAATGCCTCCCATTGATTTCAATAGGAGGTGGAGGTTTTTTTTCCTCACGAGAATAAAAAAACGCTTGCGGGAAAAAGAAGCGACATGCCCTATCCTCGGGCGTTTACGTCTCTGACCTCCCATTGACATAAATGGGAGGTAGAGAAAGCGTATTTTTCGGCGATTTTGTCCATGGAGCTCAATGGGCGCGAGCGAAAAACACAGTGAAAAACGCGGCAAACAGCGTGCAAGCAGATCAAAATCTGCCTCAAAATTCCAAACTGAATTTTGAGGCAGAAATTTCTGCCTGCAAAAAAACTCTGTGTGAACATACCCTAAAGGGCTCTTTTACACTAGCGTGATTCTCGTCCGCGTGCTGTGCATTGAAACGCATAGCACACTGACCCATTGATTTAAATTGAGCTATTCACACATGCATGAGTTTTCAAACAGTGAGTGTCTGTTGCGTGAAACTCACTGCATGTCCTATATTGGTGCGTTTTCACGCACCTAGTCGCCCATTGAAATCAATGGGTGCGTGAAAACCACGGACAGCACACGGATGCACATGTGTGTGCTCTCCCTGTTTTACACATTAATTACATTGAAAAAAAAAAAGTGCTTGCGAATGTGTGAAAAGCACGCCGATGCGAAACGCAAGACACACGGACAGATTTATGCACGTTTTTTACGCACGTAAATCTATCACGCTCGTGAGAATTTAGCCTAAACCAGTGATAAAGAACTCTCAACAGGTCATATTTTATGCATCCTTATAGGTGTTTATTGCATTTATTGCATATTCACGGACCGCCACAACATTCAATCTCCTCCTAGCCCCAGTTATAGCAATCGCTGGCAAAAATGTTTTTCATGAATTGTAAATTACCATCAGGGTCCTTTAGCAGGGATGGCTTTGTTTGGAGAACTGTGTGGTCGATTCACATAAGGAAGTTGGAAAGGCAGTGTGGGAGTTGTTGAAGATGTCTGTTATACATAACACTAGGGATACAATGGTCAATTATCTAAATTTATATTGTTTATCATTTTAACGGTAGAGGAAAGGGAAAGTGGTACTTAGAGAGTTGAATTAATCATTGTCAAATCCTTCACTTGGTAAATGGAGAGGAAATGGATAGGCTTACTCTATCCAATCCAAGGTCTACAGAGCCAGTATTCAGAGCTAAAATAAATTGAACTGAATTGCAGAAAAAAAAATGGATTTATATTACTTTGATAGATCCAATGTCCTAGAATTCAGACCGTGGTGCAAATTTACGTTTGTTTACTTTCATTAATTAGATGGGATCTTTGGGAGGAAAATACCACATGCCATGTGTAAGCAATCTATCTGTTGTAACCCAACACATTCTAAGACATTGTACGCCACAATATGATTTATGACTCGTCACAAACATATACCCATTTGTTACCAAAAGAGAGTAATCTCCTGGAGTAGAACCTGCAGTTTCAAGTAGAATAAAACCAAAACATGTGAATGCTTATTGATCAATCATCCCACTAGAAGCATGACTGTCAACACTCTAAAATTATTTCCAGGGATATTAGGCTGCTAAGTGTATTTCCAGTTCATTCTGCCAACTTTTAAAATGCTGTATTTTTATTTGTTCTATTAATAATAAAAAAAATGAAAGCTGTTTTCCCCAGGCTGTGTGCTTGACTATCTGTTCTAATTAAAGGAATGGAATGGAATTTGCAGCCCTAGTTGCCAGTACAGGTGTACAAAAGGAGGGGTTTATGGGGTCAAACGCTTCCTCATTCAGGGTCTCAGAATTAGGGGTACAGTAGCGGATTCAGCACCATTGCGAGAAACAATGCTTCTATTTCTACAGCAGGAATAAATTACATCTATATAGGCTCTAGTATAGTGCCATAATCTCTTGTCCTTTGCATGCACTTCTTGTCCACGGAAGCAGAAAGGCCATACAATTAAATTCTGGCAGTGCCAGAGACATAAGAATAAAAAGCAGCAGTGATAAGGCCTTATAGTCCTTGGCTGTTATATATCAAGTTTTATACATTGTTCTGTTTTGTTTTTTTAGTTTGTACACAATAAAACGGTGATAACCGTTCAGTGGGTGCCGTAGGGAGGGCTTTAAAAAAAAAAGTTATATTGCAAAGCCCTCAAATTCTTGGTCTAAATTACAAAAAAAAACAACCTATATCCCATAAACCTTTTTAAGATACACGCTCTCATCATAGTAATATGAACATACACACGATTAGCAACTTTTCTGTATTATTTTAATATTAACATAAACATGTAAATATTAACATATTTGGTGAGATAAATCTGCATTAACTTGTAATATCACATAACTATTTTCTATAAGCAATAGATAGCTGAACTTGCCTACAGGCTTTCTGCACCTACATTTAATCTGATTTATAAATATCCCCCAAAGGCCTTACATTTCTATGTTTTTTTTAGCTCATTAAATTATATGAGCAAAGGAGTCTGCACCGAGCGGCAGACAAGAGTGATTACACTTCGGGTATGTTCACACGGCTTATTTTCGGCCGTTTTCCGGGGCGTAAACAGCCGAAAAACGTCCGAGAGATCGGAAGCAGAACACCTCCAAACATCTGCCCATTGATTTCAATGGGAAAAACGGCGTACTGTTCCGACGGGCCATTTTTTACGCGGACAGTTTGAAAAATGGTTGGGGAAAAAAACGGCCGCGAAGAAGAAGTACAGGTCACTTCTTGGGACGTTTTTGGAGCCGTTTTTCATAGACTCTATTGAAAACAGCTACAAAAACGGCCGCAAAAAATGCCACGAAAATTGCGAGTGGCTCAAAAACGTCTGAAAATCAGGAGCTGTTTTCCTTTGAAAACAGCTCCGTATTTTCAGACTTTTTTGAGTTTGCGTGTGAACATGCCCTTACAAGTAATCTGATTTTTTGGAATAAAAAAGGTGGCTACAGAGACACGCAGGACCAGCTTTTACTGAACCTGTCAGTCCTGTGGGCCTGACGGGTACAGGATTCAGTGAACAATACAGCTACTCTATATACAGGATACAAAGCAGCTGCATCTCAAAAAGTAAAATACATTTTTAATAAAAACTAATTTTAAAGATGCACCAAACACGCTGATTGACATTTGTATTTAAAAAAAACAACACTTTTAAAAGGTTAACATAGCCTTTAAATGATCACTAACTTTTCAACAAACTTTGCATAACTCAACAGTACAGGTGAATATAGGAAACATTGTAATATATCTTATTAGATAAAAATGCCTCTTTTCCACTTATCAGGCTCCTTCCCCCACCCTGTTTGCTCACTCTGAATTAAGACAAGACGGACTATCAGCTCACTGAAGGATCAGGTTACAGCTGCCCATAGAAGTCTATGAAGGGGGAGGGAGCAGGAGCAGAGTGAGAGAGACACACAGATCCTGCAGAAGACCATAGTAAGTGTTTTAATCTTACCCCAGTGCTGGATTCAGAATGCAGAATGCAAGTCATAAAATGGCCACATATAGTGTTATTTCTCATGTACCTACATAAAACAGCTTAATCTGAAAAGTCAAATGAATGGTTAGGTACGCTGTAACCAACACCCCAACATTTTTGTGTCTTTTTAAATATATATTGAAAAGTAATTAAATGGGAGGAAATTGATGGGGTGCTGTCATGGGTCCCGGAAAACTTGATTACCGGTAAGAGTAATCACTCTTTTTTTCCTCACCCAGGGGCGTAACTAGGAAAGACTTGACCCCATAGCAAACTTTTGACTGGGCCCCCCCGCAGGTGCCAAACACAGCCCCGCTTATAGTTAGTGCCCCCTGTAGATACTGCCCCCTTGTAGATTGTGCCATACAGCCCCCCTGTAGACAGTGCTATACAGCCCCCCTGACAGTGTCACACCCCACTTGTAGATAGCGCCCCCACCTCCCCCTTGTAGATATCGCCATAAAGCCCCCTGTATATAGTGCCACACAGCCCCCTCCCTTGTATATAGTGCCACACAGCCCCCTTAGTAGATAGTGCCACACAGCCCCCTGTAGATAGTGCCACACACAGCCCCCTAGTAGATAGTGCTATACAGCCCCCCTTGTATATAGTGCCACACAGTCCCCCTTGTATATAGTGCCACGCAGATGCCCCCTTGTGTATAGTGCCACACAGCCCCCCCAGTATGTCATACAGCCCCTCTTGTATATAGTGCCACACAGCCCCCTTTGTATATAGTGACACACAGCCCCCTCCCTTGAATATAGTGCCACACAGCTCCCCTCCCTTGTAGATAGCGCCACACATAGCCCCCTGTAGATAGTTCCAAACACAGCCCCCAGTAGATAGTGACAAACACAACCCCCTGTACATAGTGACAAACACAGCCCCCTGTAGATAGTGCCAAATACAGCTCCCTGTAGATAGCGCCACACAGAACCCCTGTAGATAGCGCTACACAGACCACCCCCCATGTAAATAGTGCCATACAGCCCCCCTAGTAGATAGTGCCACACAGCTCCCCCCTTGTATATAGTGCCACCCTGCTCTCCCCCTTGTATATAGTGCCACCCTGCTCCCCCTTGTATATAGTGCCACCCTACTCCCCCCTTGTATATAGTGCTACACAGCCCCCCCTTGAATATAGTGCCATCCTTCTCCCCCTTGTATATAGTGAACCCCTGCTCCCCCCTTGTATATAGTGCCACCCTGCTCCCCCTTGTATATAGCACCTGTAAAGGATCTGCCAGACACAACTTCTGTGTCGACGCCCATAGGTAATCAGTCTGCACCTGCTTCTATGTCTGTGAGACTGACTCCATCTTCCACCACCCAGGATGGCAGGCTTAGGAGTGGGAGAGCCTATCACAGCCTGGCCAGACGGAGCTAGCTCCCGCCCTCTGTCTATTTATACCTGCCTTTCCTGTTCCTCCTTTGCTTGTGATTCTTCTCTGTTGGTTTCCTGGCCCTGCTGCAGCTTCTTGAACTACTGATCCTCTTCTTGTGATTGACCTTGGCTTTTCTGACCACTCTTCTGCTCTGCGTTTTTGTACCTCGCTCATCTCCTGGTTTGACTCGGCTCGTTCACCTCGCTTGTTGTTCACGGTGTTCCCGTGGGCAACTTCCCCATTTCCCTGGCTTCTTTGTACCCTTGTCTGTTTGTCTGTCATGCACCTATTGAGTGTAGGGACCGTCGCCCAGTTGTACCCCGTCGCCTAGGGCGGGTCGTTGCAAGTAGGCAGGGACTGAGTGGTGGGTAGATTAGGTCTCACTTGTCTGTTTCCCTACCCCGACATTACAGCACCATCTTGTTCCCCCCTGGTATATAGTGCCACACATCCCCCTTGTATATAGTGGCACCCTGCTCCCCCCTTGTATATAGTGCCACCTTGCTCTCCCCCTTGTATATGGTGCCACCCTGGCCTCCCCTTGTATATAGCGCTCCCCGCTTGTATCTAGTGCCACCCTGCTCCCACCCCTTGTATATAGTGCCACCCTGATCCCCCCTTGTATATAGTGCCAACCTGCTTCCCCCTTGTATATAGCGTCACATTGATTTCCCCCCTTGTATATAGTGCCACCCTGCTCCCCCTTGTATATAGTGCCACCCTACTCCCACCTTGTATATAGTGCCACCCTGCTCCCCCTTTCTATATAGTGCCACCATGCTTTCCCCCCTTGTCTATAGTGACACTCTGCTTCCCCTTTTATATAGTGCCACCCTGCTTTCGCCCCTTGTATATAGTGCTACCCTGCCATTGGGAAGGGAGTAATCCCGACGGCCTATGGCCATGGGTGTTACATAAGGTGCAATTCCAACTGATTAAACCAGATCTTCAAAGATCTGGATATGCATGTGGAAGCTAGGTTTAAATGCTCACGAAGTGGCCTCTCTAACATTTTTTAAATATAATTCTGCTCTTTTGTTCAATGGATCATTTAGAGAACCTAGGTCCATAAAGGATAAGGACTCCTATTTGAAAATTTTTGCCACTAGTGAATTCAGTTTAGGGGCTCTGTCCCAGGTAACAGAATCCTTTTCGTGAAAAAAGTGATATTGTCTTTTGACTGATACTCAAATTATTTTTTTAAAATGTTTTTCTGGACTAGGAATGCTCTTCTAGTCTCTTAGCCCCAACCCTTCAAACATCAGATATTGTACAGATCTGGGTTCCTTAATGTCCTCTATGTTCAAAGTGGTCGTTATTGCTTTTAAAAGCTGGTCTGGACCTTCTGCGACGAATTTACCCGATATTTCATCCCCAGAGGAAGACCTGGATTCAGAATCCAATTCACCCTCCTTAGGTTGAACAGAAAAATATTTATCATCACTAGAATTTCCCCAAGACTCCCATCTTCCTAGAAGAAGTGCTGGGTACATTTAATTTATTTTGAAGGAACTTAATAGAGCTTTTGGCCTCTGCTTTATGTTTTCAAGCATGGAGGTGGATTCTTCTGCCACAATTTTAGCCAGAAATATTTGGCAAAGAAATTTAAGAAAACAAAAAAAGCTCTTATGCTACCATGCATGTAGAAAACAAAAGGTCCTGGCAGAGTCCATAGGGTCAGCACAGGAGCATCTGTCACCCATTTCAATAATGCTGGAAAAGGCACAGGTGTATTGTTTTTAAATCTTATACTGAAGGAACTGCCTCTAATCCCTACTGGGCCTATTTAAAAAAAGCTGCCATTATAGACCCCTACTCGCATTAAACTCGCCAAACCCAAGAAACGCTTACACCAATGCTAACCACAAGGCGCAAGCACTGCAAAGCGAATAGTGCGGGACCATGCAGTATGCACCAGGTAGAGCGAACCACATGCCATCAGCGTAACCTTGCGGTGCACAGCAGTGAGAGAAACTAGAAAAGAAGATGCAGGGGTTGTCAACCATCAAGGGACCCACATTCCAAGAGGAGAGGTAGAAGGGAAACTACAGCCTGCTAGAGGAGACTGGTGTGAAAAAAATTACCAGGTGTGTCCATAAAATGCTAAAACAATTCAGATTGAAAATACAGGGGACTCAAGAGCCCCTGCCAGGTAGGTCCTCCATTCGAAGGACAGGAAACCTGTACTGAGGTGTACATGGGTGTGTCCAAGATTTTATCTTTACAAGTTTCGTGTCCAGCGGATGGGGCAGTCTCTTAGAGGTGATGTCATGGGTGAAGGGGGACATGCTTGGGAAAATGTGACATTGATGGAAGGCGGTAGAGTAAGTGCCTTTTCTAGTTTTGCTTGTGCCATCCCTCACTAAATAGTCTGTCATGAGTGTTGTTCTAGTGAGCAAATCTCTTCAAAACATATTTCAACTTTTCGTACATCTAATAAACATTTTTGAAATATTACACTACAGTGCAAGATATTGGGCTAAACCCTAAAAGTTCCACACTCAAGCTAACTGTAAGCAGACAGCCAACATAAATTCTCCTTTGAGATAAGAGAAGGGTGATACAATTTAGACATAATTCTTCACTTCTTTGAATCCCCTACATTCCAGTGCAACAACTTGTCTTTTAGTGTTTGACTTATGACAGATTGTTTCATTCCTATGTTTGTACAGTTATTAACAATTTACATGTAGATTTGAGAAGTGACGTATGTTTGTATCCGTAACAGAAATTGGATAAAGATGAGAGAGAACATTCAGTACTTCTTTGCAGTGGGAATATGTAGAATTATAGGGTATGCAGATTAATTCCAGAATATATCTTTAAAGGGAACCAGTCATCCCTATTATGCAGCCCTCCCTAAGAACTTACATGAAGAACTTGAGCAGCGTTGCCAGAGATGAGTTCTGGCTTATTTATGAGCTGCTACTAGCTTCGCCCACGATTTGCTGATGTTTCCCTTATTACTGTGCATAGGGAAATAGCTGTCAATCAGTGGGAAGATGGCAGAGAGCACGCAGAGCTAGCGGCCGATCACGAATACGGCGGATTTATCTCTGACAGCGATACCCGGGGTTTGCATGTAAGTTCACAGAAACAGCTTCACTTAAAGGGGTTTTCCCATCTTGGACATTTATGGAGTATCCACAGGATATGCCATAAAAGTCATATATATGCGGGTCCCATCTCTGGGACCCGCACCAATCTCTACAATGGGGCCCACTACACCCTGTTCTAGCTTACTCGGCTCCCACTGCCTCCCAGCCACATCATGGTTAGGTGGTCGGAAGTTACGGAAACAGCCGAGCTCACTGAGCTACGCTGTTTCTGTAACTCCCATAGAAGGGAATGCGAGTTATGGAAACAGTGTAGCGCGGCGTGTTCCGCTGTTTCCGTAGCTACCGAGTTCCGGAAACAGAGTAGCTCATGTACATCTCTGTTTCTGTAATTCCTATTCTCTTCTATGGGAGTTACAGAAAACAGCGTAGCTCAGCGAGCACTCGGCTGTTTCCGTAACTCCCGACCACCTAACCAGGAAGTGGCCGGGAGGCAGCAGAGCCGAGTAAGCTAGAATGGGGTTTAAGGGGCCCCGTTCTAGAGATAGGTGCGGGACCTGCATCTATTGGAATTTTATGGCAGATCCTGTGGATAAGCCATAAATGCCCAAGATGGGAAAACCCCTTTAAGCAAATAAGTGACAGACCGCTGAAATCAGTCTCCCACTACATAACAATGCCCTCAACTCCTCCTGCTCTATAACATGCTGCCTACAGATTGGACTGCATTTTTAGCAAACAGGTTATTTTTCACTTCATGGCTGTGTGAAAGGAAGCATGGGATTTAGAGCTCTGTATCTGAAACAGAGTTCAAACAGCTATAAAGATTTATTATAAAATAAAGAGCAACAACCCAGGCAAATACCAACAGATATCTTATGGTGCAGTCAGAGGAAACAACACTGGCCCTGGACATTTCAGGCAAGAAATCACTGGTTTTCAGCAGTTTCCCATTTTAAAAAATTGCTGCATGTCATTTCTTTTTTTCACTGGTTTTCAGCAGTTTCCCATTTTAAAAAATTGCTGCATGTCATTTCTTTTCTTTTTAAATCTCTTTTTTATTAAATTTTCACATAAACTCAAGTAAAGTCATAACATTCACATGTGACACTTACACGTGACAAAGAATAAGTAATTTGGCGCGCAGGCCACATCTGAAACAAGCATACAGTGAAGGAAATAAGTATTTGATCCCTTGCTGATTTTGTAAGTTTGCCCACTGTCAAAGACATGAACAGTCTAGAATTTTTAGGCTAAGTTAATTTTACCAGTGAGAGATAGATTATATTAAAAAAAAACAGAAAATCACATTGTCAAAATTATATCTATTTATTTGCATTGTGCACAGAGAAATAAGTATTTGATCCCCTACCAACCATTAAGAGTTCAGCCTCCTCCAGACCAGTTACACGCTCCAAATCAACTTGGTGCCTGCATTATAGACAGCTCTTACATGGTCACCCGTATAAAAGACTCCTGTCCACAGACTCAATTAATCAGTCTGACTCTAACCTCTACAACATGGGCAAGACCAAAGAGCTTTCTAAGGATGTCAGGGACAAGATCATAGACCTGCACAAGGCTGGAATGGGCTACAAAACCATAAGTAAGACGCTGGGTGAGAAGGAGACAACTGTTGGTGCAATAGTAAGAAAATGGAAGACATACAAAATGACTGTCAATCGACATCGATCTGGGGCTCCATGCAAAATCTCACCTCGTGGGGTATCCTTGATCCTGAAGAAGGTGAGAGCTCAGCCGAAAACTACACGGGGGGAACTTATTAATGATCTCAAGGCAGCTGGGACCACAGTCACCAAGAAAACCATTGGTAACACATTACGCCGTAATGGATTAAAATCCTGCAGTGCCCGCAAGGTCCCCCTGCTCAAGAAGGCACATGTACAGGCCTGTCTGAAGTTTGCAAATGAACATCTGGATGATTCTGAGAATGATTGGGAGAAGGTGCTGTGGTCAGATAAGACTAAAATTTAGCTCTTTGGCATTAACTCAACTCGCCGTGTTTGGAGGAAGAGAAATGCTGCCTATGACCCAAAGAACACCGTCCCCACTGTCAAGCATGGAGGTGGAAACATTATGTTTTGGGGGTGTTTCTCTGCTAAGGGCACAGGATTACTTCACGCATCAATGGGAGAATGGATGGAGCATGTACCGTCAAATCATGAGTGACAACCTCCTTCCCTCCACCAGGACATTAAAAATGGCTCGTGGCTGGGTCTTCCAGCACGACAATGACCCGAAACATACAGCCAAGGAAACAAAGGAGTGGCTCAAAAAGAAGCACATTAAGGTCATGGAGTGGCCTAGCCAGTCTCCAGACCTTAATCCCAGCGAAAACTTATAGAGGGAGCTGAAGATCCGAGTTGCCAAGCGACAGCCTCAAAATCTTAATGATTTACAGATGATCTGGAAAGAGGAGTGGGCCAAAATTCCATCTAACATGTGTGCAAACCTCATCATCAACTACAAAAACCGTCTGACTGCTGTGCTTGCCAACAAGGGTTTTGCCACCAAGTATTAAGTCCTGTTTGCCAAAGGGATCAAATACTTATTTCTCTGTGCACAATGCAAATAAATATATATAATTTTGACAATGTGATTTTCTGTTTTGTTTTTTTTATATAATCTATCTCTCACTGGTAAAATTAACCTAGCCTAAAAATTCTAGACTGTTCATGTCTTTGACAGTGGGCAAACTTACAAAATCAGCAAGGGATCAAATACTTATTTCCTTCACTGTATATATCAGACTTACTTATTGAAATGTAATAAGAAATAATTACATAAATGAACTATATACAAACAATGAATTCCACACGTCAGAAATTATGAAAAGAAATTAAACCAAATATCTTCTGTCTTTTAGCGAATACATCAGATGTTAAAATGCTCAATGGGTCTTTCTAAAATCTAACCAAGGTTGCCAAGTCTTCAGATATCTATCATGACGCCTAAGTTCCCACCCAAGTAACTCTTCCATTCTACACATGGAGTCCAATTTTCCAAACCATTCCTGTACAGTGGGTGTGTTTGTAGATCTCCAATGAAGAGGTATAATCAGTTTTGCTGCAGTCAGCATATGAGTGATAAGGTAATGTTTTTTGGGGGTGAAGTCTCCAGAAGGCTCCCAAAGAAGCACCAGAAGGGCATTTAAAGATATACTTAATCCAGAGACTGTATGAATAGTATGAGCTACTTCCTGCCAGAATGGCTGGATAAGGGAGCAAGTCCACCATAAATGTGTCATGGTCCCCCTTTGGTTATGACAACGCCAGCATTTGTCCGACCCAATGAGATTAATTCCATGTATAAATACGGGGGTCCTATACCACCTAGTAAAAGTCTTGAACGAATTCTCTTGGATTGTAATGCACCTAGAGAAGCCGTGGGAGTGTTTTAGTATCCTATTAGTCTGTTCTTTAGTAAAATTGGTGTGAAGTTCTGTTTCACATGCAAAAAGATAACTGGGTGTTATCGGAGTTCTGTCATGTAGGAGTCCTGAGTAAATTTTGGAAATCAGGCATCTAGGTAAAGAGGCTAGCAATAAAAATGTCTCTATCCAGGATGGTTCTGGCAACCTTGGAAATCTATGTAAGAATTCCTTCACTAGGTCATCAAAATGCAGCTTTTGCATAAAGTTAGTAGCGTTGTCGGGTAAATCTTGGAGCAAAGAGCTGAGTACGGGAGTGACGCCTTGCCCAAAGGCCTCAGTAATTGGTATTTTCTCCAGTTTACTCCAGAATATATGCGTTGAACTCAAGTGCCCCAGAATGGAAGGAAGTAAACTTAAAGGGGTAAGTGGTGAGATGCTTGCAGGTGGGTCTCTGGCTGCCATGAATCTACTGAACATTTCGATAGTGCCTTTAACAGTAGGGCAGGTATCACGGGGCAGGCGGGACGTTGACGTGGGATTCCAAAGTCTTATCGTTAAAGAAGGCGCTATAAGTGCCCTCTTCGCACTAAGGCTAGGGGAAGAGTCCTGTAACCTACTTTGTGCAATCCATCTGGCTAAATGTACCGCTTGGTAATATAACTGCGTATCGGGAAGACCCATTCCCCCAGAAGAGGATTTAAGGATTAACAACCTATGAGGCAATCTCGGACGCCTGGAGGCCCATATGTACTTGGAAAATAGTTGCCTAATAGTATCAAAGAAGGAAATCGGTATACGGATGTGTAATGCCTGTAATGTGTAGAGTAGTTGAGGGAGGATGTAAGCCTTAATGTAGTTTTTACGTCCTGTCCACGACAAAAATGGGATATTAAGTGAGCTCAGGTGATTCTTAAATTTGGTGACCAAGGGAGGATAGTTCAAAGAATAAAGCATAGATGTGTCTCTAGACAATTTTATGCCCAAGTATTTTATGGAAGTAGGGGGCCAACGCAAAGGGGCTAATATTTTAAGTTCAGGAAGGTCCCGGGCAGCAATAGTGATATTAAGTATTTCCAATTTATCTTAATTTATTTTAAAATTGGAAATCCATCCAAAGTGTTCAAATATGTGCAATACGCGAGCGCTTGTCTGGGGTTAGTAATCAATACCAACAGATCATCAGCAAAGGCGGCTGTCGAATGTGTGAGCCCACCCAATTTGAACCTCTGGATAGAGTCCGTTTGGACAATCTTTTGAATCAATGTTTCTATCTTGAGGATGAATAATGCCGGGGAAAGGGGGCAGCCCTGCCTCGTCCCATTTGTTATTTTAAAGGAAGGGGAAAGAGTGCCATTCAGACGCAGTCTCGCACTAGGTGAGGAGTATAGGGAAAAATTGCAGCGATGAATGGGGGGGGGGGAAACCAAATTTAAGAAGAGTTGCGTGCATATAAGACCACCGGACCCTATCAAAGACTTTTTCCGCTTCAGTGCTTAACAACACCAACGGAATCTTTTTTTTTTAACTTAGCATGATGTATAATATTAATGAGGCACAAAAGAGGAAAGTTGGCACCACTCTTTGTTTCCACAGTATGGAATAGGTATATAGATGCAAATGGAGTCAGGGTTTCCTAGTCAAACAAACTTCGGGTGGTGCTCAGAGTAAAAAGAGACAGTCTTGCAATACCATGTAGGTGAGAAAAATGAAAATGCGGCACTCACCCGTTTGTATTTCCTCTAAACTTTAATGTAGCATCTTGGCAAAGATAAAAAGCGTTACAGGGAGGACAGCAAGTTGTAGCTTACAGCCTGTTTCGCGCTGAGACAGCGCTTCTTCTGACCAAGAAACGCCATCATGTTTTCAGTACGGGACAGTAGTTACACGGAGAGTTAGAGACGCCTAGGGTCGTACATAACTATGATGCTAGGAGCCCGGCTCCCTGCAGTGTGTTCAGTCCGGGACTTTACTTTACGGACCGAACGTGCTCGTGTGAATGGAAGGGACAACTCTACACACTGTGCAAAGAGTGTTTGATTTTTTTCAACCATTACTATTCACACAGTAGCTACAGATTATATTTTAGATGCTTTGGTTACAAAGTGCAAATACCCTTAAAGTACCTCCTATAACTATACAATAGATGTTAAGTAACTTCTGCTAACGAGGTTGGGAATTTCACACAACCGACAAAGCAAAACATGAAGTGTTTTTCAAGTCATTACAAAGATGATGTCTTGAAGCTTCCACAAAAAAAACATTATTGACTTCAAAGCATTTGTTAATCTAATCCCAATCAGGCTGAGATTTCTCTTCCTGCTGGTGACATGATGTGGATATCTTGAATTTATCTTGTGCTCTGTTTTATTTGCTCAGTTATCAGAGAAAACATTCTTTGATGTATTGTGTTCTCTATGTTGAGAACATACACATAATATATATATGTATATATATATATATATAATATATATATATATATATATATATATATATATATATATATATATATATACATATAAAGAGCATTATAGTTAGTAATGAATGCTCTGGAATGCCCTTTAAAGAATTATATGTTTAAAAATAATTGTATGATAAATGTTATTGCTTCTCTAAGATCACTACCCAATATATATTTTAAAATTAGCTACTTGCAGGTCACATATAACTTGATGTTGCAATAGTCTGTGAAAATACATGCCATATAAATGCAATAAATATAACTATCCAGTCCACAGTCATGCTTTTAATATAAAACACTTGCTGATATTTTTAATTGTTTCAAGCATAAGGGTATGTTCACACGAGGTCATTACGTCCGTAATTGACGGACGTATTTCGGCCGCAAGTACCGGACCGAACACAGTGCAGGGAGCCGGGTTCCTAGCATCATAGTTATGTACGATGCTAGGAGTCCCTGCCTCTCCGTGGAACTACTGTCCTGTACTGAAAACATGATTACAGTACGGGACAGTTGTCCTGCAGCGAGGCAGGGACTCCTAGCATCGTACATAACTATGATGCTAGGAGCCCGGCTCCCTGCACTGTGTTCGGTCTGGTACTTGCGGCCGAAATACGTTCGTCAATTACGGACGTAATGACCTAGTGTGAACATACCCTTAAGGCTGGGTTCACACGACCACTTTAACGTCCGTAATCGACGGACGTATTTCGGGCGGAAGTCCCGGACCGAACTCAGTGCAGGGAGCTGGGCTCCTAGCATCATAGTTATGTACGATGCCTGGAGTCCCTGCCTCTCCGTGGAACTACTGTCCCGTACTGAAAACATGATTACAGTACGGGACAGTTGTCCTGCAGAGAGGCAGGGACTCTTAGCATCGTACATAACTATGATGCTAGGAGCCCGGCTCCCTGCACTGAGTTCGGTGCGGGACTTCCGCCCGAAATACGTCCGTCGATTACGGACGTTAAAGTGGTCGTGTGAACCCAGCCTAAATCTGTCATGCCTTGTAATGTCAAACAAGAGCTGTAACCTAGGTGTTGCTAATGATCTCGTTATATCAGAACATAGTACATAGAAATCACAGGGACTCGAAGCAAAAGTCAGATGCCCTCCACATCTCCTCTGATTGCTTTATCTGTCCTCTGCCTCTGTTAAAGACTTTCATCAAGGCGTCTTCCAGCTGACTCTCCTGTTGCTACCCCCAATATTGTTCCTTCGACTGCACCCATTATTAGGCCTTCTGTGCTTTCTTAGTGCCCCCTAATGTTGCGCTTATTGTGCCCCCTTGTATTGCACCTGCTGCCCCATGTCTTGCGCCTTCTATACCCTTATGTATTGTAGCTGCTTTTACCTTATGTATTGTGCCTACGTTGCCCTTTTTCATCGTGCCTGCGTTGCCCTTTTGCATCGTGCCTGCGTTGCCCTTCTGCATCGTGCCTGCGTTGCCCTTTTGCATCGTGCCTGCGTTGCCCTTTTGCATCGTGCCTGCGTTGCCCTTTTGCATCGTGCCTGCGTTGCCCTTTTGCATCGTGCCTGCGTTGCCCTTTTGCATCGTGCCTGCGTTGCCCTTTTGCATCGTGCCTGCGTTGCCCTTTTGCATCGAGCCTGCGTTGCCCTTTTGCATCGAGCCTGCGTTGCCCTTTTGCATCGCGCCTGCGTTGCCCTTTTGCATCGCGCCTGCGTTGCCCTTTTGCATTGTGCCTGCGTTGCCCTTATGTACTCTGCCTGCATTGCCCTTATGTACTCTGCCTGCATTGCCCTATATGGTCAGGTGACCTGAAGGTCTTTCGACAGTAACAAGAGCTGCGAATATAAGGTCATCTCTGCAGGTCCTTTTGCAGGACATACGCAATGTAGTCCTATAGCGTTTTTTGCTACGATTCGCCCCTATGAAGATCCACCACTGATTATGCCTACTGTGCCGCGTATACTGTACCTGCTGCTCCCAACTAAATACTCACCTCTATCTATCTCCATTCCAACTCGATCTCTCTCCTCCAAAGTCCAGTGCCATCCAGGAGGAAGTGTTCTGTCCATTCTTTGATCCCTCAGTAGCATGCTGTATTCGTATCGTGTCCTGAAGATGCAAATACAATTGAATGTTTAAGGGACCTTGGCAGCCTCTCACACCAGGCCACCTCTAGCAGCTGTGTGGTCTCCCTCTACTGGAGGTATATTACTGCGTCAAGAATACAAAACACAGCTGGGAATGCTTTTTTTTTTTGTGGTAAAATTGAACATATAGTAATAATAAAATCTTTTTCTTATTAGGCAGGTACCATCCAGTAGGAAATACAAGCACTTCTCCTCAGGCGGCAATACTTAAGTGACAGCAATGAGTGGCGCGATCAAGCCCCCCATAACACGACAGTGGATAAGATGATCATGTGTAATCTCTTGCTCATACAGGAACACAAGCATGCGAGTGTGGAGGAGGTAATAAACACAATCCCTTTAATATTTCTGTCAAGTTTGTTGCGCCTACAGGATTATTCCAAATTTAGGAAGTAAAGCTGGATTTTGTGGGATTGAAACAATTTTTTATATATAGAGTAGAAAAGAAAAAAAAATGTAAATGCATACATATGACTTCATAGCTCAGGCAATAGAACTATTCAGAGCCGCTCTCGTAAACTGACCCATATGGTACAATCAAGGAACATCAAACTGTGCTACCCCTGCATATATATAACATACTTTTTGGCTTTGTCATTCTCTCTGTCTTTCCTCTGGCTGGACCACAAACCTTGTGGGACTTGAAAATACATTATTAGCAGTCACCTAACAGCAGGTTGCCCCACGAGCAAAAGTTCACCCTTTCTTGATATATTTGAAGCTTGGAAAAGAGAAAACAAAACATGTTGCATTCTCTGCATGTTAGAATGTACCCTGCTGATGTCAGAATAATACAGAACTCAAGAGGTGTCCAACAGGCCAAATATACTATTTTGGATAAAGATGAAATAGTACAAGGGCAGCAAAATAAAGCCATTATTTATCTTACTATAGGAAAATACGTGAGTAAAGGGAAAAATGAGGGAAAATTAAAAACATATCAGAGACCGTACATCTTAGAACATACGATATTCTTCTTTAAAAATAGTTCATCCAGAGTTAGGCTAAGTTCACACAGAGTTTTTTGCAGGCAGAAAATTCTGCCTCAGAATTCCACCTGGAATTTTGAGGCAGATTGTGATCTGCCTGCACGCCGTTTGCCGCGTTTTTTGGCGTGTTTTTCGCCTGCGGACATTGAGCACCGCGGCCAAAAAACGCTGCGAAATACGCTTTCTCTGCCTCCCATTGATGTCAATGGGAGTTCAGAGAAGTAAACGCCCGAAGATAGGGCATGCCACTTCTTTTTCCCGCGAGACGTTTTTTCCTGTCGCGGGAAAAAAACTCCTCCGCCTCCCATTGAAATCAATGGGAGGCATTTTCGACTGTTTTTTGGCGCGGTTTCCGCGTCAAAAAACTGTGTGAACTGGCCCTTAAACTATATGTTCTCCTTAAGGGTATGTTCACACGGCCAAATTTCAGACGTATACGAGGCGTATTATGCCTCGTTTTACGTCTGAAAATACGGCTCCAATACGTCGGCAAACATCTGCCCATTCATTTGAATGGGTTTGCCGACGTACTGTGCAGACGACCTGTTATTTACGCGTCATCGTTTGACAGCTGTCAAACGACGACCCGTGAAAATACAGCCTCGTCAAAAGAAGTGCAGGACACTTCTTTGGACGTTTTTGGAGCTGTTTTCTCATAGACTCCAATGAAAACAGCTCCAAAAACGGACGTAAAAAATGCAGCGAAAACGGCGCGAAAAACGCCGCGAAAAATGCGAGTTGGTAAAAAAGGTCTGAAAAGCAGGGTCTGTTTTCCCTTGAAAACAGCTCTGGATTTTCAGACGTTTTTGTTGACTACGTGTGAACATACCCTTACAATTAGTGGTATTTCAGCTTATAATGTGGGGGCATATGTGAGCTGGGCGGAGTACATCAGGGTATATGTAATCTGGGCGGAGTACATCAGGATATATGTAAACTGGGCGGAGTACATCAGGGTATATGTAAGCTGGGTGGAGTACATCAGGGCATATGTAAGCTGTGAGGAGTAAATCAGGATATATGTAAGATGTGCGGAGTACATCAGGGTATATGTAATATGCGCAGTGTACATCAGGATATCTGTAAACTGTGCGGAGTACATCAGGGTATATGTAAGCTGGGCGGAGTACATCAGGGTATATGTAAGCTGGGCGGAGTACATCAGGGTATATGTAAGCTGGGCGGAGTACATCAGGGTATATGTAAGCTGGGCGGAGTACATCAGGGTATATGTAAGCTGGGCGGAGTACATCAGGGTATATTTAAGCTGGGCGGAATGCATCAGGGCATAATAGGATGATGTAATAATGGGGTGAATGAATAATCCATGGATTGGTGTGGTATGTTTTGAACCAATCCTTTATACACAGGCCGGGTTTATTGGGTATTATACAAAATATCTGCGCTCCAGTGTTGCCTTATATTTGACTTTTTCACTAGCCCTATAAGCCGCACAAGGCCCTAAAGTTTCCTCATCACCGCTGCATTAATTAATTATTTTTATTGCTTAAATAAATGTAAAATATAAGTGCTGAATTACACAGAAATAACTTTGCAGATAGCCTCAATGAAAAATTGACTACCCTTTTTTATATGTATATATATATATATATATATATATATATATATATATATATATATATATATCTCCCCAATACAGCTCCTATGGAGATGTAGGTTTATCCATGTTTACACACTACAAAGAAACCCTGTGCAGTCAGATCCCATAATCATACTTCTCCATCTTTCCCCTAGTTCTTGTTAACCAACATTTAGTAGGTTGGAGACCACGGAGACACATAGGCCTGCATAGGAGCGCAATACACATGTATGTGCATTATGTTCACAATTTATAGGTGTATTATATGTCAAATATTTTTAGGTACAGCATGACAGCATTCATTGTTTATGTGCTTTTATATAATTGGATGGCGTATAGCAAGTGCCTGTATGTCCAGGTGTATTTGTGCGCGCGCACTTTTGCCTATCCATTGTCAATTTTAGCCGGTTCAGGACCAGGCACTGTTTAGCAATTTTTAGAACACGTTAGTTAAACAGCTATAACTTTTTTATTTGTTGGGCTAGTGAATTGATTGTTTAAATTTTTTTCGTGATCATTGCATGTTTCTTTTCTTATTATAATACACATCATTTTTGCTTTTAACCCCTTAGTGACCACTAATACGCCTTTTAACGTCATTTACTACTGGGCTTTAGGCTAGGCTGACGCCTTTTCACGTCAGCCTAGTCTAAGTCCTGCACGGGTCTCCCGTGCAGGCAGGAGCCGGGGCTCTGCTGTCTGATGACAGCTGAGCTCCTGCTCCAATGCCCGCGATCGAAGTTTACTTAGATCGCGGCCGTTTAACCCGTTAAATGCCGCCGTCAATAGCGACCGCGGCATTTAACTTTGTTTACAGAGGGAGTGCGCTCCCTCTCTCACCCATCGGCGGCCCGCGAATGAAATCGCGGGTCTCCGATGGGGTGTCATGGCAGCCGGGGGACTGATAAAAGCCCCCAGGTCTGCCCTGGACATATGCCTGTTAGGACGCGCCGGAGGCACATCCTAACAGATTGCCTGTCAGATTTACACTGACAGGCAATAATGCTCTGGTATACGAAGTATACCAAAGCATTATAGCAGCGATCGGAACATCGCACAGTAAAGTCCCCTAGTGGGACTAATAAAATCAGTTATCAAAGTGAAATAAAGATTATTAATAAAAAGTACAGTAAAAAAATAAATAAAACCATTTTTTTCCATAAAAAGTGGTTTTATTTAGTAAAAGTGTAAAAAAAAAAAAAAAGTACACATATGTGGTATCGCCGCGACCGTAATGACTCCATTAATAAAGTTAATATGTCATTTAAACCGCAAAGTGAACACCGTAAAAAAAAAACGCCAAAAACTATGGCGAAATTGCAATTTTTTTCCATTGCCCCCCAAAAAAGTAATAATAAAAATGAATCAATAAGTCCCATGTACCCCAAAACAGTACCATTCAAAACTACGTCTTGTCCCGCAGAAAACAAGCCCAAAAAATCACTACATTGATGGAAAAATAAAAAAATTACGGCTCTTGGAAAGCGACGATGCAAAAACAAATAATTTTAGTTCAAAAGTGTTTTTATTGTGCAAAAGTCGTAAAACATAAAAAAACCTCCACATATGTGGTATCGCCGTAATCGTACCGACCCATAGAATAAAGGTAACATGTTATTTACGTCGCACAGTGAACGGCGTCAATTTAAAAACGCATAGAACAATGGCGGAATTTCAGTTTTTTTTATAATCCCCCCCAAAAAGGTTAATAAAAGTTAATATAAAAATTATATGTACCCAAAAATGGTGCCATTAAAAAGCACAACTAATCCCGCAAAAAACAAGTCCTCATACAGCTATGTAGACGAAAAAATAAAAACATTATAGCTCTTTGAATGCGACTATAGAAAAACGAATAAAATAGCTTGGTCATTAAGGCCTAAAATGGGCTGGTCACTAAGGGGTTAAGAATTTTTAAGCTTATAGTTTGAAAAAATGTAAAAAAAAAATATGCATTTTTACTTTTCAGCTAATTTTTTTCTGAAAATAAAATAGTGTTACACTAAAATAAGCTGTGATCGCCATTGTCTACTGTAAATTTTGGTATATTGCATGTCTATTTTAGGGTAATTGGGTCAGAGTTATGTTGTGTCATTTTTAATTAATTATTTTTTGCGTTTACTTTACTTTTCTTTTTGTATTATTAGGGCCTGTTCCTCAAAGGTCAGAAAATAACTTTGGGGTACTTTATTATGTCATTATATTTTTTAAACTATACTTTTCCACTGTAATTGGCACTGCACAGCAGCCCCAGTTACAGGGCAAGGCACCCCTGTTATAGCGACTATTGTCACTGTTGAGGCTGTGCTAGGTTTTACCCAGCAGCAGCATCCTACTACTGGCATCCAGGCAATCATGTGACCAGTCGCATGGCCACCAGGACTAATAGAGGCAGCGGTGCTGCCGTTGTATATATTCTACATGCAGTGCTCATTGAGCGCTGTGTCAGCGAGTACAGAGAAGACAAAAGCGGTAAAATCTATAAACGTTCAGTAGATGCCGGTCCCACCGATAAAAACCTGTACCTATCGCCAGAACGCCTGACCCCCTTCCTATCTTCTCTTACTCTCGCTGCTCTCCGGCCACTGCCTAACAAGGTGGTCAGGAGCATGGAAACAGCCGAGTTCGCTGAGCTACACTATTTATGTAACTCCCATAGAATTGGATGGGAGCTATGGAATTGGGGTAACACAGTAAGCTACGCGGTTTCCGTAGCTTCCAATTTCTAAAAAACAATAAATTCTATGGGACTTAAGATAACAGTGTAGCTCAGAGGTTTCCGTACTCCAGACTACCTCATTAGTCGGTGGCCGGAAAGCAGTGAGAGCCAGAGAAGGTAGGATGGGGGGGTCAGTGGGCCCCATTTTAGAGATACGTGCAGGTCCCAGAGGTGGGACCCACGTCTATCAGACATTTATGTCATATTCGGTGTAAATTCCATAAATGTCCAAAATGCGAAAACCCCTCTAACACCTGGAATGCAGTCTTCTGCGATAAGATATAATCACATCCCAATCCTAGGTCTCACAGTACTTTATTTTAACTTAAGTGGAAAACCAGTATTATTTAGACCAGGTCTCCACACAGAGGATGCGGCTGTAGAAGAGAAAAAAATACAGTGAAACCTTCATAACATTTGTTAAGACTCCAAACTTTTCTGTGACCGATTTTCCCCACTATTATAGGGTATAAGCAGACCACTTCCTATTTCAACCAAACACCAGTTTTTGAGCACATTTTTCAGTGGGAACCCTTTTAAAAAAACTACAAATTGGACTAATTCTGCGCCATGCTGCATCACCGAAATGGAGAGAGCAGGAAAAGGCATTCTTGGCACATCAGAGGAGAAAAGCTGCCAGCATCATGCTGTGTTATTGGGGCAGAGAGAGCAGGAGGAGGAGCATTTCTAGCATCACATGTGCCATGCTGGGGACTAGAAATAAAAGGGGGGGCATGCTAGGGACCAGGAATGAGAGGTTAATCATACTGGGGACTGGGAATAAGAGAGGAGCCATGCTGGGGACGAGGAATGAGAGAGAGAGCCATGCTGGGGATTAAGAATGAAAGGGGAAGCAATGCTGAAAACTAGGATTTAGAGGGGTAGCCATGCTGGTGACAAGGAATGAGAGGGGAAACCATGCTGGTAACTAAGAATGAGAGGGGGAGCCATGCTGAGGACCAGGAATCAGAGGGCTATTGATTTGTGTTCAATACATGTTTCCGGACTGCAATACAAGCTTTAACCTGTATTCCATGTATATTATGATTTGAGAGGACCACTCCCATAAAAGACCATTTTTCTGTATAATTCTGGGTGGTCAGACTAAAGAGATTTGACTGTAAATGAAACTTGAGAGAAACTTGGATCTCAGGTCTAACTAACTCATTGTCCTCCTATGGGTCTACTACAGAGCTCTCTGTTATTCTGTATGTATGGAATCATAGGGGAAGCCAAGCAAGTTAAACATTGATTTCTCGGTCAAGCAACTGTCATGACCGAGAAAAGAGGCATAGCTACAATGCCCTCCCCTTCTCCAATGTCATGCTGTCAGTAGTTTTGATGCCTCAAAACTGATGTCAGATTTCCTTTAAATTGAATGCTACACTTCAAATTCTAGCCCCAGAAAGTACTCTACACATTTTATTAAACTTTTTGTAACTGAGACTCCATATAAACAGCACTGTCAACCAGCAACTGTCAAAAGTAAAACCCTGGTTTCTTGAAGTTGTTACAACTAATCACAGCTCTAACAAAGACAGAATATCCAACAAAGTCTGAATTGCTTGCAGTTTAAGGCCTCATGCACATGACCGTAGTCATGTGCACGCCCGTGATTTTCGGGTCGGCCGGCAGCGGACTGTCAGCCGCAAGCCGCCCGCAAATCGCGGGCAATGCACATGGCCGCGGCCATTATTTTCAATGAGCCCGGACCGCAGAAGACGGCCGTAATAAGACATGTCCGTTCTTTCTGCGGTGCGGGCTCCCGGGCCATGCACAGACCATAAAAACTACGGTCGTGTGCATGGCCCCATAGAAATGAATGCGGCCGCAATTTTCCAGTGGATTTTCGGGGGAATTACGGCCGCAAAAGCAGTTCGCGTGCATGAGGCCTAAAACCTTACGGATTAGTAATCATGGAGGGTAGACTTAGGGATAAAAGTATAGAGTGTTTTATGCTACAGTTCAGATATAAAAAAAAGTCAACAGAAATATGTTGCATGTTCTACGATGTAGAGTAATCCCTCGTTTTACAAATATTTCGGAATGGTTTTTCCTTGAACATTGTAAAGCGAGGTTGTCGTTTTAAACATGGTGCTGGTATTTTAGCCACACAATAACTAAGTAAAACACAATTTGGATGGGACCACAGTACTTCATTCCTACAGTAGTGATGTAGAAGTAGTTATCCTGTATGGTAGAGCAACTCTCTTACTTTAAGTTAATATTTTGGGGCTTCTGACCTAATTAACACCTTTTCATACTTACTCCAGAATAAGTTAGTCCAGAGTTACAGTCCAATTTACAATATTTTCACTTTTGTGGCCTTGGATGAAATTAATATTGTAAAGTAAGAGAACCACAGCACAGTTTTTAAAGGGGTTCAGGTTGAACCCTACCTCAGGAAAGAAATATAGATATTATACAGAGACAACACTTAAAAAGAAGGTTCCTTGCACATTTTGATGTATTAATACATCAAATACGTCTCATCATAAAGAGTTACCCTATAGCAGCAGGAAATGGATTAGGGGTGTCTGCAGGGAGGAGGCACATGTGTCAAATGAAAACCTGCTTGAAAGAGAGCCAAGTCAAACCAGACCTTTGCACCTCTCATCAGCAGCACCAAGCAGTTCCGGCCTAAGAACACACATCTGGTGCAGAAGGCTTCCACATCTGGTTTGGGGGCTTTGCATTAACATAACCAAAATGATAGGAAGCAATAATGATATAAAGCTGGGCGGAAGGTAAAAGCTTGGCACGGGCTGTGAGAAAGCATATAGACAGTTTTCACTGGGACAGTAACAAAGCTGTTCAGTGCACGTTTTTCACTCTTTTTCAACTGAAATTGACTCGTGTTCTTAAAACCTAAGTGACCTTTTGCCCTATTCCCTTCACTTAAAAGTACTAACTCTTGTGTGCTGAAATATAGTTCTGGGAAACAAAATCTATAAAACTAAAACATTGATTGCTTTCAGAAATCTATTTTTTATTCCATAATATAAAAGTAAACCTAAATATAGATTCACTGCCTGATTGAACGATGAAAATATTCTTTATTCCTGTAAGACCCTGTTCACACTGAGTTTTTTTGGAGGCAGAAAATCTGCCTCAAAATTCCTTCAGGAATTTTGAGGCAGATTTTGACCTGCCTGCAAATTCTTGCCACAATTTTCACGGCATTTTTAGGCCGCGACCATTGAGCGTCGCGGGCAAATAAAGCAGCGAAAAAACACTTTCTCTGCCTTCTATTGATTTCAATGGGAGGTCAGATGCAGAACCATGGCAAGAAAAAGCATACCGCTTTTTTTTTTTTACAGCGAGCGGCTAAAAACCGCTGCAGAAAAAAACCTCTGCCTCCCATTGAAATCAATGGGAGATGGTTTCGGACGTTTTTATGCTGCCGATTCCGATGCGGTTGCCGCTTCAATAAACTCTGTGAGAACTGGGCCAAACAGATAAAATTGGGCAGTGTAGCCAACTCAAACAGGCCTTGCGGTGGGCTCTGGGGAAGACCATAGAGTAGTCTTAGACAGAGCAAATCCATAACTTGCACTCTGGGGGAATAGCACAACTAATGATTCCATTACAGTTCCATTGTGGTTGATGCTTACCAAGAGACCCTGGGATCATTCAGTGATTGGCTCAGTGACGTGTTATTCATACTATTGTCCTGGATATCGGCAACAGCGGGGGCTAGATAGTTGTAGAATTGTCTCATCAATGTTTTAATTGTGATCCACCGATGTAATAGAGAAGAAGTATATTAATTTAAGGACACATTGGATATGTTATAAAGTATACAGTAACCAAAGGCTGGACTGAATTACGGCAGGGGGTGACTAGATCAACATAATCATTAAAATAGCGGTGTCATTTAATGAGGATATAACAAATTATTAGTGGTTTACCACTATTCTCTATATAAATTATAATATATATAATTAGTAAGGGCACAATTTGGGGGACATTCAGTCCAGCCATTGGTTACTGTATATTCTATAACATCAACCATGTGTCCTCAAACTAATATCCTTCCCCCTGTATCATTAGTGGATCAGAATTAAAACCGCAATAAAAACAATTCTACAATTATCTAACCCCTCTGTTGCTGATATCACGAACAATATTATGAATAACATGTCACTGAGCCAAATCGCTGAATGAGCCCAGGTTCCCTTGGCAGGAATCAACCACAGTGGAACAATTCTATGCAACACACCAAGGTATTGTTTATCCCGATTGAGACCCCATGCACACGACCGGAAAAATTGTACGTAATTACAGACCGTAATATTACAGACCCATTCAGTTCTATTGGCCTCAGACACCTTTCCGTAGCGCTACAAATGGGTGTCCTTGACGTAGAAATGTTCCGAAAATTATGGAACATGTCCGTTCTTTTGCATTTTACGGGCTGTGCTCCCATACCGCACAACCTGAAAATGCGCACAGCGCTTCTTAATGCCCAGCCACCCTCTATTTCTAGTTGTTTTAAATGCTAAACTATTTTATGGAATATTTTTTATTGATATCTCAACAATCTATTAGTTGGTTATGAATTGAAATGGTATTTATTTATGAATTTTATTAGTCAAATAAATTTCCTCTGGGAAAAGTGCGCAGAGCTTTGGATATGGCATTTAAATGCTGGTACACACACAATATCATTGACTCCCCAAAACGTGTTGCTTTTATCGAGAACTTGATAATAAAAAAAAAGAAACTGAAAGACATCTCTTAATTTTGTCGTTCGATAGGTGAGCGCATGCTTCCTGGTTGCATTCAGCCCACAGTCAAACATGGAGAAAGTTCCATTATGGTATGTATCGGAGGTGGTGCAGTTGACGACTTACTAAAAATCAAAGGAATCATGGACTCCAAGTGTTAACACAACATCATGGTGCGCCATGCAATCCTTTCTGGCACCTGTCATATTGGTTGTGGTCTCACACTACAGCATGATGACGATCCAAAACATGCCTCCTGTCATTGCAAAAAGTAAGTTCAGTCAAAAGAAAGACAACAGGCGCTGAAAAACATGGTTTGGCCACCCCAGAGTTTTGATTGCAATCCAATTGAACTCCTTTGGGATCATCTGGACAAGTGTGTTCGAGATGTGCAAGCTAAAATCACCTTTGGCAGTTGCTTCCAAGAAGTAGGCTGCAATGGGAGCTGAAACTTGAGACAAGTTGACCAAGAGAATGCCCCGCGTTTGCAATGCTGTGATTGCTGCTAAGGGTGGATACTTTGATGAGAGAAAAATTTAAGGAAATCAAGGCTACAAAAGGTACAAAACACGATTATTTGCCTAAATACAGTAAATCCATATTGATCACATACTAGCTTATTTTATTTCCCTAAAAAAAAGGTTCATTTGGGTGATGTATTGAAATTAAAGAGCAGTGGTGTATTTATTAATCTTTAAACTAATCTCTTAACCCTTTCTTTCTTTTCTACCAAAAAATTACCCAAAGTTCCTCAAAACATTTCAAAATTTTTCACCTGCCAGATGTGTCTGGGACATTGCACAAAACTTCCTGCCTTGTCTTATTATTTAGCAAATCTCGGCCTGCGGATAAAACAAATTGGAGACAAAATAATTCTAAGAGCATACACAGCCTTAGGTCTCTGCATGTCCCTTGCAAAGTCAAAAGAAGTGAAAACTCCTTAGAGATATGTTTAAGAAGGATAACCAGGCTTATCAACATGTAATAAGAGCCATATCATCAAAGGAAAGGCCCACTTACACATGACTATTATTGTTTAGATTCATAATTGGTCCAATAAATGCCATAGGTTATGTGAGGCACGGTTATGCGAGGGAATTACGTGAACTAATAAGACCTCATACAATGTGAATGAAAAGGTAAAATAAAAATAGTAGGCATACAGGACAAAAAAAAATGACAAAAAGAACTGCTGTAGCCAAGTGCAGTAAAAGTATGTAAGGCACCTGTGAAACTAACAATAGATAAACTAATAGTTTTATTCAGAATGGATTAGACAAACCAACAAAACACCATTCTGCTATGAAAAAATTAAATCCTTGTATTAATCTCATCTGTGGTACTGTTCAGTGGATGCAGTACCACCCATGGCAACATTAGGTAGAACATCTAATAGAGAACTGTTTAAAGAGAATTGTCCCATGGCAATGGTACATAACCGTTAAACTCCAGAAAGCTGTGATGTTGTGAAATAGCTACTATACATAGTGTGAAGAAAAGCAACCACAAAGCACACTATAGGATGAGACCTGATAAGCAGAATAGGTATGTGATCTAGGTAATGCACTCACCTTTTGGACTTGTTATAATTAAGCACATCTCTAATGTAGGCTTTTTACATAGTGTAGGTGGCTGCACTGCCAAACTCCAAGGACTCCAAGATCCCACCCAAGAATCAAATAAATATTTTATCAAAGTGATAATGCATGTCGGAATCGAACAGACTTCATCTAGTCAAGCCAATCCTATACATAGCGTGAGTAAGGACTCAATTTTGAAGGCATGATTAAGATTAAAGGATTATTTCCATTATAGATATTTATAGAATATCCATGGGATATGCCATAAATGTTTGATAGATGAGGGTCCCAGCTCTGCGACCTACACCTACAGAATAGGGGTTATCTGAACTCTGTGACGTCTGCTGACACAGAGAATGAATGGAAAGGTGGCCACGCATGTGCGCATCCACCTCTCCAATTTGTTCCATGGAAGTTTTGGAAAACAGTCAAGCAAGCGTTCTAAGCAGTTTCCGTAACTCCCATAGAAAAACGGTGATCTCTCAATTCTTTCTCCACCTGAATGCAGCGGACAGTGTCATTATCACCAGGTGGGATCGAGAGAAAGGTGCAGTTCCTAACTCTGAGACCCGTATCTATCAGCCATTTCTGGAATATCCAGTGAATATGCCAAATATTTCTGAGTTGGGAATAGCCCTATAAATGGGCATTAATAACGGCAATTTGTGAAAACATAAAGATCATCATATTTATTTCTCTATGTTTCTTACTCTTCTTGAATAAAAATGATAACATGATTAGGCTTCACCTAGTTGACAAAAACTATATGACAGAAGTAGATTGGCTATTTGAGATCAGTGACAAACAGCTGACCCATCTTTATTCTGATGTTGTGTCAGTAAGAGGAGGGTAAAGGAGATTCTGTAATAAAAATGTATCCAATATTCACATGCACCAGGAATGGAAACAGGAAGCTTGAAGCTCAGCATCTGCTTGACCTACCAAATGCAACCATCACAACATCCACCCGTATCGACCTAACTGCTGAGCCTCAGTTTCCTGAACTCAGGTTACTCCCCTTTAATTCTTAAAATTGAAGAGGTTTTCCTATGCCTTCATTGTGACACCATCCATCCACATTAGTGTTATAGGAACAGCATGTTAATACATAAGGTTGCAGAGTAACTCATTCATCCCAACATCTATCTATTTTGGTGTGGATGCTTCTGTTTTTCTGTTATGCCCTCAACATCTTAACACTCTTGCTATGACCTGTTTTTTTAATTTCTACTCAACCATATTAGTTTCAAAGATATAGCCTATTGCAAGGCTTGTATCACAACCAATATATCTCAAACGTACACAAAGTAGGTCTGCATGTATTACAACGTAACAGAATAAAACTGCTCAGGGTGCAATAAAAATATATTTAACTCTTTTGGATATATTTTGCATTTCTTGGCTACATACAACTTATTAATAATGGATATTGGCAGTGGTGAGCATGAATGTAGCGGAAAAATACTGTATATAATTTCACATGGCTGTGTGCTCGGTAAGGGCTAGAGCTGCTGTGTCTTAGCAGACACTATCTTGCCAAAAGTATGTGGACACCTGACCAGGCTCTATTCACACGACAGGGTCCGAGTGTTGGCCGATAAAAACGCCCGTTTTGGTCTGTTTTTCTCGGCCGTTTTTCATCAGTTTCGTTTCCGTTCCGGGCCATGTCTCACGGCCGATTTTTACCCGTTTTGCATCAGTTTTTTTCCTTGTCCGTTTTAAAAACTGATGAATTTCATTTGTCAACTTGTTTCGCCACACACTGCCCTCAGTAGATAATGCCACACAGCCCCCTGTAGATACTGCCACAGCCCCACTGTAGATAATGCCACACACTGCCCTCTGTAGATTCTGCCACACAGCCCCCCTGTAGATACTGCCACAGCCCCCTGTAGATAATTCCACACACTGCCCTCTGTAGATATTGCCACACAGCCCCCTGTAGATACTGCCATAGCCCCGCTGTAGACAATGTCACACACTGCCCTCTGTAGATAATGCCACACAGCTCCCTGTAGATACTGCCACAGCCACTCTGTAGATAGTACCACACAGCTCCCTTATGCATAGCACCCCTGTAGATGGCACACCCTCCCATAGATGGCACCTCCCTCTTCCTGTAGATAGCGCCACTGTAGGGACGCGCTCCAGGAGAAGTCCCAGACTTCACTGTCCATATATAAATGCTCCATTTCTTGATGGCCCGGTTTACCAGGCAGTCAAAATATTGACGTGTAAATAGCCCCATTTGGGGTCTATTGTTACTAGTGAGGCCGTGTGACGGCCATCACACGGTCGAGAATCCCTGTCGTGTGAATAGGGCCTAACACCTAAATGAGCTTGTTGAACAACTTATTCCAAAACCATGGGCGTGAATACGCTCGAACATCCTGTACACTTTTGGGCAGAATTTCCACAATATTTTGTAGTGTTTCTAGAAGAATTTGTGGCTATTCAGCCAAAGGGGCATTTGGGAGGTCATGCACGGATGGTGGAGGAGAAAGTCTGGCTTGCAATTGTTGTTCCAACTCGTTCACAGAGGGGTTGGATGGGGTTAAGGACAGGGCTCTGTGCAGCTATTTCAGTTCCTCCACACCAAACTCTTCACACCATGCCTTTATGGACTTCGCTTGGTGCACAGGGGCACAGTCATGCTGGAACAGAAAAGGGCCGTCCCCATACTGTTGCTAAAAACTTGTAAGCATACAATTGTCCTAAATGTCTTTGTATGCTGTAGTAGTAACATTATCATTCACTGAAAATAAGGAGCCTTGCTCAAACCCTGAAAGACAGACAGTGAAGGGTAATGTTAACCCGTTAGTGACCGGCCCATAGTAGTTCTACGTCGGTCACTAACGGGCCTTATTCCGATGCAATAGACGTTTTACGTCGCTGCATCGGAATAAGTAAACAGAGCAGGGAGCTGTCAAATCTCCCTGCTCTCAGCTGCCAGAGGTAGCTGGGGGCGTCTCTGCGCTAACGTGTGAGATCGATATTAGTATCGATCTCACCCGTTTAACCCCTCAGATGCGGTGCTCAATAGCGTGCACCGCATCTGAGTGTTTTTGGAGAAAGGAAGAGAGCTCCCCATCTCTCCCACCGACACCCGGCGATAACATCGCCGAGTGTCTGTCTCCGACGGCAGCCGCGGGCCTAAAAAAGGCCCCCAGGTCTGCCTGTAGTGAATGCCTGCTTTGTCATGCCGGAGGACAGGCAGTAATACACTGCAATACAAAAGTATTGCAGTGTATTATAATAGCGATCGGAGAATCGCATATTAAAGTCCCCTAGTGGAACTAGTAAAAAAAGTTAAAAAAAAGTTTAATAAAGTTAATTTTAAAAAAAAGTGAAAATAAAAAATGAAAAAAACACTTTTCCCCTTACAAACTGCTTTACTATTAAAAAAAACAAAATAAAGTAAAAAAGCTACGCATATTTGGTATCGCCACGTCGGTAACGATCCCGACTATAAATCTATTACATTGTTTAACCCGCACGGTGAACGCCGTAAAAAATTAAATAAAATACTATGGAAAAATTGCTGTTTTCTGTGAATCCTGCCATAAAAAAAATGTGATAAAAAGTGATCAAAAAGTCGCATCTACTCCAAAATGGTACCAATAAAAACGACAAGTCTTCCCGCCAAAAAAAAAAGCCCTCATACAACTGCATCGGTGGAGCAATAAAACGTTATGGCTCTTCAAATAGGGAGACACAAAAACAAATAATTTTGAAAAAAAAGCGTTTTTACTGTGTAAAAGTAGTAAAACATACAAAAACGATACAAATTTGGTATCGTTGTAATCGTAACATCCCGCTGACTAAAGTTATTGTGTTATTTAGACCACACTGTAAACGGCATAGATTTAGGACGCAAAAAAGAGTGGCGAAATTTCAGGGTTTTTTTCTATTCCCCCCCCCAAAAAAAAAGTTCATAAACGTTAATCAATAAATAATATGTACCTCAAAATGGTGCTATTAAAAAATACAACTTGTCCCGCAAAAAAAAAGACCTTATACAGCTATGTCGACGCAAAAATAAAAAAAGTTATAACTCTTGGAATGCGACGATGGAAAAACGTAAACAATGGCTTGATCATTAACCCCTTAATGACCGCCGATAAGCCTTTTCACGGCGGTCATTAATGGGCTTTATTCTACAGCGCCGCCATTCCACGGCGCTGCTGTAGAATAAAGTAAACAGAGCAGGGAGATGTCAAATCTTCCTGCTCTCAGCTGCCAGGCGTAGCTGAGAGCAGCGGGCGTCCCTGCTCTACCGGGTGAGATCGATATTAGTATCGCTCTCACCCGTTTAACCCTTCAGATGCGGTGCTAAATAGCGAGCACCGCATCTGAGTGGTTTTTGGAGAGAGGGAGGGAGCTCCCTCTCATCCCACTGACACCCGGCGATAAAATCGCCAAGTGTCTGTGTCTTCTATGGCAGCCGGGGGCCTAATAAAGGACCCCAGGTCTGCCTGTAGTGTATGCCTGCTAGGTCATGCCAGATGCATGACCTAGCGGATGCCTGTCCATTTTACACGGACAGGCAGTAATACATTGCAATACAAAAGTATTGCAGTGTATTATAATAGCGATCGGAGGATAGTGAAGTCCCCTAGTGGGACTAGTATAAAAGTAAAAAAAGTTGACCTAAAGTTAATAAAAAAAAAAAAGTGAAAAAAAAGAAATGAAAAACCCACTTTTTCCCCTTACAAAATGCTTTACTATTACACATATTTGGTATCGCTGCATCCGTAACGACCCCGACTATAAAGCTGTTATATTATTTAACCCGCACTGTGAACGCCGTAAAAAATAAAATAAAAAACAATCGAAAAATTGCTATTTTCTGTTAATCCTGACTTGATAAAAAGTGATCAAAAAGTCGCATCTACTCTCAAATGGTACCAATAAAAACTACAAGTCGGCCCACAAAAAACAAGACCTTATACAGCTATGCCGACGCAAAAATAAAAAAGTTATAGCTCTTCGAATGTGACAATGGAAAAATGTAAAAAATGGCTTGGACATTAGGCCCAGAATGCAAGCAGGGGGAAGGGGTTAAGGTTTAAAATAGGCAGGTCATTAAGGAGTTAATACTACAGAATGCAAAGAAATATAAACAATTGTATGCTTACAAAGATCATTATGCCTCCTCTACCAAATGCTACAGAAGTTCCTATGCATTCAGGTAGAAAGCATTGCCCTGGCATCCGCCAAATCCAAATTTCTTCAGACTGCCAGATAGGAAAGGGTTCTTTACAATTAAGTAAACTATGGAATGCCCTACCCCAAGAGGTAGTAATGGCAGATACTATGTCAGCATTTAAAAAAAAGTCTAGATGATTATTTACTGACAAATGGCATTGAGGGTTATAATTAACCAAGCAGTGAATGATGTGTAAATTCTTGAGAAAAGTTGGACTTGATGGACCGGTGTCTTTTTTTCAACCTATGTAACTATATAGTGAAACGTGATTCATCAATTAGGAGGGGTGTCCACATACTTTAGGCTATAAAGTGTAATGTCGTGTTCAAAGGAATTTTCCAGTCTTTTAAAATTGTGTGCAGATGTTTTAACTCCAGTAAAATGAGTCACTTACTAATGTACTGTCTGTAGCTGAAATGCCTCTGTAAAGCAATCAAATGAACATGCTCCTGGTGATTATCTCCTGCTTATGTGACTCTCCGTACAATTAACACTTATTAGGTTATCTCCCCTCTCGCTGAAGTACAGTCACACATAAAATACCTCTTACCTCCACTGCTCCCTCTCCCTCCATGACTTTAGAGGTAGCAGATCGTGCATAGCTGCATCTATAGAGCATACAGTGAGTAATTACATCACTACCTTACACCTTGTGAGTGTGAGGACACACGTAGCAGCGTCCACAAAAGGGCAAAAATTAAACATACACATGAAATGAGCACGGATTACAAATTGATAGTTAATGGCTAAACTAAATTGCAGGTAATACTGCAGCTTTTACCCAAACAATTGCGCGGCCATTAACAATGAATGTTAATGTGCACATGGTTTTGAAGGTTAAACTGTAGTATTACCTTAAAATTGTGCGGCCGTTTACTTGCAATTTGTAAGCAGAAGCCACCGCAAGCATGGAGACACTGCTTCATGTGTCCCCACCCTAAGACCAGATTCAAACGTCCGAGTCGCACCCGTGCGGGACCCGTGTTCACGGATCCCTTAGACTTGGGTCTATTGGGGGATCCGTGAAAACGTACGAAAATAAGACATGTCCTATTTTTTCACAGGCCCTTCACACGGTATGTTAAAACAACGGCCGTGTAAACAGCCCCATTGAAATACATGCGTTCTTGTGATAGCCGTTAAAAAAACGTCTGTCGGGGGCGTGGCCTGGACATGGCGCTGGTGAGACGCGTGGTGTGAGAGCTCCTGTTCCCTGACCGCTCCCAAGCTTGATTAATAGCGTCTATTTGCGACACACATCGCACTAATGCGAAGGGGATCACGCACCAAACCCCCGACACCTGCGAGAAGCGACCAGACAAGGACGAGAAGCGGCATACCTCACTATTTCTCGGAGCCGGGGCTGCCAGCATCTCAGGCCCGTCTATCCAATATGGCGGACCGTACCAGCGCCTCAGAGACGCTGCCTCGAGGGAAGAAAACTCCTCCAGCCCAGCCGCAGGATAGCTCGTCGGAGCCTCTGAGGGGTGAGTCATCTTGTGCCCCGGCATCAGCACTTACTATGGGCCCGGAGCTACAGGCACTTACGGCGCAAATGGCGGCCATACCCACTAAAAGGGACATGGAAGGCTATATCTCCCGCCTTGAAGCAGTTTGCAAAACCGAGATCCGCTCCTTGAAGGAGGACATTACCCAAATTAATGAATCTGTGGAAGCCATTGAAGTTAAAACACAGGAGCTCCAGCAGCAACAGGCCTCCCAGCAAATTTTATTAGATCAACATTCTGCACATATACAAATGCTGTTTGATATGACTGATATAACATAAGGGTGCGGGGTATCCCAGAAGCTACGGGACCCCAGGACCTCGCTCACACGTTACAGGGCATATTTAACATGTTGCTGGATAGACCTGCAGACTCCCCAGTGGAGATTGACAGAGCTCACCGTACCCTGGGTCCAAAAAGCACGGATCTGGCCAGGCCGCGGGATGTGGTACGTAGAATCCACTTTTTTCAACTTAAGGAATCTATAATGAGGCAAGCTCGTAACAGGGGTACACTGGACTTTGATGGGGCTCCGGTGCAATTATTGGCTAATCTTTCTCGTTCCACTCTGGCAAAAAGGAGAGCCTTGCGACCCTTACTTATCGCACTTAGGGAAAAAGATATCCCGTACTCATGGGGGTACCCCTTTCAACTGCAAGTTCGCCGTGAATCCTCCACGTACTCTGTCTATTCTCCGGAGGATATCCCTGAATTTCTCGCTGCCCTAGATCTACCACAGATCTCCATCTCAGATTGGCTGTTTTTCCCTCCAATGCCGCAGCGTATGCCAAGACGTAATTCTAGGATGGATCATTTCTCGACCCCTGCGAGACGCAGAAGATTGCAGGGCCCGGTGGCTCCCGCCCATGCTTCTCAGGAATCTTGATGTTGCTCTTGTATTGCGCCTCTTGTTGTATCCCTGCCTCCGTAGTGCCTTACTGATGTCTGCAGCGGTCATGACGTGAGTGGTCGCTTGTGTCGAACTCTGTTTCAAGGGCCCCTAGATGTGGCCTCCCTGTCAGTTTTATTGCCGGACTTACCTGCCTCACATGACGGCCTATGCTGAACCATAGATGTCGGCGACCCCGATTTCTGCTGCAACCAGGTCAAGATTGCTGGATTGAGATGTTGGGACACTTTGTTTCTCCAATACGGTGTTGTTTGTGGTTACTCATTTCATTCATAGTATGCTGAATGGTGGATGATGGGGAAGGGGTATGTGAAGGATGGTTTATTTGCTTATATTCTCTGTATGAAATTACATTGTGAATTATCAAGCAGGATGCCGAATTACTAAGATATGTATTATGTGAAAGTGATTATAATAATGTTTAAATGATTTAGTTTCGTGCAGCAGCCATCTTGTCTGGAGTTCCCATCTTGGTTCTTTTGTAGTGAATGGAAAAGTCATTGTTCCTTTAATACAAGTAATGTTGATTTCGTATGTTTTATCTTTGACCTTGGTTCCCATGCGAAGTTTGCAAAGAAAGAACAGGGAGTGAGAAGGGAGGGTGGCAAGTATGCGTGAGGGAAGGTCTCCCCCCCATCTCCACGAGAATATTCTGTCCAAGAGAGATAAGGCCACCTGCAAACCTAATGTGTGAAGAATTATAATGATGTATCTGGGTAGTATTTTATTGTATGCTTTTTACTGAATAACAAATATTGTCACATTGTCTCTGATTGGTTAACCTCAAGCCTACACCCCTTCTGAATTTCAGTATTACAGTTTGAACTTGGAAATAAATCCTTCAGAGGAGTATTTTGAGCATATCAGCAGCGTCTGTGTGTTTTCTTCTCCTCTCTCGATATATATCGGTGAAATATCCTAATTAGGATACTGAATAATGGGGCCTGGCCTGAGAGTCTGTTTGGATTCGTATAAATTTCAGTCTAATATATTTTGAGCCATTGATTTCCACGACAGGTATATACTGTGGATTTATGTTATTCTCATTAGCCAACTCTAGCACAAGGCGGGAGGCTTGCCCTTTTAGTTCGGCTGTCCTTCGTTGGGGATTTGATGGTAGAGTCGGGGAGAGTCTTAAGCTAGGGGTCGGTTAGATATTCCTAGCCTAGACGGGATGAGAAAAAACAACTTTGACCGATTGGGGCGCGCTTCTATGTAGGGTTCACGGGTACAAACCTCCTCCTATAAATTTGGCCCTATGGGCTTATATAGACCGCCTCCCACCATTTCTGTGAATTGTTTGGATATGGTGAGAAGAGGACGACAGGGGTTATGGTTTACCAGTAGTTCCTATATCTATATCCGCCACGCTGGTTTAGGTGTTAGCCCCCCCCCCCCCCCCGCTGGGTGTGACCCTAGTCTGTATTAACTAGCAGTTCCGTCGGACTAGCTGCTGAAATATTCCCGTATGGTTATGGGATCCTTTAGATACTATACATGGCATCTTCGCTAGGGGGCAGTTCTTCTCCGGGGAGGTAGTTGGTGCTATACCCACAATAGCTTGGTGCGTGTTGATTCTGAACATTTCTGTTTTTAAGATGTGATAGTTTAAGTGTGTGTTTATACAATGTATCGGGCATGTGGGGGTTGGTTGGGAGCATCCTTCTTCCATAGTCCAGTCAAACCCACACCTAGGGCGTGTTCTGTTGAACACTGCATTAATTTCTTTCCCCTAAACATAGTCGTTTTGGGGCTGGATCACTGTCTGTGGTGAATCCATTAGTTCACTGATTCCTTTTTTCTTCTGTTCCTTCTTCCCCTCTCCCTTCTCTTTCCCAGATGGAGTCCTTAAAATGTTGCTCTTTGAATGTTCGGGGATTTAATACCCCGCAAAAACGTGCTCGGATCCTATATCATATGCATAAACAACGTGTTCAGAGTTTACTTTTGCAGGAGACTCATTTTAGGACTGACCATGTGCCTACTCTGAAACACCGATACTATACGCAGTGGTTCCATAGTACCAACCCTGATGCGAAATCCAGAGGAGTGAGTATCGCTATACATAAATCTCTTCCGGTAACTGTTGTTGCTACCCAATATGACACCCAGGGGCGCTTTGTGTTTCTGAAACTTCGAATCTCTGAGCGACTGTTCACTGTGGCTAATGTGTATCTCCCTAATCACGACCAGGTGCGCGTATGCAGGAGTTATTTTATGGAACTCTCTAATTTTGCAGAGGGTCTCCTGGTAACTGCAGGAGATTTTAACTTCACCATGGATCGGGTTATGGACTCCTCCTCGGGCCGATCCTCCATTTCCGCTTCTCAATTGTCTGCCCTCAAGTCTAAGCTGTTTGCCATGCAAATGGTGGATGTCTGGCGGATTCTCAACCCCCAAACACGGGACTACACCTTCTACTCTCCGGTACATGACATGTATAGCAGAATAGATTTGTTTCTTATTAGCCATAATTTAATTTCCTGGTCTCCGGAGTCCCAGATTGGAGCTATGATTTGGGCTGATCATGCGCCTGTCTTCCTGTCTCTTACCCTCCCGGACACTAGAATGGCATTGGCGGTTAAACCCTCATCTTTTGAGGGATTCGGTTTGCCAAACGGCCATTAATAGCTCCATTTCTGAGTTTTTGGATCATCATGCAGTAGATCCCACACCTCTACCTGTTCAGTGGGAGGTGCTGAAAAGTGTATTAAGAGGTATATTCATACAGCAAGGTTCGAGACTGAAAAGGGAAAGGGCTTTCAAGATAAAAAAATCTCTCACACATACAGACTCTAGAGACCACTCATAAACAGTCTCAACGTCCTCAGACTTTGGCAGAGTTGCTGGAAACTCGAAACTCTTTGAGAGATTTACTAGATCAGGCACATGCGTCTTTCCGAGATCGGGCGCAGTGTTTCGCTTACGAACACTCCAATAAATGCGGTAGGGCGTTAGCTAGGTCACTACATCCACGGGCTCCTCACTCCTTTATCCCGGTGATCAACACGACACAGGGCGAGAGCAAACATAATCCAGAGGACATTGTAAATACATTTCGAGAATACTATCAGTCCCTGTACAACCTCAAGGGGCCTTTAACAGACATGTCTCCGAGTGACCTCCAACGGAAGATTGATTCCTATGTCGCACACACGGCTTTGCCGACTCTGGATGAGACTGAGACTGCCTCGATGGGTGAGGCCTTCTCGGAATCGGAAATACATGCGATCATAAAATCAGCACCGTCGGGTAAAAGCCCAGGTTCGGATAGATTCCTGGCGTCCTTTTACAAGACCTTTGTAAATAAGCTTCTTCCCTTTATGACAAAGGTTTATAACGCCGTTACAACCACCATGCCATTCACTCCGCAAACGTTAGCGGCCACCATTACTGTGATTCCCAAACCGGGGAAGGATCCCTCTGTATGTCCTAATTACCGTCCAATCTCCCTGATAAATGTGGATGTTAAATATTACCCTAAGGCCATCGCAAATAGGCTAGCCCCGCTCCTACCGCGGAGTATCAGACGGGATTTGTCCGTCATAGAGAAGTGAGGGACAATACCAATAAAACTATCCTCTTAATATCCTATGTCCTGAAAAAGTCCTTACCCACCTGTTTAGTATCGGTTGATGCGGAAAAAGCTTTCGATCGGGTACATTGGGGGTTCCTGAAATCGGCATTAACCCAGATAGGACTTGGTCCCATCATGCTAGACAGGATCCTGTCCCTATACCAGACATCTACTGCACGAGTTAGGGCCAATGGGGTACTTTCAACACCATTCTCGATTAGCAACGGCACTAGACAGGGATGTCCCCTGTCTCCCTTACTTTATGTCATATACGTTGGGAAATACGACCAACGTATACCTCAGAAGGATGCCTCCAACTTATCCAACTCTATGCCATACAGTTGCATGCGTCACCCAAAGACCACCATTATATATATTTTTTTGTATTTCAAATTTTTATTTTCAACAAAGAAATTAGGGATACAGAAGGAAGAAAGGGTGACATGGGTACATATATTTCAGCCAAATCATAACATAACAACACTTTATTCAACAATTTTGTAGGTATTCAACTACCGTTGTTACTGCAACATTTCCCTTACACCTATCTAGTGTTAGTAGTGCGAGATTTGCACATGAACTCAACGCCTCTATTCGGCAGTTCCCAAATCCCCATCTTCACCCATCAGAATTTAGTCATTCTGTTTAGGAAATCACTGAACAAACCCTAAAAAGAGTAAGATACGAAGGAGAAAAAGAAAACAGAAAAAGATAAGAAATAAGGGGGGAATCGGGGAGACCTCTCTCCGAACTTTCCTCCCCCCCACAGCCCCCCAAGAAACCAAGCAATCTAAGCACTCCCAGTATCACCACCAGGCTGCTCGCCCATAACCCCTTTGTACCTGTCCGATCCACAAAAGTCGAACCAGTAAAACCATTTTTTCCGGATTTGACTCGCACGTTCAGGAGAAGAATGAAGCAGTTCCTCCATTCTCCGGATGTCGTTTACCCGCTCCAACCATTGTCTAATCGAAGGGGGCTCAGAGGACCGCCAGTTCGCTGGAATACATGCCTTAGCCGCATTTAATAAATGCCTCAGCAACAACTTCTTATAAGTCCCAATAGCAATGTCATGGTGGTGTAGCAAAATCCACGCCGGGTCGTCTCCCATTGTGAGTCCCGTAATTACAAATATGATATCTTGAACCTCTGACCGAAAGCTTTCACAACTCCAGACCACCATTATATTTAAAAAAAAATGATAACATAGTTAGCAAACTTTGACTACTGCTTTAACTTCTGAGATACTATATATGTTTTGGGTGGAAATCCTATTTAATTGGTAGAATATGTATAACTCTGTTTCATGGCTACAGTTTTCTAAGAAGCTGGCCTAATGTGTAATAAACAATCTTGGCATTTCTTCAAAACACTCATTTACTTTTTATTTAAAGGACAACAGATGTTATATTGGTACCATGTGAATGCCTGACAGGACAAGGTTTAAAAAAAAAAAGTAATATCCCCTGCAAAGAAGTATACAAACACATTAACCAATAGCTTCATCACGTAGATATTGTATGACACCGTTAGGGTATGTTCACAATGCTTGGATTTGCTCAGGGCCGGCCTTAGGTTTGATGGCACCCTGTTTGAGACTCCCTATTGTTGCCCTCCACAAATAAAAAATTAACCACATATATAGACACGCACATACTGGAACATATATACTGTACATACATAAAGACATACTTACACATACAGGCAAATATATATATATATATATTTATATACATACACACATACATATAGGTAAATTTTTAGACATACAGACACAAACAAACCCACAGGAGGTATGTATAGACACTATATATATATATATATATATATACACACACACACGCACACACACACACACACACACACATATATATATACAGACATACTGGAAGATATACAAATACATAAAGGCCCATATATAGACATACAGTGGAGGAAATAAGTATTTGATCCCTTGCTGATTTTGTAAGTTTGCCCACTGTCAAAGTCATGAACAGTCTAGAATTTTTAGGCTAGGTTAATTTTACCAGTGAGAGATAGATTATATAAAAAAAAAAAAGAAAATCACATTGTCAAAATTATATATATTTATTTGCATTGTGCACAGAGAAATAAGTATTTGATCCCCTACCAACCATTAAGAGTTCAGCCTCCTCCAGACCAGTTACACACTCCAAATCAACTTGATGCCTGCATTAAGGACAGCTGTATTACATGGTTACCTGTATAAAAGACTCCTGTCCACAGACTCAATTAATCACTCTGACTCTAACCTCTACTACATGGGCAAGACCAAAGAGCTTTCTAAGGATGTCAGGGACAAGATCATAGACCTGCACAAGGCTGGAATGGGCTACAAAACCATAAGTAAGACGCTGGGTGAGAGGGAGACAACTGTTGGTGCAATAGTAAGAAAATGGAAGACATACAAAATGACTGTCAATCGACATCGATCTGGGGCTCCATGCAAAATCTCACCTCGTGGGGTATCCTTGATCCTGAGGAAGGTGAGAGCTCAGCCGAAAACTACACGGGGGGAACTTGTTAATGATCTCAAGGCAGCTGGGACCACAGTCACCAAGAAAACCATTGGTAACACATTACGCCGTAATGGATTAAAATCCTGCAGTGCCCGCAAGGTCCCCCTGCTCAAGAAGGCACATGTACAGGCCCGTCTGAAGTTTGCAAATGAACATCTGGATGATTCTGAGAGTGATTGGGAGAAGGTGCTGTGGTCAGATGAGACTGAAATTGAGCTCTTTGGCATTAACTCAACTCGCCGTGTTTGGAGGAAGAGAAATGCTGCCTATGACCCAAAGAACACCGTCCCCACTGTCAAGCATGGAGGTGGAAACATTATGTTTTGGGGGTGTTTCGCTGCTAAGGGCACAGGACTACTTCACCGCATCAATGGGAGAATGGATGGAGCCATGTACCGTCAAATCCTGAGTGACAACCTCCTTCCCTCCACCAGGACATTAAAAATGGCTCGTGGCTGGGTCTTCCAGCACGACAATGACCCGAAACATACAGCCAAGGCAACAAAGGAGTGGCTCAAAAAGAAGCACATTAAGGTCATGGAGTAGCCTAGCCAGTCTCCAGACCTTAATCCCATCGAAAACTTATGGAGGGAGCTGAAGATCCGAGTTGCCAAGCGACAGCTTCGAAATCTTAATGATTTACAGATGATCTGCAAAGAGGAGTGGGCCAAAATTCCATCTAACATGTGTGAAAATCTCATCATCAACTACTAAAAACGTCTGACTGCTGTGCTTGCCAACAAGGGTTTTGCCACCATTATTATTAAGTGTTGTTTGCCAACGGGATCAAATACTTATTTCTCTGTGCACAATGCAAATAAATATATATAATTTTGACAATGTGATTTTCTGTTTTTTTTTTTATATAATCTATCTCTCACTGGTAAAATTAACCTAGCCTAAAAATTCTAGACTGTTCATGTCTTTGACAGTGGGCAAACTTACAAAATCAGCAAGGGATCAAATACTTATTTCCTTCACTGTACAGGCAAATATATGCACACACACACACACACACACACACACACACACACGTATATATATATATATATATATATATATATACACACACATACACGTGCACAGAGACACATATACACACACACAGACCCACATATACCTACACAGGCACACATATACACATTACATATAATGTAGAAGCTACCTGCAGTCCTATGTAACAATACGGATAACATACAGTGATGTCTCTGAGTATGGATAACGTAGTGTCAAGGAAGGTCTGTGGACCCACTGGACCGTACCGCCTTGGCGGTAAGGCAGCTGGCCAACAGGGTGCATGCAGGACAATGTCTATAGTTCGTATAGGGCACCTGTGGCAGCTCGGACAGTAGCAAGGCAGGCTCGGCTTGGACTAGGCAGCAGGTAGACGTCAGGTGAGGTGAAGCAGGTCAGACGTGGAACAGCACGACACGACTTTGGCACAACACAGTGCTAGACCAGGGTGGTATGGAAATGCAAGGAACAGGAACTGGATCACACTAGGAGGCCATCACATAGACAAACTATAGGGAACAACAACGCTCAGGCATAGAATCAGGGGGCTGGACCTCTCTTATAGTCCAGGGTACTCACGGGTCAAGGGTCATCAGAATGTCTGGTGCGCACTGCCCCTTTAAGAGCGGGCACGAGTGTGTACGCGCACCCTACGGGATCTGGCTGAGGTGAGTGGACGTGAGCGCTGGCGTCTCCTGAGGAGGAGGCTGGGGCCAGCGCTTGCCGAATCGTGGCTGCGGCTGTCAGGGGGAGGTTGGAGCTGACGGCCCGCAGCCACGGACATTACAGTATCCCCCTCTTATGCCCCCTCTTCTTGGGACAAGAGCGAAAGAGAAACTTCTTCAGAAGAGTAGGAGAACTGAGATTCTCCTCTGGCTCCCAGGACCTCTCTTCAGGGCCAAACCCCCTCCAATCCACCAAATAAAAAGTATTTCCTCTCACTCTCTTGGTGTTCAAGATCTCCTACCTCAAAGGATGTCCGAAGAACCGCTGAAGGCAACCGCAGGGCTGGGAGTCTTGGAATACCGGTTCGGGATCACTGGTTTCAGGTGGGAGATATGGAAGGAGTTGGGAATCCTGAAGGTGGGAGGCAGCCGAAGCTTGTAGGCGACAGGGTTGATCTGCTGTAGGACCTCGAATGGTCCGAGGAACCTGGGGGCAAATTTACATGACGGCACCCTCAGTCGGATATTCCTGGACGACAGCCAGACCTTAGTGCCAGTAAAGAAACCGAGGAGGCTCTCTTCTTGTGTCAGCCTTCCGTTTCATGCGGTCTACTGTCATTAGGATGGAGGATCGGGTCTGCTGATAGATCTGCAAAAAGTCTCTAAACGTGGGGTCAGCTGGTATCTCAGAAGTATCAGGCTATTCGTGGGTGCAGGCCGTAGACAATGCAGAACGGTGTTTTCCTAGAAGACTCGCTGGTGTGATTATTGTAGGAGAACTCCGCCCACGGAAGCAGCTGCACCCAGTCATCATGCTGCTTGGAGATGAAGTGGCGTAGGTAGTTCTCCAAAATCTGGTTGATCCTCTCGACCGGACCATTAGAGAGAGGATGGTAGGCTGAGGAAAAGTCCAACTTCACGCCAAGAAGTCCGCAGAGGGCTCTCCAGAAGGTTGAGGTAAACTGAACCCCCCGATCAGACACAATATGCTGCGGCAAGCCGTGCAGGCGGAAGATGTGTTGGATAAATAACTTGGACAACTGAGGAGCAGAAGGAAGACCGGTCAGAGGAACGAAAATCGGTCCACCAACCAACCATACAGCACTGCATCCAGCAGAGAGAGGCAGGTCTGTGATAAAGTTCATCGCTATATGCTGCTAGGGAGCATTGGGCACAGGCAATGGCTGGAGCAGACCAGCAGGTCTGGAGTGGGTGGCCTTGTTGGCTGCACATACAGCACAGGAAGAAACGAAGTCCACAATATCCTTCGGCAGTGTGGGCCACCAGAAATGACGAGCAATCAAATCCCGGTTCTTATATTAACAACGCGTGACCTGCCAGTCTACAGGAGTGTCCTCAGCGGAGGATTCTTTCACGATCAGCCAGGCGCACAAAAGTCCTCCCTAGAGGAATGTCCCCAACATGCAGGGGATTGACCGAGACAATGCAAGATGGATCAATAATGTTCTGTGGACTCTCTATGGTGTCTTTGGTCTCGAAAGAGCTGGACAAGGCATCGCCATCACATTCTTGTCAGCCAGGCGATAATGAAGCTCAAACTGGAACCTTGCAAAGAACAGTGACCACCTGGCCTGACGAGGGTTCACCCATTGGGCCGTCTGGAGGCAAGTCAGATTCTTGTGGTCCGTTAAAATCAAGATCGGGTGAGCTGCGCCCTCTAGTAGATGTCTCCACTCCTCCAGAGCCAATTTGATGGCCAGTAATTCCCGATCCCCAATCGAGTAGTTGCGTTCTGCAGAAGAGAAGAGCTTGGAAAAGTATCCACATCCCTTGACTTGCCCTTGGGACCTCTCTGGAACAGGAGAGCACCAGCACCGACAGAGGACGCGTCCACCTCCAATGAGAACTGCAGAGAGACATCCGGATGATGGAGGATAGAGGCTGACGTGAAGGCATTATTCAGGCTATTAAATGCGGACTCTGCCTCGGGAGTCCACACCTTGGCGTTCATACCCTTCTTAGTAAGGTTAGAGATGGGAGAAGTCAGTTTGAAGTTCGGAATAAACTGCCTGTAAAAATTAGCGAATCCCAAAAAGCGCTGTATGGCCATCAAGCCTTGAGGGCGTGTCCACTCCAGGACAGACTTTACTTTTTCAGGATCCATCTCGAGACCTCGATTCGAGACTATGTAGCCCAGGAAGGGTAGAGCATCCTGGTCAAACACGCACTTCTCCAACTTGGCGTACGGACGATTCTCCCTTAACCATAGCAGAACCTGACGGACATGTCTCTGGTGCGTCATAGGATCTGGAGAAAAAATTAAGATGTGATCAAGGTAGACTACAACACAAACATAGAGGAGGTCACGGAAAATTTAATTCACGAACTCCTGGAAGACCGCGGGAGCATTACACAGGCCGAAGGGCATTATTAGATACTCATAGTGTCCATCACGGGTGTTAAATGCAGTCTTCCATTCATCACCCTGGTGAATCCGGACTAGGTTGTAAGCCCCATGCAGGTCTAGTTTAGGAAAAAAAATGTCACCACTTATACGATCAAACAGTTCAGAGATCAGTGGCAATGGATATTTATTCTTCACCGTGATCTGGTTGAGACCACGGCAGTCGATGCCATTACGAAGAGAGCCATCTTTCTTTTTGACAAAGAAGAACCCGGCTCCTGACGGGAGGAAGACTTTCGTATGAAGCTCCTTTCCAAGTTCTCTTTCACATAGACGGACATGGACAGAGTCTCTGGCAAGGAGAGAGAATATACCTTACCACGGGGAAAGGATGCACCAGGAATCAGTTCAATAGGGCAGTCATATGTGGGGGCAATGTCTCCGCCTCCCTCTTGCTGAAGACGTCCGAAAATGCAGCATAATGACTCCGCAATCCTGCCAAAGACCGAGGCAGCGAAGGCGGAGTCGAACTAATCCGCACCAGGCAATGACCTTGACACTTAGGGCCCCACTGGAGAACCTCTTCAGAATTCCAGTCCAGAACTGGGGCATGCAGTCGGAGCCAAGGCAGGCCCAGCAACACAGGGTTAGCAGCTTTGGACAGGACAAAGAAAGACAAAGTTCGGAGTGAAGGACTCCCACTTGGAGCCTCAGCGGCTTGGTCACAGCTATAACTGGGTCAGGCAGAGGTAGTCCATTCACTGAGGAAACTGTCAACGGCCTCTACAAAGGGGTGGTGGGCAATTGCAGAAGGTCTACCAGATCACTGCGGATGAAATTAGCAGCGGATCCAGAGTCCAGATACGCAGAGACCTGATGCGTTCTCTCACCGGACACTACGGTCACAGGTATGGACAATTTAGACAGAAGTCCATCTTTACCCAAGGTTGTCACTCCTAGCAACCCTAGGTTCTGGGATCTTTGGGGGCACAGACACACAAGATGGCCATCGAGACCGCAATAAAAACAGAGTCCAGATGTGCGTCTGCATTGTCTCTCCTGGGTAGATAACTTATACTGATCCATTATTACCGACTCCTTAGAAGGATCGACATCTGAGGACAGCAGGGGTTGCTGAAAAGTAGGGACCAGAGTAGGAAGGGCTCCCCCCCCGTCGAACCTCTTGGAGGCGTTCACGGATCCATATATCAATCCGGGCAGACAGAAGGATGATGTCATCCAGGGTAGACGGCAGATCCTGGGCGGCAAGTTCGTCCTGAATTCTGGAAGATAGTCCATGCTAGAATGCAGCCACCAGAGCCTCATTGTTCCATAACAGCTCTCCCGCCAGGCTGCGGAAGTGGATGGAGTACTCACTCACGGAGGTGTCTCCTTGGCGTAGGTTAATCAAAGAGGCTGCTGCAGATGAGACCTGTCCAGGCTCCTCAAACACCATGCAAAAATTCTGGAGGAAGGCAGGGAAGTCACGGGTCTCTGGTCCCTGTCTCTCCCAGATAGGGTTCGCCAATGCAAGAGCCTTGCCAGTGAGGAGATGATAAAAGTGACTCTGGCGCCATCAGAGGAAAATGACCTAGCATACAGACAGAAGTGGATCTGGCATTGATTAAGAAAACCACGCCAAGTACTTGCTTCTCCATCATAGCGGTCAGGAAGTGGCAAAGAAACATGTGGGTCAATATTGCCAAAAGGTGTAGTCTGAGGATCAACATTGCCAGGATTTTTTCTAAACAAGACTGGCGTGGGGTCCATGGCCTGAGCGTACTGTCACGCAGGGTCTGTGGACCCACTGGGCCGTACCGCCTTGGCGGTAAGGCAGCTGGCCAACAGGTCACAGTCTATAGTTCGTATAGGGTACCTGTGGCAGCTCGGACAGTAGCAAGGCAGGCTCGGCTTGGACTAGGCAGTAGGTAGACGTCAGGTGAGGTAAAGCAGGTCAGACATGGAATAGCACGACACGACTTTGGCACAACACAGTGCTAGACCAGGGTGGTATGGAAATGCAAGGACCAGGAACTGGAACACACTAGGAGGCCATCACATAGACAAACTATAAGGAACAACAACAACGCTCAGGCATAGAAGCAGGGGGCTGGACCCCTCTTATAGTCCAGGGTACTCACGGGTCAAGGTTCATCAGAATGTCCGGTGCGCGCGCAGGCTCGTGCTCGCTCTTAAAGGGCCTGCGGGATCCGGCTGAGGTGAGTGGACGCGAGCGCTAGCCGACTCGTGGCTGCGGCTGTCAGGGGGAGGTTGGAGCGGACGGCCCGCAGCCACGGACATAACATGTAGTAGTGTTACCTGCAGTCCTATGTAACACCACTGTTAAACCGAAAAAAAAAAAAAAAAAAAAAAAAAAAAAAAAAGAATACCACAATTGTAAAGGTCATTCCATTAAATCATAATCTCAGCACATGGGAACTCATGCTAGACAGTAAACCGATAAATCTCCCCTACATGTTATAACAACGACCGTCAATATAGCCAAAAATACGAAAAACACTTTAGACACAGATAGTTGTGTAAACCATTTTTAAAAACACATAATACATATTACTGTACAAAAACAGGACAATGTATTCACGTAAGGTAGGGCATACATGGTGGTGGAAAAAAAATCACATTCACTAAATATCATGTTACCTATCACATATACAGTATATCCAAATAGCACAAAAAATTACATAAGTAAAACCAAGGTAACCAATTACCAATATCTTTACCATATCATGCAAAGGCAAAACCTCACCCACCATAAGCCATAGTAACTGCCTATACAAAGTCCAGCACCCCAACGTGCGTTTCGCACCTAGCTTCGTTAGGTGGATGTTACGTGCAGTCCCATCTAACACCACAGATAACACACAGTGATAAATCTCTGAGTACAGATAATGTACTAGATGTTACCTGCAGTCCATTGAAGGGTTCCGTCGGAGGTTTCCGTCGCGGGAACCCCTCAGTGGAAAGGCAAACGTAAACGTTAGCTCCCGTTTGCATCACCATTAATCTCAATGGTGACGGATACTTTGGTAATGGTTTCTGTTTGTCACCATTGTGAAAGGGTTCCGTTTTTTTGTCAGAACCAATAGCGCAGTCGACTATGCAGGGCTCGACTATCTCCGGCAGTCCCAAAGACAGTGAATGGAGTGGTACTGCTCATGCTCAGCCACCTCTTCATTTAAATAGGGGACTCAGGGAAGCTTGTTGCCCCAATAAAGTGTTCTAGCAGAGGCTTATTACTTTGTTCCCATTGAAATCTGTCCTTGTAAATGCATTCTTACAGACTGAGGAGAAAGCAGCACCCCAATTCCCCACTAAATAACCCTATTGAAGATTTGCTGTACTCAAAGGGTTACTCTGTCTCTTAAGGAACTGTTTAATCAGAGTTTAGCAAAAGAAGGGAGTGGAGGAAGTCTGTTCTGGCCTTAAGTCAATGAGCTTGTAGGGGTTGACCACTGTGATAAAGAGACAAGACGGAAGAAGTTTTTGTAGGAAAATGTAAAAAAAATCACACCAGCTTCCTTTCTCCACCCTCAATCAGTTAACCTCCACCCTTCACAAGTCATTTTCTCTATGAGAGCCATTAGTACTAGGCAGGGCTTAACAAAACAATGATGGCATTAAAGGGAGTTATCTAGAGCGAAGCAATATCAGTAGGGTGAGGACTGTTTTCAAAACGTCAACTCGGGTTTGAGACCCGACCTTTACAACACTCTGCTTTATTACTATCAGTATGTTAGTCTCTGTTAAATACGGTACTTAATCTGGATTTGTACAGATGGTTAATAAGAGTCGATTGTATAAAACAAACAGTAAAAAAGCTTAGATTTGGGATAATAATATTAACAATAAGAAGAAACCATTAACTGCATAAGTATTTTTTGTGACTAAAACATTGCAGAAGCAAGACCAGAATCAATAAGGGTAAAACTGACACATGACATCTTATCCCCTTAAGGCTGGGTTCACACGACCTATTTTCAGGCGTAAACGAGGCGTATTATGCCTCGATTTACGCCTGAAAATACAGCTCCAATACGTCGGCAAACATCTGCCCATTCATTTGAATGGGTTTGCCGACGTACTGTGCCGACGACCTGTAATTTACGCGTCGTCGTTTGACAGCTGTCAAAAGACGACGCGTAAAAATACAGCCTCGTCAAAAGAAGTGCAGGACACTTCTTGGGACGTTTTTGGAGCAGTTTTCTCATAGACTCTATTGAAAACAGCTCCAAAAACGGCCGAAAAAACGGCGCGAAAACGGAGCGAAAAACGCCGCAAAAAACGTGAGCTGCTCAAAAAACGTCTGAAAATCAGGTGCTGTTTTCCCTTGAAAACAGCTCCGTATTTTCAGACTTTTTGGCTCAGCGTGTGAACATACCCTTAGGATGCAGCGTGTTTTGGCCTTGTGGACACAGATTATTTTTTCAAATCTGACATGCGTCGCTTTATGTGGTAATAACTTTGGAATACTTTAACCTATCCAAGCGATTCTGATATTGTGTTCTCATGACATATTGTACTTTGTCAGTGAAAAAATTTGATAGATAAATTCAATATTTATTTGTGAAAAACTTCAAATTTTAGAGAAAATTCGCAAAAATTAGAATTTTTCTAAATTTAAAATGTATCTACTTGTAAAACAGATAGTAATACCACACAAAATAGTTACTATTTTACATATCCCATACGTCTACTATGTTTGCATCATTTTTTTGAATGTCCTTTTATTTTTATAGGAAGTTACAAGGCTTAGAACTTTAGCAGCAATTTCTCAAATTTTCAAGAAAATTTCAAAAGGTTATTTTTTCAGCGACCTGTTCAGTTGTGAAGTGGTTTTGAAGGCCTTATATATTAGAACGTTCCCATAATTCACCTCATTTTGAAAACTGCGCCCCCTCAAAGTATTAAAAACAGCAGTCAGAAAGCTTCTTAACTCTTTAGGCGTTTCACAAGAATTAAAGGGAATGTGTTGCCAGAAAAACATGTTGTTTTTTTTTTAATTAAACATTTAGTGTGTAGGTGATTAAACATTGTTCAAATTTTTTTTATTTTTTTCACGAGTCAGGAAATATTATAAATTAGATTCTAATTTATAATATTTCCCATTGCTGGCCACTAGATGGAGCTATTCCCAAAATTGCAGCATTGCAAAATTGGGTAAAAAGCCCTCGCTCTAGTGAGCTCTCAGCATCCCCCCCTCCTTTATCCTGGCTAGTGCCGGGATAAACGAGGGGTTTGAACGGTCTAACCTCCTACACTGTGTGTCGCCATTTTTTGAGCTAACACACAGTGTAGTAGGTTTACATACAGTAGTAAACGTACACAAACACGAACATACATTGAAATCTCTTACCTGCTCCTGCCGCCGCGACCGGAAGTAGTAATCTTACTGTCCAGCCGCGACTTCCGGTCCACAGGAAAATGGCGCCGGACGGCGCCAATTTCAAATTGGACTGTGTGGGAACGGCGCATGCGCCGTTCCCACACAGACGGCGTACACAGAAGTGGATGGGACGGGAGCCGTTCGCAGTCCCTATGGGACTGTGGCTGCCGTATTCCATGTCTGTATGTGTCGTTAATCGACACACACAGAAATGGAACAAAAAATGGCAGCCCCCATAGGGAAGAAAAAGTGTAAAAATAAGAAAAAGTAAAACACAAACACACAAATAAATATAAACGTTTTTAATAAAGCACTAACATCTTTAACATATGAAAAAAAAATTTGTGATGACACTGTTCCTTTAAAGCAAAGTAGAGGTGAAATGTACAAATTTCATTTTTTTTGCCAAAATGCATTTGTAATAAAAAAAAATCAGTAACGCAGAAGGTTTACCAGAGAAACGCAACTCAATATTTATTTCCCAGATTCTGCAGTTTTTAGAAATATCCCACATGTGGCCCTAGTGTGCTAATGGACTGAAACACAGACCTCAGAAGCAAAGGAGCACCTAGTGGATTTTGGGGCCTCCATTTGATTAGAATATATTTTAGGCACCATGTCAGGTTTGAAGAGGTCTTGTGGTGCCTAAACAGTCGAAACCCCCCAAAAGTGTCCCCATTTTGGAAACTACACCCCTCAAGGCGTTTTTCTAGATGTATAGTTGGCATTTTGACCCCACAGTTTTTTTGCAGAATTTAGTGGAATCAGTATGTGAAGATGAAAATCTACTTTTTTTCTGCTAAAACATAGAATGTTTTAATTTTTACAAGGAATAAAGGATAAAAAGCACCCCAACATTAGTAAAGCAATTTCTCAATTATGGCAATACCCCATACGTGGTAATAAACTGCTGTTTGGACCCACGGCAGAGCTGCCAACGTTTATATACGTGACAACTGCACGGGGCATCGGCAGTTGGGACGTATATAGCCGTATGGCAGTCGTGAATGGGGTTAATGAGCAAGTTTCAATATAGGTCTTGCGGACCTGAGAGGAAGTGTACACAAGGAGATGGGCAGTACAAGTGTAGGGGTGACGGGGAGGAAAGATAAAATGAGTAAACATTCTGGTCATAAAAGATTCAATAACTCCAGGGTATACTAAACAAAGATCCGACGGATTTTCCAATTTTTTTTTTTTTTTTTAAGCATTCGTTCACATTCCGTTTATCATTAGCGAATTAAAAAAACTTTTTGAACCAGAAACATCAGTGCAGCGAATAATTGTTCAGTTTGTTTGGACTTTATTTCAATAAACGCAAGGATTATAACGTTAACGATCTAGAAATTGGTCAGATCATTAGGGATAATCGTTACTTTGGCCAGCTTTTTTGGTATAGTCCCACAGGATCAGGCGGACATAAACTGTGTTTTCATTAATGGCTTTACGATTTTGCAGGTAAATTGCCGCAACAACGTGCAGCCTTTAACGAACAATTAAACAACCGACCCCAAACAGAGTGCCGGAGCTGCAGTGTGCTGCGTCAATGCTGCTCCGTGGGGCCTTAGCTTAAACATTACAAGTGATAGGTACTGATAAAGAACATGTGGTTGCAGTGTGATGGTTTTGAGTATCACCTCCCAGGGAACTTAGGTAAAAACCATTTTTCTATTTAGTAATCTTTAGAATCCATTCTAAGGCTATGTTCACACGGGGTCTTTTGCCGAGTTTTTTGACGCGGAAACCGCGTCGCAAAACTCGGCAGAAACGGCCCGAGAACGCCTCCCATTGATTTCAATGGGAGGCGTCGGCGTCTTTTTCCCGCGAGCAGTAAAACTGCCTCGCGGGAAAAAGAAGCGACATGCCCTATCTTCGGGCGCTTCCGCCTCCGACCTCCCATTGACTTCAATGGGAGGCAGGAGAAAGCGTGTTTTATGCCCGCGGCGCTCAATGGCCGCGGGCGAAAAACGGCGCGATAATTGCTGTTCACACGGAGTATTTTGGGGGAGGAATATCTGCCTCAAAATTCTGTTTGGAACTTTGAGGCAGATATTCCTCTCCCTGCACGCCGATTTTCGCGGCGATTATCACGACGTTTTTCGCCCGCGGCCATTGAACGCCGCGGGCATAAAACAGCGAGAAATACGCTTTCTCCTGCCTCTCATTGAAGTCAATGGGAGGTCAGAGGCGGAAGCGCCCGAAAATAGGGCATGTCGCTTCTTTTTCCCGCGAGGCAGTTTTACTGCTCGCGGGGAAAAAGACGCCGACGCCTCCCATTGAAATCAATGGGAGGCGTTCTCGGGCCGTTTTTGCCGAGTTTTGCGACGCGGTTTCCGCGTCAAAAAACTCGGCAAAATACCCAGTGTGAACATAGCCTAAAAGTACAGTGCATTGCAAAGAAAAACCAAAACACAACTTCTAGTTTATTTAGACACTTATAGACTTTAGACACTTATGAAAGTGCATTTACAGAAGCCAAAGGAGACGACTTCTTTGGTCTACAGGGGTCTAGTCCAAGTACACAAAGGTTTACCCCTGATAATCGTAAGAAAACTGGGCCTGTAGCCATTTAAAATTGCAGACAGTTGTATGATGCAAGTTTATCTATGCTTGTTCTTATTATAATTAGTACTATTAATATTAAGTGTTGTCTAGTCATTTTCAACTTCTGGCAACCGTATGGATAGTGTTTCTCCAGAATGCCCGAGACTTTCTGTTTGAGTCTTCAATCTTTTCAGTTGCATGTTAATTTTTTGCCTTCAACTATTTCAATCACAGAGTGATATGCTAGGGTCTTAAAAGATCAGGGGCACGAGCCCCGAGACATATATTTATCCCCCCCGAAAAATAAATACATTTTTACATACATAACGGAGATCGCATACCTATAAGACTAAGGCTCCTATAGCTACGCCACTGGATAGTATTAGATACATGGCCCCAGCAGACAGTATCACACATGATAGACTTAGGGCTCATTCTGATGAGCGTGATTCTCGTCCGTGTGCAGTGCGTTGAAACAATGCACAGCACACGGACCCATTGATTTCAATGGGGCTATTCACACATGCGTGAGTTTTTACACAGCGTGTGTCCATTGCGTGAAACTCACAGCATAACCTATTTTGGTGTATTTCACGCACCTGGCCACCCATTGAAGTTGGGTGCATGAAAACCACGGACAGCACATGGACGACATCTGTGCGCTGTCCATGTTTCACGCATCAATTACACTGAAGAAAAAAAAAAAAGTGCTTGCTAGTGCGTTAAAAACACATGGCACACGCAAAGCACACTGATGCAAAACGCAACGCACACCGACAGATTTACGCACTTTTTTTACGCACGTAAATCTGTCACGCTCGTGTGAATGTAGCCTTAGGCCTTATTCATACGAACATGTTGTACGTCCGTGCTACACGTGTGATTTTCACGCGCGTCGCACGGACCTATGTTAGTGAATGGAGTTGTTCAGACTGTCAGTGAATTTCACGCAGCATACGTGCGCTGCGTGAAACTCACGACATGTCCTATACTTGACCGTGTTTCACGCAGCATGCACCCATTGAAGTCAGTGGGTGTGTGCAAATCGCGCACGTCACGGAAGCACTTCTGGGTGTCGCGCGTGATGCGAGCTACAGTAGTAAAATAAATGAATGAAAACAGAAAAGTGACTCGTGCTTTTCTGTTTGTAAACATAAAAACCGAGTGTCATCATGATGCCGGCTGCGAGAAAATCACTCTGCCACGCACCATATGCTGATACCACGCGGACCTTTTGCGTGCGCAAAATGGACACGTACGTGTGAATAAGGCCATAGATACAGGCCGCAACCCTCAGGGGCAAATTTGCCATTTCTGGGGCCCCAAGCAAAGTTATGTTGGCTCTAATCAAAGACACCTGTAGAGCGTTCTCCACACAATGCCCCCTGTATATAGTACCACAACCCCCTGTATGGTTCCACACACAGTCCCTCTGCCATACATTCCCTTTGTAGACAGTGCCATGCAGTCCCCTGTAGGTAGTCCCACATACCCACCTTGTATCAGCAGACAGTATCATACATGATAGGCTCAGATACATGGCCCCAGCAGATTGTATCACACATGATAGACTTAGATACAGGGCCCCAGCAGTAAGTATCCTTGTACTAACATATGTTCACCCCCCCCCCCAAAAAAAGTGCGTGTATGTATGTATGTGTATATATATATATATATATATATATATATATATATATATATCGGCATATCTATAGCACTACGACCCTATAGCTATGGATAGGATTAGATACAGTGGCTCAGCAGACAGTATCACACATGATAGGCTTAGATACATGGCGGAGCAGACAGTATCACACATGATAGGATTAGATATAGGGTCCAGCTCGCGAATATTGCGGTTCCAGCGCTGGACCCAGGAAAGGTAAGTATAATAATTGTTTTGTTTTTTATGTGTTACTAATTTTTTGGGTGTATTTGTGTTTTTTTACAGGTGCGGTTGTTGGACTACGTCGGATTCGAGGACTACTTAGATTACAGCTTTTTTATTCTCAATAAAATGGTTAATGAGGGTTGTGTGGGGGTTTTTTATTTCAATAAAATATTTTTTCTATGTCCTTTTTTAAACTTTATTACTATTGCCTTATTAATAGCTGCGGGCTGATTGACAACGTCCATTACTAAGACGGGGCTAAATGTTAGCCGGTGAAAAGGCAAACACTAAACCCCATTATTACCCCAATACCCACCGCCACCAGGGGTACCGGGAAGAGCTGGGTACGATACAGTACCCGACAATCTGTAGATCTGTAGTGTAGGTAGGGTACTGGGGCGGACGCAGTCTGGTATTATTAGGCCAGGTAAGGCCAGAAACAGTGGCCCTGTGGGGGGGGGGGCCGCACAACGTTTATTCCATTTAAAAAAACGTGACGTGGGCTCTCCCCCCATTTTTCATAAACGGCCAGATACAACATAGCAGCAGCAGGCTAGCATTACCAGGGTGGTACCACACAACCCTCGTTAATGATTTGATTGAAAATAAAAAAAAGCCTTCATCAAAGTAATTCTCGAATCCGATGTAGTCCAATGACCGAACCTGTAAAAAAACACAAACACACAAAAAAAGAAAACATTAGTAACCCTTGCGTGATACTGTCTGTCAGACCATGTATCTAAGCCTACCACAAGGCAGGCTCAGATACAGGACCCCAGCAGATAGTAATCTTATGCAGTAAAACATACATGGTCCAACAGACCGCATCACACATGGGCTTAGATCCAGGGCCCATGTGTGATACTGTCTGTTGGACCCTGTATCTAAGTCTACCACATGTTAGGCATAGATACAGGACCCCAGCAGACAGTAATCTTATGCAGTAAAAGATACATGGTCCAACAGACCGCATCACACATGGGCTTAGATCCAGGGCCCATGTGTGATACTGTCTATTGGACCCTGCATCTAAGTCTACCACATGTTAGGCTTAGATACAGGGCCCCAGCAAACAGTAATCTTATACAGTATAAGATTACGGTCTGCTGGGGTCCTGTATCTAAGCCTGTCTTGTGGCAAGCTTAGATACATCGTCCAACAGACCGTATCACACATGGGCACTGTATCTAAGCCCATGTGTGATGCTGTCTGTTGGACCCTGTATCTAAGCCTATTACAAGGCAGGCTTAAATACAGGATCCCAGCAGGCAGTAATGATGTTACACTTACCCAGCTCTTCGGTGCAGCATATGTCCCGACACCATCCCGTGTCGGGACATTACGCGTGGCGCACAGTGTCATGACGTGAGAAGAGGGTGGGTAAGTATAGTGCGCTCGGGAGGGTGGGTAAGTATAGTGGTATTACTATAGTAACAGGGGCCCGTGTATTTTATGACATAGGCCAAAGTTACTATAGTAAATTTCCATGGACATTGTGCGGGGGCCGCGGCCCGGTCGCAATCGCGGTTGCTGCCCAGTCACAATTGTGAACCCTGTAGTGGCAGTTGCCCGTGGATCCGAGGCACCGGGCCAAAGATCATTCGCTTTTCCCCCGGAGGTCTGGTGCTAGCGACGCCCCTGGTGATATGTAAGCGGAAAAAAAATCTGACTCGTAATCTGCGTCAAAATATTTTTTTATGCATGTTTTTTAAATACTTTACCTGAATACCTGTACCTTTGCGAGTGTTTTTTTACTTAAAAATAAGCTTTACATATGCAAAAACGTTTATTTCTTAGGCGGTTTAATTTATTTTACGCTTATGTAAAAAACATTACGCAGTATGCTCTTTCCATTGAAATTAGAAGCTTTAAACGTGTGGAAATTGACAGGGATTTTGGTGCATGCAACTTGCCAAAATTCGCGGCAAAAAAACGCTGTGGGAACAAGTAATAGTTATCTTTTCCAGTTAAGTTATTCTTTCCATTTCCCGTAGATTTTACACACAAATATTCAAGTATAGCTCCACCTGCTTTTAGGGTTGCACGATGCATCGAAATATTGATACTATTTCGATGCCGTGCACCCTCCAACGCTTTAATACCGTTATTCATGTATTTCTATACTAAGCTGTGCAACCGTACAGCTTAGTATTGTAATACATGAATTTAGTCAATAGCAAGATGTGATGCAGCCGCCCTGCACTAATGAGTGGTGGCGCCAGCCCTGAAGACAGAGAACACGGCGGTGCACTGAAAAATACCCCCATGTTCTGTCTTCAGTGCCGTAGCCGCCGCACATTTGTGCAGCACCGGCTGCATCACATCATGCTGGCCGTGCGGGCACAACAACTTTACGCGCGCGATCAGGAGCAGGGCAATGCATTACACAGTCGCAGCCCCGCTCTAACGGTGGAGATCAGAGAAACCACTGATCCCCACCGCTATTCCCTTGAATGTCACAATCAAAACTGACCGCAGCATTTGAGGGGAAAAAGAGAAGGGGGATATCCCCTTGATCCAGGGACATACCATATATAGGCAGACAGCCCAGGGTCTATTGAAGTGCTCCAAGTAGATCTCTTATCAATAACACACTAGCGTATTATGGCTCAGTTTTGTACAGAGCCGTTATAAGGCTTTCATAGCGATGTATAAGACCTCTAATGTAACTCCCTAAGCCTTCAATTTCATATGAAGGAAAACAGAGATTTTTTCTGTCTCTTTTTGTGCCATAGTCATAGCAACATGTTTAGTCTGTCTGATTTCTGAGAACCAGAAGAACACATTGTTAACGGTAGTATTCACTATTAACCGCTGGTTCTGCTTTGGGGACCCATAGCAACCAGCTGATATTGCTGGAGGAAACCGTGGCTAGCTTTACATTTCCCCTGCAGCAGCCACTGTAAGGAAAATGTAGTATTACATGTGGGCCATTGAAATTAATGGTTGACCATGCAATGGATAAACTAAGCAGGCATGGAATGCCAATTAGCCAGCTGCTACAGCAATTTTTTTCTAGACCAATTCAATCAGACCTCAACACGTGACTCAGACATGCTGGGTCACATAGTTCCAACTTTCAACAAAGAGATTCCAGCACAGAGTGCGTTTGTAAAAACAGGATTTTATTGATGTGCATAAAAAGCGCATACTGAAAAAGCTGCTTGCGCATTTTGATCTACCAGAGTTCTTACTTGTAGTATACCATGGATGGACATATGCTGTGCTCTTTGTAGAAAGGTGGACCATGCAATAGGTGATTGAGATGTGTTAGTGGCTAAAAGAGGGGCGTCACGAATGGTAAGAACCTAACAGTCATACATCATGGCAAATAAAATGGAGAAATATAGAAATGGAGAAAAAAAAAAGTGAGAAAGAAAAGTATAGGAAAAGAAAATAAAGAAAGAAAAGGGGAAAAAAAGGAAGCCAAAGAATGAAAGAAAGGAAACCAAAGAAAGAAGAAAATAAAATATCATCAAGCTAAGTCAACATCACAATCCAATATCCCCACTATATTGCCCATTTATACAATTTAGGTGGAACATGTTATTTTTACTTTTGACTGTCTATTATTTAATACAGCATATGCGTATCTAAGGCATATTAGTCTTGGCGTGTTCCAAGTTGATTGTTGACAGCAACCATGATCTAAGAATTTCTATCCATGATGTACCATAAAACATATGAAAAACAAAACCGTAAAAGTACGGCACATTTGTTGTAGTACGCAATGATAATTTGATGTTGGTTTGACATTGTGATCGGACTTGCTCAGCTAGAAAGGTTCTGTGGTTTCGAACCACTTAACAGATTTATACTGCACGTGATCTCAGGTTGTGTACAGCTACTAAGCCAAAGTGACGCTTTCAAACAGTTCTTGAGTTCCAGAAATACAGAATTCCAAAATGCATCCAAGGGGAAGTACCTCACCAGTACAGACCACACCACTTTTTGGATGCCGAGATTCTTACCTCTAGACATTGCTACGTCACAATAGCCCTGCTGTGGCTGGACTTTGTTTTTATGTCAGAACCCCCCTGTGGTCCAGCAGAACCCAGTAATTAAAAAGGATGCTTATAATGGCCATGTAGTGTGTGTACACAGATCAGCACATTCCCATTCCGGTTTCAAGGTAGCCGTTCCCTTGAATTGAAAGAAAAATCCATTTATATCTGCTTGTAGGTTTTCCTTCAAAAATAATTTAATTAGTAAGTTAGTGTAAAATTCTAATAAACACATTCACATTTCACTGAAGAGACCATAAACCATACTGCAACCACTAGTGCATAATTAGATGACATACATCAGAGCAAATGTCTAATAAATGGTCTCTCAGGCTTAAAGCGTACACAAAGCTTGTCAGATGGCTTGAGTTTACAGCCCAAAGGACTAACTAAAAAAAACTGATAAACTGTGTCAATGTTGAAAAATTTCATATACTAGCTTGTTATTTCATACATTTGAAAATCTATGTATGTCCAGATGTAGCAGAACTGCATGTCATTTAAAATAGTATTCCCAACTTAATACTTATGGCATATTGGAATATGCCATAAATGTTTGGTACATGCTGCTCCCAGCTCTGGGACCCACAGCCATCTCCTGAGCCGTCCCCCATGGTGAAGGGGCCACCACTTGTCACATCCAGGCGAAGCATGAACGGAGATATGTGCAGCTCTTTTTACTCATTTGCATGGGAAACAGCCGAACTCTATACGTACTGACTAACTTCTAAGCTCATGACAGGGCAGTAACCTTAATGGGGTTGTTTCATGAAGACAACCCCTATCCATATGCCTCCCTCTATGAGCGAGAATGGAGAGTCGCTGATATTACAAGGATAGCCATTCATATGAATGGATGCCATGTCATACTACATTTCCTCTACAGCGACCACTGAAGGGAAAATGCCTTGAATGACAGTTTAAAGGGGTTATCTAAAGACAAGAACCTCTGTCCATATGCCCTGTTAGGTTATAAGGATTTCATAAATGGGGTCCCCTGCTCAGGTCCCCCCTCTGTTATGTGCCAGAATGGAGAGCCACTCTAGCGGACCCGATGCAGCCATTCAAATGTATGCCTAGACACATTTTCCCCTGGCAATAACAGCCGATTCCCACATCGGCTTCTTTTTAAAAAGGGATTGTATTTATGAGACAACCCCTTAAAAGATTTGTCCACTACCGGACAACTGATGACCTATCCATCTTCAGTATATCATCGGTGCGGGTCCGATACCCGTACCCCCGCACTGATCAGCTGCTCTGGATGTCCGGATGCCTGCGGGCACCGGATGTTACATAGTTAGTATGGTTGAAAAAAAGACACATGTCGATCAAGTTCAACCAAGGGATGGGAAAAGGCAAGGGAAAAAAATTCTACACATTTACATAGGAGCTGATGTTTTTCGTTGTAGGAAATGATCCAACCCTTTTTTAAAGCCATCTACTGTCCCTGCTGTAACCAGCTCCTGCGGTCGGCTATTCCATAGATTCACCGTTCTCACAGTAAAGAAGACTTGTCGCTTCTGCAGATTGAACCTTTTTTTCTCTAAACGGAGGGAGTGCCCCCTTGTTTTTTGAGGGGGTTTTACATGGAACAGGATTTCACTATATTTCTTGTATGTGCCATTTATATATTTATATAAGTTAATTATGTACCCCCTTAGTCGTCTCTTTTTAAGGCTAAATAGGTTAATTCTTTTAATCTTTCCTCAGAACTTAGATTTTCAATGCCCCTTATTAGCTTCATTGCTCTTCTTTGTATTTTTTCTAACTCCAGGGCAATCTTTCTATGAACTGGAGAGCAGAACTGAACTGCATATTCTAGATGAGACCGCACTAATGCTTTGTAAAGTGGTAATATTATATTCCTGTCCCGCGAGTCCATGCCTCTTTTAATACACGACAATATCTTGCTGGCCTTTGAAGCAGCTGATTGACATTGAATGCTGTTATTTAGTCCATGATCTACAAGTACACCCAGATCATTCTCATCAAGTGACTCTCCCAGTGTAACTCCCCTTAGGACATATGATGCATGCAGATTGTTGGTACCCAGATGCATAACTTTACATTTATCCACATTAAACCTCATTTGCCAAGTGGAAGCCCAAACACTGTGTCCAAATCGACTTGTAACTTATGAACATCTTCCATAGACTGAACAATACTATATAGCTTGGTGTCATCTGCAAGAATATAAATAGTGCTATTAATCCCATCCTCTATATCATTAATAAATAAGTTGAATATTAGTGGTCCCAACACAGAACCCTGGGGTACACCACTTATAACCGGGGACCATTCAGAGTAGGAATCACTGACCACAACTCTCTAGATACGGTCCTTGAGCCAATTCTCAATCCAATTACAAACTATACTTTCTAAACCTATAATCCTTAATTTACTCATTAGACCTCTACGAGGGACAGTGTCAAATGTTTTTGCAAATTCCAAAAACACTATATGCACAGCGGTCCCTATGTCTAGGCTTCTACTCCGCTCTTTACAAGAAACAAATCAGGTTGGTTTGACAACTTCTGTCCTTAGTAAAACCGTGCTGGCTGTCACTTGTAATAACATTTTTTGTCACATAATCTTGTATATAGTCCCTCAAAAGCCCCTCAAACATTTTTCCCACGATTGATGTTAAGCTAACTGGTCTATAATTACCTGGGGAAAACCTAGAGCGCTTTTTGAAAAAAAGGCACCACATTTGCCTTGCACCAGTCCCTTGGCACTATACCAGTCACTACAGAATCTCTAAACATTATGAAGAGGGGGACAGAAATAACTGAACTAAGCTCTTTAAGAACTCTAGGGTGTAACCCATCTGGTCACGGGGCCTTGTGCAAATTTATTTTATTTAACTTAGCTTGGACCATATCTACATTTAGCCAATTCAGTATATTAATTTATGTATTAACAGCACTGCCATCGGCTACATCAGCTGCTCTTAGTTCTGTTGTATATACAGAGCTAAAGAACCCATTTAGTAACTCTGCCTTCTCTTGATCCCCTGTCACCAACTCCCCATTAGCATTATTTAGGGGTCCTACATGTTCAGACCTTGGTTTCTTCACATTTATATACTTGAAGATTTTTGGGTGATTTGTTTTACTATCCTTGGCCACCTGCCTTTAATTTAGTATTTTTGCTGATTTTATAAATTTCTTCAGATTTTATTAAGCTCTTTGTAATTTACAAAGGCTACAGCTGTACCCTCAGATTTGTATTTTTCAAATGCCCTTTTTTTGTCATATATTGCCCTTTTTTTTTTTTTTTTTTTTTTTTTTTTTTAAATCAATGCTTTTTTATTTAACTTTTGTAAAAAAAAGTTTCACATGAATCCAAACATACAGAATCTTATGTATTAGTTACATTGATGCGTTGGAATACATTTAAATTCCATAAATCTTTATGCAGCAGGAGGTCAACAAAGAAAATGAAACAAAATAAAACAGGAACAGAAGTACCACATATCCATGAGTCATAAGTGAAAACGTGACATGAAAGGTATCAAACATATCTCGGGCGAGCAGTCATGTGCACTTTGAGAATAATCCATTTAACCCCTTACCGCACCAGGACGCACCAGTACGTCCTGTATTTCAGTGCTTTAAGGCACAGGGACGTACCGGTGCGTCCTGGCTAAAAACGGTCACCCTGTCAAAAGAAAAGGTGACAGAATTGTGCCGTCAACTGTTTATGACAGTTCATCGGCACAGTAAGACGGCAGGGGACCAATCACAGCGGTCTCCTGCCGGCGATCGCAGTGATTGGTCAGTGAAAGAAGACTGACCAATCACAGCTCCATGACGTGGTGTATGTGATGGCGCTGGCTCAGAAGCTGAGCCAGCGCTATCACCGCCGGTTACCAGCTGTCCGACACCCCTCTGCAATGGCCAGGACCGGAGCTAGGCTCCGATCCGGCCGATTAACTCCTTACATGCATCGATCAACGCGATCGATTCATTGAAGTGTCTTGTAGCCTGTCGGCAGCCACGATGGTTGCCACGGGCGCGGGTGTCAGCTGTTTGTCACAGCTGACATCGTGCTCTAACGGCCAGGACCGGAGCTAGGCTCCAATCCGGCCGATTAACCCCTTAGATGGTTGCTATGGCAATCAGCCTAACAATCGCTTCCTAGTATGGAAGCCTATTAGGCCCCGCCAGGAGGCGAAGCCTAATAGGCGTGCATATATGACAGCTCTAATACACTGCACTATGTAGGTAGTGCAGTGTATCAGAATAGCGATCAGGGCTTCATGCCTCCAAGTTCCCTAGTGGGACACAAAAAAAGTTAAAACAAGTTAATAAAAATGTTGTAAAAAAGTAAAAAAAAGCACTGTAACAGCCTTTTTTCCTATAATAAGTCTTTTATTATAGGAAAAAAAAAAAAACATAAAAAAAGTACACGTGGTATCCCCGCGTCCGTAACAACCCAAACCATAAATATATCACGCTATTTTACCCGTACGGTAAACACCGTAAAAAATTTTAATAAAAAACTATTCCAGAATCGCTGTTTGTTAGTCACTACCCCTTTGCAAAACAGAATAAAAAAGGGATCTAAAAGTTGCATGTACCCCAAAATTACACCATTAAAAACTGCAGCCTGTCCCGCAAAAAACAAGCCCTCCCACAGCTTTTTTGACGGAAAAATAAAAAAGTTATGTCTCTCAGAATTTGGGGACACAAAAATTTAATTATTGTGCAGACGCTGCAAAGCATAAGAGAAACTATATACATCTGGTATCGCCGTAATCGCGCCGACCCACAGAATAAAGTAAAATTGTCATTCATAGCGCATGGCGAACGCCATAAAAAAAAAAAATAATAATAATAAAAAACATCAGAATTGCAGGTTTTTGGTCACCTTGCTTGCCAAATAAATGAAATACTAAGTGATCAAAAAATCACATGTACTCCAAAATGGTACCAATGAAATCTACAGATTGTGCCGCAACAAATAAGCACTCAACCAGCTCCGGTGGAGAAAAAATAAAGAAGTTCTGGCTCTCAGAATATGGCGATGCAAAATGGGTAACTAAGATTGGGCACCATTTATCAGTGCGACATTGGCCACATATCTATGAAATATTATTTATTTACCCAATTATTATACCCTCTTATTATGCCCTGATGTACTCCGTACAGATTACATATACCCCCACATTCTAAACTGAAATACCAGCAATACCCCAAACAAAACTACCAACCAAAATCTGCGCTCCAAAAGCCAAATGGCGCTCCCTCCCTTCTGAGCTCTGCAGCGTGCCCAAGCAGCAGTATACGTCCACATCGCCATACCCGGGAGAACCTGCTTAACAGCTTGAGGTATTTGTCTTCAGTGGCACGAACTGGGCATAAAATATTGTGCACTAAAATGGCATATACCTGTGGAAATTTGCAATTTTCACTTTGCACCATCTACTGAGAATTCATTTCTAATAGAAAAAAAAAACCTGTGAGGTCAAAATGCTCACTACACCCCTTAATAAAATGCCTTCAGGGGTGCAGTTTCCAAAATAGGGGTCACTACTTGGGGGTTTGTTTTACTATTTGCCCCCCGAGTCCTGCCATTGTGGGCTAATGCTGCGAAAATCACCAAAATAGGCCTCACATGCGCCTTTCACTCCTAAGCCATTATATGTCCAGGCAAATGATAAATGCCTTGAGGGGTGTAGTTTACAAAATGGGGTCACTTCTCATGGTTTTACACTCTACTCTGGTACCTAAGGGAGTTCTGCAAATGCGACATGGCGCCCATACACCAGTCTAGCAAAATCTGCGCTCTAAAAGCCAAATGGCGCTCATTCCATTTTGAGCTCTGCCATGTGCCCAAACAGCAGTTTAGGGCCACGCATGGGGTATTGCCGTACTCGGGAGAAATTGCTTTACAATTGATGGGGCGCTTTTTCTCCTTTATTCCTTGTGAAAATGAAAAAAAATGTAACATTTTAGTGGAAAGAATGTAGATTATCATTTTCACTGCCTAATTCCAATAATTCAGCAAAAAAACTGTGGGGTCAAAATGCTCAGGGGTATAGTTTCCCAAATGGGGTCACTTTTGCCAGGTTTGCACTATTTTGGCCCCTCAGTGGCTTTGCAAATGTGTCATGGCGTCGCAAACCATTCCAGCAAAACTTGGGCTCCAAAAGTTAAATGGTGCTCTGTCCATTCTAACCCCCGCCGTGTGTCCAAATAGCAGTTTATTACCACATATGGGGTATTGCTGTGCTCAGAAGAGTTTGCTTTACAAATATTGGGGTGTTTTTTCTCCTTTATCTATTGTAAAAATGAAAAAAATCCGAGCTAAAACGAAATTTTTTTAGAAATGTTTTTTTCAATTTCACTGCATAATTCCCATAAATTCAGCAAAAACCGTGTAGGGTCAAAATGCTAACTATACCCCTAGAATAATTCCTTGAGGGGTGTAGTTTCCAAAATGGGGTCACTTTTGGGGAGTTTCCACTGTTAAGGTCCCTCCAGGGCTTTGCAAACACGACATGGCACCGAAAACCATTCCAGCAAAATCTGCGCTCCAGAATCCAAATGGCCCTCGTTCCCTTCTGAGCCCTGCCGTGCATCCAAACAGCAGTTTATTACCACATATGGGGTATTGCCGTAATCGGGAGACATTGCTTTTACAAATGTTGGGGCGCTTTTTCTCCTTTATTCCTTGTAAAAACTAAAACATCGTATGTTTTTTCAGACAAAAAGTAGACTTTCATTTTCACAGACCAGTTCCAATAAATTTAGCAAAAAACCCGTGGGCTAAAAATGTTAACTATACCTCTTGAAAAATTCCTTGAGGGGTCACTTTTGGGGGGTTTCCACAGTTTTGCCACCACAAGACCTCTCCAAACCTAACATGGTGCCTAAAATATATTCTAATAAAATAGAGGCCCCAAAATCCACTAGGTGCTCCTTTGCTTCTGAGGCCGGTGTTTCAGTCCATTACCGCACTAGGGCCACATGTGGAATATTTCTAAAAACTGCAGAATCTGGGCAATAAGTATTGAGTTGCGTTTCTCTCGTAAAACCTTCTGTGTTACAGAAAAAACTGTATTACAAATGAATTTCGTAAAAAATAATTTGCTTTATTTCCTGTGAAAATAATTTCTGAATGCTGTTTTGAATACTTTGACAGGTGCAGTTTTTAAAATGGGGTGATTTATGGGGACTTTCTAATATATAAGGGACTTCAAAGCCACTTCAGAACTGAACTGGTCCCTGAAAAAATAGCCTTTTGAAATCTTCTTGAAAATGCGAGAAATTGCAGCTAAAGTTCTAAGCCTTGTAACGTCCTAGAAAAATAAAAGGACGTTCAAAAAACGATGCAAACATAAAGTAGACATACAGGAAATGTTAACTAGTAAATATTTTGTGTGGTATTACGATCTGTTTTACAAGCAGATACATTACAATTTAGAAAAATCCAGATTTTTGCAAATTTTCTACGCTTTTTACAAATAAATATTGAATTTAACGACCAAATTATTTTAGTATCATACAGTACAACATGTCACTAGAAAACAATCTCAGAATCGCTTGGATAGGCAAAAGCATTCTGGAGTTATTACCACATAAATTAACACGTCAGATTTGCAAAAATCGGCTGTGTCCACAAGGCCAAAACAGGCTTAGACACTAAGGGGTTAAAATACAATGTTATACTATCATTTTCTCATGGGAACATGTGCTATTAACATTAGTAATGATTTCTTGAAGAAGGGGAATTTTTGGACTTTTCCAGTATCTAGTAATAGCCAATTTCGTTGCAGGAAATATATGAGCTGCTATGACTCTATAGCTTGTTGGAATGAGGTCAAGATTTTAAAAAAAGTAATGATAAGGATGGGGACAAAGGAATTTGCATTCACACTATTTGCAAAAGTAATCCAAAGGAGGATATCCATAGGCTCGTGAGCAGTGGACATTCCCACAGAGTGTGTAGAAGAGTGCCCCTACCTCCACATACCCTCCATCATAAATGAGACGTTTCAGGGAACATGCGATGAAGTCTATCTGGTGTATAGTACCATTTTAGTATAGTTTTCATTGCTGACTCATAATGTAGCGTACATTTCAAATGTTTTGATATAAATTTAAGAGAATTCATCCATATGTATGTAGAATAGTTTTGATTGAGCTCCCTCTCCCACGCCAAAAACGGGTCTGATTGGATAAATAGATTTTTTTGAGCCTAAAAGATCATAAAGGGGTCATAGACCTCCCACCCCACTGTCTGGGTGGGACCATAGTTGGAAAATGTCTGTATTTGCCGTGACTTCAAAAGTACAATCTGTTTGCAGAAGATGTCTAATGCGGAGGTATTTGTAAAAATCTCTATATGAAATATGAACATTTTCATGTAATGAGGTAAATGGCAATAGTTGATTATCGTCCATGAGGTTCTGCACTCGAGTCAGACCTTCCGTTTTCCAGTTATGAAAGTCTAGGCTAGTGAGAAGGAGCTCTAAAGATTCCATAGGAGCACATGTAAGTAATGAAACGTCTGACCGTGTAGAATTGGAATGAAATTGTGCACACAAGTTGACAAAAAGTATGGTAAAGGGTTGATAGGGGAGCTAGAACTGAGGCTGCTTATCAAAAGTGCCCTCAAATGTAGGGGTTAAGGACGATTCTATACATTAATTTAGGAAGAACCAACATTTTATATGCTGTTATTCTACCTATCCAGGACACTTCATAAGAGGCTATCCTAATCATATCTTGTGCCATTAACGTCAACACCAATCCAAGGAGAAACGGGATTGCATTGACAATTGGTTCGCATTTACACAATTCAATGGTTAGACCTGAGACTTCCCCATGTTAATTTTATAATCCGACAAAGCTCTAAACTCTTCAATAACTTTTAGGGCTGCTCCCAGTGATGATTCTGGCGGTTCCAGAGTCAATATGATATCATCTGCATAAAGGGAAAGGCAATATCAGTGGTCTCCTCTCTTAATACCATGTATCTCTGAGTGTTGTCTAATAGCTTGGGCTAAAGGTTCTATAGAGAGAAGGAAGATCAAAGGGGACAGGGGGCACCCCTGCCTAGTCCCATTTGTTATTGGAAACTCATCAGATAAAGTGCCATTCACAAATACCCTTGCTGAAGAAAGAGTATATAGAGCCCCTATAGCATCCAAAATAGGCCCCTCAAAGTCCAATTTTTCGAGCACTGAGAAGACGAATGACCAATTCACACGATCGAACGCCTTTTCGCATCTAATGTAACCAAGACTGCTGGCGTTTCCCTTTTCACTAGGCGATCCACAATATTAAGGATCCTTCTCGTATTATCTGATGCCTTTCTTCCCCTTACGAATCCCATTTGATCCTGATGTATTAACTGGGGAATTTTTGGAGCTAAACGATTTGCTATGACTTTAGCAAAGATTTTTAAGTCGGAATTGAGCAGGGATATGGGGCGAAAATTTTGAGGAGCATCTGGACATTTAGCCGGTTTTGGCAGAGTCACTATTACAGCATTTAGAATTTCCTTGGGAAAGGAACCAATCATGACAGCGTGCCGTAGGTTGTCAAACAAATGGGGTAACAGGGTATCTTCAAAAGTTTTGTAGTAAGCCCCCGATAGGCCGTCCGCGCCTGGGGCCTTATTCAATGGGAGCGAACGTACCATAGAAATTTCTTGTCTAGTGTGGGGGAGATTTAAGTCGTTTAGGTGCTCTGTCAAAAGCTTAGGATGATTAATAGTGCTCAAGAAGTCAGTCATAGAATGTCGGGGTTCTGGCACAGGTGAGTGTGGAGTATGGAAGTTATATAACGAATTATAATATTCCATAAATTTATTGGCTATATGTCTGGGAGCATATATCTTCTGAGAATTTGAGGGATTAATAAGGAATAGTATTTTGTTTTTTAAAGATCTGGATTTTAATCTATGTGCCAGAAGTCTACTGGCTTTATTATCTTGAGAGTAATATTGCGCCTTAATCGATTTAAAATTCTTTTCATATGTGTGTAATAGACAATCCTTAAGTTGGACTCGAAGGACACGTAACTTATCCGTATTTTCCAAGGACATGTGAGATTTATTAAGGCGTTCCAAGTTACGGATCTGAAGTATTCTACCGTCAAATCGACTTTCCCTGTCTTTTTTAGCTCTGTGTCTCCATTTGATATACATCCCCCTTATGTAGGCCTTGTAGGCATTCCACAGAATGAAGGGATCCTGCACAGAATTAATATATATATACATACATACACACACACACACACACACACACACACACACACACACAGAGATACTGGAAGATATACAAATACATAAAAGGCACATATATAGACATACAGGTAAATATATACAAACACACACACACACACACACACACAAACTCAGATATACATGCAGAGACACACATATACATATATATATATATATATATATACACACACACACACACACACACACACACACACACACACACATATAGCCACACAGGCACACATATACACAGTACATATAATCTAGTAGATGCTACCTGCAGTCCTATGTAGCAATACTTTATTTCCTTTTTTGGTGATCTGTTACATGGAAGTGCCAACTTTTGGAAAAATTATTCTGCTAGAAACATTAAGCTGTGGAAATCTCCAACAAGTGCTTATGGGGTTCAGCCGCTATACGGAATGTCAGAAGGCTGTTTTCACCTAAACTTTTGTTTATGGCTTGATTGCTACATATGTATTTAAGATAGTTGAAAACCTAAACATCTGCTTTGATCTCACACTCTTTTTGTGCAAGTCCTTCCCTCCTGTGGCGCTGGTGATCCTATCTTCTGGATATTGGATTGTGGCTATTCATAAAAAATTAGTGATTTGATGTGATCTGGGCTTCACTGTGGCAGTGGATGTTCAACATCCTTCATCAGTGGATGAGTCTAACAGTTTATATCTAAATTAATTCTTCATCACATTCATAAACGTGTTATCTTTCCATCTGTGTGGTGATTGCTCTTCCATGTAAGGAGCCAAGCACCAGTCTGATCACCACATGACCGGGTAAAATGTGTAACCTTTGGAGATTAATAAGAAAAAGCAAACCCAGGTATTTAACACCTTAAAGACCGCCCACCATCTTTTGACAGCAAGCGATGCAGGTGCTTAGTCTACAGCGACGTCCTTTGGCGTCGCTGTAGAAGAGGCTGATGAGCGCTCCTGTGAGCGCTCATCCTCTAAGCAGGAGCTGTAACTTACAACTCCTGATCTTAGAGAAGCCTGATGAATACAGCTGGGGTCGGAAAACATTCAGGAGTATAAAAATATATTATAAGTAAAAAGTAAAGTTATAAAAAAAGTTATCCCTTAATGGGATTTAAAAAAAAGTAACAAAAATTATATAAAAAAAAGAATGTCCCCAAAAAAAAGCCATTATTTTGCATAAAATATATTTTATTGACCCTACACTAAATAAAAACAAATAACCTACACATATTAAGTATCTAAACGACCGTAATCACCTGAAGAATTAATCGGGTTATTTAGCGTGAAACGTGAACGGGATAAAAAAGAAACAAGAAAAACAAAACAATGCAGATAATCTCTTTTTCGTGTATTCACGCCATAAAAATATTTTTTTCTACCTTCAAACTATGAAAAAAAACCAATACAATTTCTCTCGCATTAAAACAAGGCCAAAATAAAAAAAGTTATGGCTGCTGAAATGCAGAGGTAAAAACTGAAAAATGTAGCTGGTCATTAAGACCTTTTCAGGCCCGGTCATTAAAGGGTTAAATAAAATGCTGATGAATTGATGCATAAAATATACTAGAAAGTTATTATTGATAATGTTGCTAAATTTAAAAGAAAAATGATTAAATGGTTACACCACCTGATTGACTCACGTAATGAATCCTCTGCTCGTTGTTAACCAGGCAGGCTGTTGTACAATGTCAGGGCCGGGTTTATGTGGGCCCAGACTTAGTAGGTCCCATGGGGGGGGACTCACGGCGGCAGTAAAATGTCAGAAAACGTCACTTTGTGTCCCCATATAGACATTAGGCCCTGTTTATGCCCCCAAATAGAAGTTAGGCCCCCAGTTTGTACCCCCTTAAATTTTGTGCCCTCTGTAGATAGTGCCACACAGCCCCCCTCCAAAGTTAGTGCCACACAGCCCACCTACCTGGTAGCGCCACACAGCCGCCCCTTCCCAGGTAGTGCCACACAGCATTTCTCCCTGTAGGTAGCGAGTATGGTGTTCCCTCTAGGAGTGAAATTCCCAGCCAAAACATTGACGATGCTCTGGGTAGGGATTCCACTTCAGGAAAAACCCCTGACATCACTATCCATATATAGACAGTGTTGTCAGGGGCAACCCCAGAGCCATAGTCCCGGGCAGAGACTCCTGCTCTGCCCCTTACATCACTGTCCATATATGGATAGTGATGTCCGGAGCAGAGCTGAAGTCCCGGGCAGAGTGCTAGTAAAGGTTCTGCTCCGGTACTCCAGCTCTGGGGAAGCCTCTGACATCACTGTCCATATACGGCTAGTGATGTCAGGGGCAACCCCAGAGCCAAAGTCCTGGGCAGAGTGCTACTAGCACTCTGCCTAGGACACTGCTCTCCTCCTGACATCACTGTCCATATACGGACAGTGATGTCAGGGGCTTCCCCAGAGATGGAGTCCCAGAGAAGAGCCGCTTATAGCGTTCTGCCTGGGATTCCTTCTCTCCCTCTGACATCACTGTACATATATGCACAGTGATGGCAGGGGCTTTAACAGAGACGGAGTCCCGGAGAAGAGCCGCTTGTAGCGCTCTGCGTGGGACTCCTTCTCTCGTCCTGACATCACTGTCCATATATAAACAGTGATGACGTGCCGACACTGGCCCTGTACACTGTCACATGTTTTCACCATCCACTTATAAGCCTTATAGTATGTTCACACGCTGAGTCAAAAACGTCTGAAAATACAGAGCTGTTTTCAAGGGAAAACAGCTCCTGATTTTCAGATGTTTTTTAAGCCACTCACGATTTTCGCAGCGTTTTTTACGGCCGTTTTTGGAGCGGTTTTCCATAGTCAATGAAAACGGCTCCAAAAAAGTCCCAAGAAGTGACCTGCACTTCCTTTTCGCGGCCGTTTTTTAACGCAACTGTTTTTCAAAACGGCTGCGTAAAAAAACGGCCCTTCGGAAGAGAACGCCGTTTTTCCCATTGAAATCAATGGGCAGATGTTTGGAGGCGTTCTGCTTCTGATTTTTCAGACGTTTTTCGGCTGAAAATAGGCCGTGTGAACATACCCTAATTATACTTTTAACTTGACTGATTTGTTATAGCTTCATGAAAAGCAAAAACAAAACAAAAAAAACAACATAATGGCATTCGCATTTTTGTTGTGAGATATAAAGATAATAACTCATCACCACTACAGAGTCTCTGCTCCTAGTACAGTTTTCTGTGGCCACACATTACACAACTCTAAAGTTACTTGCCAGCATATTAACCAAGTCTTATGCAGTGCTTATATCAACTACCAGTACCCAAAATTGCTCAAGCATCTGCTGCAACTTCCAAACCCACATTTCAGTGAGCCAAACATGAAAGCATTTCAGTGCCTTATGTTACAGTAACCTATAATGTTCAACATTAAACCAGTCTCCAGAGGAATATCCCAAGATATAAAATAGCAGCAATGTCCTCATATAATGTCAGCCTACGGCGATGATCGCTTCCTTGCCTGCAAATATCTATTAAGCAGAATAAGCAGATGCAAGTAAGAACAGTTAATTATGTTACTGCCCATATGCTGCAGAACACACATCAATTGGACTTGCAGCTTGAACTCTCAGTACATTAGCTGTACTTCATGCCTGTAATCCTGAAGGGGCAGCAACATTTAAGCACTATCCTATTGTTCTACACATCAATGTGATAAAGTGTAGTCCATGGATTAATTGCTCTTTGGTTGTTGTCCTTTACAATGAGATTTTTTTTTTCTGTAGGGATTTCTGTAAAAATGCTGCACTGTTGAAATAATTGGCAGTGCTCCATTAGTGTAAAAGCAGTACTTGCTCTTGAAAAAGTAGTAGTTCAAAAAGTCAGCTCTCGTAATGCCAGATCGAAGGAAATAGACTGCGATAAAAGCTAGCAGTGCCTGAACGGTCTAAGGCCTCATTCCCACGACAGGGTTTCCCGGCCGGGTGCCGGCCGTTCATAAATCGGCCGGCACCCGGCTGCATTAGGAATAATAGACCCCTAATGGGGCTATTCACACGACCGATTTTTTGACGGCCGGGAAAACCGGCCGTCAAAAAATAGGACATGCTCTATCTTCGGCCGGGTACCCGGCCGCCCGGCTCCCATAGAAGTCTATGGGGCCGGTTAATACCCGGCCATCACCGGGATATGTCCCGAGTGGTGGCCGGGTTTTCCGGCGCTTGCGCTCTATCTCCTCCTCCTCACAGCGCAGAGTGCGTGTGAGGAGGAGGAGTTGATGCCATTGGCATCGCTGTACACTGTGTGGCAGGGCCGGGGTGTACAGCAGGTGGAAGGGAGCGCTGCGCTGGCTCCCTTCCCCTGCTTGTTTTAAAAGCGCCCTGGCCCGGCGACACCTTCGATGGCGCCGCTAGCAGTGGCTGCGGGTGATACTACTGCAGCGACGCCACTATAGCAGAGCAGGGAGGTATCTCCCCGCTCTGCTATGTGCTAGCCGCACTTTAGCTCCTTGAAGGAGCGGAATCCCTGTGTTTTCGGGGATTCCGCTCCTGGACAGAGCGCTTGATGTCTCTGTCCATATCTGGGCAGTGACATCAGGGGAAACTCCTTTAGCGGAATCCCCGAACACATGGGGATTCCCCTTCAGGAGTTGCCGCTGATGTCAATGTCCAGATCTGCCCGGCCCGGCATGGATGCAAAACTTTATGCAAACCGGCCGGGCAGAATGGCCGATTTTACCGGCCGGCACTCTTGGCTCGGGCGCGACCCGGTCGTGTGAATCCCGCCTAATATGCCACAATGGTATCAGTCATCTGGTTATGTAAGTAAATATTACTGTTCTGTAAGTACCTAATATAATACTTTAAGGAAAGACTTAAACAGCAATCCCCTGATATTGGGTTATTGTTTGATTTGAAGACTAGGTGCAATCTGCAGAGTTCATGACAAAAATGGTAATCCATCCTACCAGAAAAAAGCAGGAAATCCTAAAATTGGGAAAAGTTTTCCTCTTCCCGGGTCCACTCTAGTTTTTAGTAGAGCCTCACATAAAAAAAAGTTACTGTGCACTGCACGGTTTGTGTGTATATGTATGTATGTATATATGAATATATATATATATATATATATAAATATGATGTATATATGAACATATATATATATATATATATATATATATATACATATATATATATATATATATATATATATATATTACACATACACACTACCGTTCAAAAGTTTGGGATCACCCAGACAATTTTGTGTTTTACATGAAAACTGACTAGAAAATATAGTCAAGACATTGACAAGGTTAGAAATAATGATTTTTATTTGAATTAATAATTTTCTCCTTCAAACTTTGCTTTCGGCAAAGAATGCTCCATTTGCAGCAATTACAGCATTGCAGACCTTTTGCATTCTAGCTGTTAATTTGCTGAGGTAATTGGGAGAAATTTCACCCCATGCTTCCAGAAGCCCCTCCCACAAGTTGGATTGGCTTGATAGGCACTTCTTGCGTACCATACGGTCAAGCTGCTCCCACAACAGCTCTATGGGGTTGAGATCTGGTGACTGCACTGGCCACTCCATTACAGATAGAATACCAGCTGCCTGCTTCTTCCCTAAATAGTTCTTGCATAATTTGGAGGTGTGCTTTGGGTCATTGTCCTGTTGTAGGATGAAATTGGCTCCAATCAAGCGCTGTCCACAGGGTATGGCATGGCGTTGCAAAATGGAGTTACATAGTTACATAGTTTGTACGGTTGAAAAAAGACACATGTCCATCAAGTTCAACCAAGGGATGGGAAAGGGGAAGTGGGATGGGAAAGGGAAAGTAAAAAATTTCTACACATAGCCGTTAATATTTTTTTGTTCTAGGAAATTATCTAAGCCTTTTTTAAAGCCATCTACTGTCCCTGCTGCGACCAGCTCCTGCGGTAGGCTATTCCATAGATTCACAGTTCTCACAGTAAAGAAGGCTTGTCGCCTCTGCAGGTTGAACCTTTTTTTCTCCAGACGGAAGGAGTGCCCCCTTGTTTTTTGAGGGGGTTTTACATGGAACAGGATTTCACCATATTTTTTGTATGCGCCATTCATATATTTATATAAGTTAATCATGTCCCCCCTTAGTCGTCTTTTCTCAAGGCTAAATAGGTTTAGTTCTTTTAATCTTTCCTCATAACTTAGATTCTCCATGCCCCTTATTAGCTTTGTTGCTCTTCTTTGTATTTTTTCCAACTCCAGGGCATCCTTTCTATGAACTGGAGCCCAGAACTGGACTGCATATTCTAGATGAGGCCTCACTAATGCTTTGTAAAGTGGTAATATTACATCCCTGTCCCGCGAGTCCATGCCTCTTTTGATACACGACAATATTTTGCTGGCCTTTGAAGCAGCCGATTGACACTGCATGCTGAAATTTAGTTTATGATTTACAAGTACACCCAGATCCTTCTCAACAAGTGACTCCCCCAGTGTAGCTCCCCCTAGGACATATGATGCTTGCAGGTTTTTCGTACCCAGATGCATAACTTTACATTTATCTACATTAAACTTCATTTGCCAAGTGGACGCCCAAACACTTAGTTTGTTTAAATCTGCCTGCAATTCACAAACATCTTCCATAGTCTGAACTATATTGCATAGCTTGGTGTCATCTGCAAAAATAGAAATAGTGCTATTAATCCCATCCTCTATATCATTAATAAATAAGTTGAATAATAGTGGTCCCAGCACTGAACCCTGGGGTACACCACTTATAACCGGTGACCATTCAGAGAAGGAATCATTGACCACAACTCTCTGGATACGGTCCTTGAGCCAATTCTCTATCCAATTACAAACTATACTTTCTAACCCTATAGTCCTTAATTTACCCATTAGATGTATATGAGGGACAGTGTCAAATGCCTTTGCAAAGTCCAAAAACACTATATCCACAGCGGCCCCTCTGTCTAGGCTTCTGCTTACCTCTTCATAAAAACAAATCAGGTTGGTTTGACAGCTTCTGTCCTTTGTAAAACCGTGCTGGCTGTCACTTATAATACTATTTATTGTCACATAATTCTGTATATAGTCCCTCAATAGCCCCTCAAACATTTTCCCCACAATTGATGTTAAGCTTACTGGTCTATAATTACCCGGCGAAGACCTAGAGCCCTTTTTGAAAATAGGCACCACATTTGCCCTGCGCCAGTCCCTTGGCACTATACCACTCATGAGAGACTCTCTAAATATTATGAAGAGGGGGACAGAAATAACTGAACTAAGCTCTTTAAGAACTCTAGGGTGTAACCCATCTGGTCCCGGGGCCTTGCGTACATTTATTTTATTTAATTTAGCTTGGACAATTTTTCTACATTCATCCAATTCAGTATATCAACTGATATATTAACAGCACTGGCACCGGCTACATCAGCTGCTCCTTCTTCTGTTGTATATACAGAGCGGAAGAACCCATTTAGTAACTCTGCCTTCTCTTGATCCCCTGTGACCAACTCCCCATTACCACTATCTAAGGGTCCTACATGTTCAGACCTGGGCTTTTTTGCATTTATATGCTTGAAGAATTTTTTAGGATTTGTTTTACTATCCTTGGCCACCTGCCTTTCATTTTGTATTTTTGCTGATTTTATTACATTTTTACAGATTTTATTAAGCTCTTTATATTTTACAAAGGCTGCAGATGTACCCTCAGATTTGTATTTTTTAAATGCCCTTTTTTTGTCATGTATTGCCCCTTTCACAGAAGGTGTAAGCCATGTGGGGTTTAATTTTAGTCGTTTATACTTGTTACCTGTAGGAATACATTTTGCACTATAATTACCCAAAGTAGATTTGAAAATCTCCCATTTATCATTTGTCCCATTATTTGACATTAGTTCTTCCCAGTCTATATCCTGAATTGCCGCCCTCATCCTGGGGAAATTGGCTTTCTTAAAATTAAATGTTTTTGCCCTCCCAGCCTGCGTTTGTTTTTTACAGTATAGGTAAAATGTAACTATATTATGATCACTGTTACCGAGGTTTTCACAAACATTGACATTCCCAACAAGCTCTGCATTATTAGAAATGACCAGATCCAACCGAGCTTCACCTCTAGTCGGGTCTTCCACAAACTGGCACATAAAATTTTCCTGCAACAGGTTGAGGAAATGTCTCCCCTTTGCAGTTGAAGCCGACCCATGACACCAATTAATATCCCGATAATTAAAATCTCCCATTATCACAACAGTACCCGCCTGTGCGGCCCGCTCCATTTGTTTATATATTTGACCTTCTATCTCTTCAGTTATATTGGGGGGTCTATAGATTACACCAAAAGTAATTTTTTTAGTGTTTACTTCCCTTTGTAATTCCACCCACAAGGTTTCAACCTCCTCACAGTCTTCACCCTCTAATGTCTCATTTACACTCACCTTGATATCGCTTCTCACATACAGACATACACCACCACCTTTCCTATTTGCCCTGTCTTTCCGAAACAGTGTAAAACCCTGTAGATTTACAGCCCAGTCATGTGAAGAGTCCAGCCATGTTTCAGCAACACCAACTATATCTATATCTTCTTCCAGTATTAAGGCCTCCAGCTCCCCCATTTTGCTTGCTATTTTGATAGCCTTCCTTATTCAAAATCCCTTTTACCTTGTACAAATCTCCCACTTTACCAGCATCAAAGCAACACCAGACCATCACATTGCTTCCACCATGCTTGACAGATGGCATCAGGCACTCTTCCAGCATCTTTTCAGTTGTTCTGCGTCTCACAAATGTTCTTCTGTGTGATCCAAACACCTCAAACTTCGATTCGTCTGTCCATAACACTTTTTTCCAATCTTCCTCTGTCCAATGTCTGTGTGCTTTTGCCCATATTAATCTTTTCCTTTTATTAGCCAGTCTCAGATATGGCTTTTTCTTTGCCACTCTGCCCTGAAGGCCAGCATCCCGGAGTCGCCTCTTCACTGTAGACGTTGACACTTGTGTTTTGCGGGTACTATTTAATGAAGCTGCCAGTTGAGGACCTGTGAGGCGTCTATTTCTAAAAACTAGAGACTTTAATGTACTTGTCTTGTTGCTCAGTTGTGCAGCAGGGCCTCCGACTTCTCTTTCTACACTGGTTAGAGCCTGTTTGTGCTGTCCTCTGAAGGGAGTAGTACACACCGTTGTAGGAAATCTTCAGTTTCTTGGCAATTTCTCGAATGGAATAGCCTTCATTTCTAAGAACAAGAATAGACTGTCGAGTTTCACATGAAAGCTCTCTTTTTCTAGCCATTTGGAGAGTTTAATCGAACCCACAAATGTAATGCTCCAGATTCTCAACTAGCTCAAAGGAAGGTCAGTTTTATAGCTCCTCTAAACAACAAAACTGTTTACAGCAGGGCCAACATAATTTCACAAGGGTTTTCAAGAGTTTTCTAATCATCCATTAGCCTTCTAACACAGTTAGCAAACACAATGTACTGTACCATTAGAACACTGGAGTGATGGTTGCTGGAAATGGGCCTCTATACACCTATGTAGATATTGCATTAAAAACTAGATGTTTGCAGCTAGAATAGTCATTTAGCACATTAACAATGTATAGAGTGTATTTTTTATTAATTTAATGTTATCCTCATTGAAAAAAAACTGTGCTTTTCTTTCAAAAATAAGGAAATTTCTAAGTGACCCTAAACTTTTGAACGGTAGTGTCTCTCTCTCTCTCTATATTATATATATATATATATATATATATATATACACACATACATCCATCTGATAATCTATGTGCCTTTATGATAAACTTCAAGCTCATCTCTAATGTAATGAGGGACCAAGCATCCCATTCTGTCTGCAAAAACCTCTATTCCTAATGTCCAGTAAATGTGCCTCTCCCTTGTTAAGGACTCTCAAGCAAATGAAATACCTGATCACCGGTCATATGTACACGTCTGTGTCCGGACAAATTAGGAAAACTGCTTTTCTTCCAACACACACTACAAGATTACCTCTTCCTATCAGGGGCGTAGCTTAAGTCTCTTGGATCCTGGTGTGAAAGTTCAGCTTGGGCCGACCTCCCTCTTCCCAGCAACTTCTCTTTACGGCCGTAATTCGTTTTTACTAAAAATTATTTTACTTTTTGAAATACAGCTGCTTTGTATTCTGCATATAGAGCAGCTGTATCTTACGGTGAATCCTGTATCTGTCAGGTCTGCGGGACTGACGGGTTCAGTGTCAGCGGGACCTGCGTGTCAGATAAATGTACACAAGGCCCCCGGGACCAGATGGGTTACACCCTAGAGTTCTTAAAGAGCTTATTTCAGTTATTTCTGTCCCCCTCTTCATCATTTTTAGAAATTCTCTAGTGACTGGCATAGTGCAAAGGGAATGGCGCAGGGAAAATGTGGTGCCTATTTTCAAAAAGGGCTCTAGGTCTTCCCTGGGTAATTATAGACCAGTAAGCTTAACATCCATTCTGGGAATGGGAGTCTGTAGCATAGTAAATAGTAGAGCGGGGAGATACCTCCCTGCTCTGCAATAGCGTTCAATAGTATCTGCGTCCTAAGGACGCAGATACTATTGAATGCTGCGTCACTACCGCTGTAGCAGCCATAGCTGCTGCTAGCGGGGACACAGGGCATGGGGGGGCTGTGACGGCGGGTAGCACAGGCCCCCCTAATGTCGCAGGCCCTGTAGCAGCCGCAATGGCTGCTACAGCGATAGTTACGCCGCCTCCCCAGCAGTGTGAGCACCCAGTGGCTGAGTGGGCCCCCCCACCAAGGGCAGTGGGACCCGGCACTTGCCCGGGGTCGCAAAGTGCTGACGCCGGCCCTGCTTAGGGGCACGGAGCAAGTGCTACCGCTGGAACCCCTATAGCTACGCCACTGCTTTCTATATGGAAAATCACAATAAAGAGATATCACGCAAAACTGCAACTCTATAGTTTTTATAACAGAAGAAATGCATATGTCCATTAAAGTGAACCATGTCAAAACTGTGAAACCCCTCTATCTGATATTTAAAAAATTCCCCAGTTCCCATAACATTATATTAACCAATTGCAAATTTGAGATTACATAAGCCCTTTGAGTGTTTACATTTTCAAAAAATTAACACTATAACCATTTGTTTAATATCAGCAACACTGCCATTAACATTACTTTATCCATGCTCACAGTCAAAGGTGTAGGTACACAGGATGTTTCTGAAGTGCCTACACACAGGATTCCTAGGATTGCCTAATATTTTAAAAATACCCTGAAATAGGCCATACCTGCTAAAAAAAATAAATGCTGTTTTATTCTTAACTGAAAAACCTTTGCTCCTGTCCCTTACTGACGTTTCATAGGATCAGAGCAAAATTTCTAAGTATAATTATTTTACAAAGCTCACATATTTAAGGGTATTGCCAAATCTCAGACAACTGTTAAGGCAATCAGTCTCCAGGAAAGACCCATTTAAGAAAGAGCATCTATTAGATGCACTGTAAAGGATCTCCCAGACACAGCTTCTGTGTCGACGCCCGTGGTTAATCAGTCTGCATCTGCTCCTAGGTCTGATAGAGTGACTCGATCTGCTACCACTCAGGCTGGTAGACTGTGGAGTGGGAGAACCTATCACAGCCTGGCCAGACGGAGCTAGCTCCCGCCCTCGGTGTAATTATACCTTCATTTCCTTCTCTTCCTTTGCCTGTGATTCTGTCTTGTTACCTGGCTCTGCTGTTCCTGCTTGTACTATTGACCTCTGCTTCAAATTGACCCTGGCTTTACTGACTACGCTCTTGCTCTGCGTTTGGTACCTCGTACACTCCTGGTTTGACTCGGCTCGTTGACTACTCTTGTTACTCACGGTGTTGCCGTCGGCAACTGCCCCATTTCCCTTAGCTTCTTTGTATCCTTGTCTGTTTGTCTGTCGCGCACTTATTGAGCGTAGGGACCGTCGCCCAGTTGTACGCCATCGCCTAGTACGGGCCGTGCAAGTAGGCAGGGACTGAGTGGCGGGTAGATTAGGTCTCACCTGTCTGTCTCCCCACCCCGACATTACATAATCACAGGCCCATATACCTTTTCTACCCTGGTTCCTACACAACTATGGACCCCCTTGAGACCCTGGCTCAGCAAATGCAGGGTCTCTCCCTACAGGTCCAAGCCCTGGCTCAGAGGTGCAACCAGCGTGATGCTAACCAGGTAGTGCCCTCCACCTCACCTCTTGAACCCCACCTCAAGTTGCCGGACCAGTTCTCAGGGGACTGGAAGACTTTTTTCTCCTTTTGGGAGAGTTGTAGGCTCTATTTCCGATTAAGACCCCACTCCTCAGGTTCTGAGAGCCAGCGAGTGGGTATAATTATGTCCCGGCTCCAAGACGGCCCCCAAGAATGGGCCTTCTCCTTGGCTCCTGACGCCCCTGAACTTTCCTCTGTTGACCTTTTTTTCATCTATGACGAGACTGAGAAGACTGCCTTTGCCGAGAGTCAGCTGGTGACCTTACGTCAGGGTAAGAGACCCGTTGAGGAGTACTGTTCTGACTTTAGGAAGTGGTGCGTAGCTTCTCGGTGGAATGACCCTGCCTTGAGGTGCCAGTTTAGATTGGGTCTGTCGAACGCCCTGAAAGACCTATTAGTTAGCATCCCTCTTCTGACTCTCTAGATCAGGTTATGGCTTTAGCGGTATGACTTGACCGACGTCTCAGGGGACGACGACTTGAACGTTTTTGTGCCTTCTCCTCTGGCTCCCGAGGTTCCGTTGCTTCGTTCTTCCACAGGAATCTCGGATGAACCAATGCAACTCGGGGCCTCTGTGTCTCAACAACAACATAGAGAGCTCTGCAGGAAGAATGGTCTCTGCTTCTACTGTGGGGATGACAAGTATCAAGTGAACAACTGTCCTAGGCGTAAGAATAAGCAGCCGGAAAACTTCAGCGCCTAAGTGACCATCGCGGAGGTCGCTTGGGCGCACAGGTATTTCCCGTGAATATGAAACCTAATAAGATCTTGCTTCCCTTTCAGGTCTCTTTTGAGGGTAGGTCTGCCACCGGCAGTGCTTTCGTGGAATTCAGGGTCTTCTGCTAATATTATGTCTGTGGAATTTGCTATGTCTCTAGCTATGCCATTGATTTATTTGCCTAAACCTGTCCCGGTAGTGGGTATCGACTCCACTCCACTTGCTAATGGTTATTTTACGCAGAATACCCCTGTTTTTGAACTCATTGTTGGCTCCATTCATTTGGAGCAGTGCTCTGTACAGGTGATGCAGGGATTATCGTCCGATTTGGTTTTAGGCCTTCCTTGGTTGCAGATGCATAATCCCACGTTTAACTGGAATACTGGGAATCTTACCAAATGGGGTAATGAATGCATGACGTCTTGTTTTTCTGTTAATTTTATTTCTCTCCCTGAGGAGGTGAACACTCTACCTGAGTTTATTCAGGACTTCGCTGATGTTTTTTCTAAAAAGGCCTCCGAAGTGTTACCTCCTCATAGAGAATACGATTGCGTAATCGATTTGGTACCAGGAGCTAAGCTCCCTAAGGGTAGGAATTTTAATCTCTCTTGTCCTGAACGTGAGGCCATGAGAGAATATATCCAGGAAAGCCTGGCCAAGGGTTACATTCGCCCCTCTACTTCTCTGGTAGGTGCTGGCTTCTTCTTCGTAGGGAAGAAGGATGGTGGTCTTAGGCCGTGCATCGATTACCGAAACTTGAATAAGGTCATTGTAAGGAACCAGTATCCCCTTCCTTTGATTCCTGATCTCTTCAATCAGGTCCAGGGGGATCAATGGTTCTCTAAGTTTGCTCTTCGGGGGGCTTATAACCTTATCCGCATCAAAGAGGGGGATGAGTGGAAGACCGCGTTTAACACGCCCGAAGGTCATTTCGAATACCTCGTCATGCCCTTTGGGTTCTGTAATGCTCCCGCGGTCTTCCAGAATTTCATAAATTCGATTTTAAGAGACTACCTGGGGGTATTTCTTGTAGTGTACCCTGATGACATACTTGTGTTTTCCAAGGACTGGTCCTCCCACATTGAACATGTCAGGAAGGTGCTCCAGGCCCTTCGGGAAAACAAACTCTTTGTTAAATCCGAAAAATGTGTGTTTGGGGTGCAGGAGATACCATTTTTGGGTCAAATCCTCACTCCTCATGAATTCCGCATGGACCCTGCCAAGGTTCAGGCTGTGGCTGAATGGGTCCAACCTGCCTCCCTGAAGGCGTTACAGTGCTTCCTGGGGTTTGCTAATCATTACAGAAGATTTATTGCTAACTTCTCGGTCATCGCTAAGACTCTTACGGATCTTACTCGCAAAGGTGCTGATCTCCTCCACTGGCCTCCGGAGGCGGTCCAGGCTTTTGAGAACCTTAAGAAGTGCTTTATCTCTGCCCCAGTGCTGATTCAGCCTAACCAAATAGAGCCATTCATCGTGGAGGTTGACGCATCCGAGGTGCGAGTGGGTGCGGTCTTGTCCCAGGGTACCAGGTCCCTCACCCATCTCCGTCCCTGTGCCTACTTCTCCAGGAAGTTCTCACCCACTGAGAGTAACTATGATATTGGCAACCGCAAACTCTTAGCCATTAAAAGGGGCGTGTGAAGAGTGGCGACACTTCTTGGAGGGAACTAGGCACCAGGTAACGGTCCTTACCGACCACAAGAATCTGGTTTTCCTAGAATCTGCCCGGAGGCTAAACCCGAGACAAGATCGATGGGTGTTGTTTTTTACTAGATTCAACTTTGTGGTCACCTATAGGGCTGGGTCTAAAAATATTAAAGCTGATGCACTGTCACGGAGCTTCATGGCCAGCCCTCCTTCGGAGGAAGATCCTGCTTGTGTTTTGCCCTCAGGTATAATCATATCCTCTGTTGATTCTGACTTAGCCTCCGAAATTGCGGCTGATCAAGGTTCAGCTCCCGGGAACCTTCCTGAGAACAAGCTGTTTGTTCCCCTGCAATTTCGGCTAAGGGTACTCAGGGAAAATCATGATTCTGCACTATCTGGCCATCCAGGCATCCTGGGTACCAAGCACCTCATTGCTAGAAACTATTGGTGGCCTGGGTTGCCTTAAGACGTTAAGGCCTACGTCGCCGCTTGTGAAATTTGTGCCAGGTCCAAGACTCCCAGGTCCCGACCAGCGGGCTTACTATGTTCTTTGCCCATTCCCCAGAGACCTTGGACCCATATCTCCATGGATTTTATCACCGATTTGCCTCCATCTCAAGGCAAGTCGGTGGTGTGGGTTGTAGTAGACCGCTTCAGTAAGATGTGCCACTTTGTGCCCCTCAAGAAACTACCCAATGCTAAGAAGTTAGCTACCTTGTTTGTCAAACACATCCTGCGTCTCCATGGGGTTCCTGCCAATATTGTTTCTGACAGAGGGGTACAATTTGTTTCATTGTTTTGGAGAGCCTTCTGCAAAAAGTTGGAGATTGATCTGTCCTTCTCCTCGGCCTTCCATCCTGAAACTAATGGCCAAACTGAGAGGACTAATCAGTCTCTAGAACAAAATTTAAGGTGTTTTATCTCCGTCAATACGATTGGGTCTCCTTCATTCCCCTCGCCGAATTTTCCCTTAATAACTGGGTCAGTAACTCGTCAGGGGTCTCCCCTTTTTCTGTAATTTTGGGTTTAATCCACGGTTCTCCTCCGTTTCACCTGGTGGTTCCAACAATCCCAAGGTAGATGTAGCTCATCGGGAACTGTGCACAGTCTGGGACCAGGTTCAGAAGAACCTAGAGGCATGCCAGAGCATTCAAAAGACTCAGGCAGATAGAAGACAGAACGCTAACCCCTTGTTTGTGGTCGGGGATCTGGTGTGGCTGTCTTCAAAAAATTTGCGTCTTAAAGTTTCGTCCCAAAAATTAGCTCCCCGGTATATAGGGCCGTACAAGGTCATTGAGGTTCTTAACCGTCTCCTTCCGGCAGGAGTTACCCCCGTCTTTTCAAATACACGTGTTTCATGCCTCCCTCCTGAAACGCTGCTCCCTGTCCTTGGCTACCTTGAGGAAACCTCTGGTCCCTGTTCTCACCCCTGAAGGGGTAGAATTCGAGGTGGCCAAGATTGTGGACAGCAGGATGGTCCAAGGCTCCCTCCAGTACCTGGTCCATTGGAGAGGATACGGGCCTGAGGAGAGGACTTGTGTACCCGCCCGGGATGTTCACGCTGGGGTATTGCTCAGGAGGTTCCATCTTCGGTTCCCCAATAAGCCAGGTCCACCTAGGAAGGGTCCAGTGGCCCCTCATAAAAGGGGGGGGTACTGTAAAGGATCTGCCAGACCCAGCTTCTGTGTCGACGCCCGTGGTTAATCAGTCTGCATCTGCTCCTAGGTCTGATAGAGTGACTCGATCCGCTAGCACTCAGGCTGGTAGGCTGAGGAGTGGGAGAACCTATCACAGCCTGGCCAGACGGAGCTAGCTCCCGCCCTCGGTCTATTTATACCTTCATTTCCTGCTCTTCCTTTGCCTGTGATTCTGTCTTGTTTCCTGGCTCTGCTGTTCATGCTACAATTATTGACCTCTGATTCAAATTGACCCTGGCTTTACTGACTACGCTCTTGCTCTGCGTTTGGTACCTCGTACACTCCTGGTTTGACTCGGCTCGTTGACTACTCTTGTTGCTGTGGGCAACTGCCCCATTTCCCTTAGCTTCTGTGTACCCTTGTCTGTTTGTCTGTCGTGCACTTATTGAGCGTAGGGACCGTCGCCCAGTTGTACGCCGTCGCCTAGGACGGGCCGTGCAAGTAGGCAGGGACTGAGTGGCGGGTAGATTAGGGCTCACCTGTGTGTCTCCCCACCCCGACATTACATGCTCTATAAAAAAAAGACATCAATCATCATTCAGGATGTCCATTTAAAGTGCATGTTATTTTTAAATAAATGGTGAAATCCACAGCAATTTAGTGCCACATTAAAAGGTTGGGCCTCTTTATGAAAATCTTACGAAATGTATTGGAAGTGTAATTTTAATAAACATACTAATATGTTTATCAGAAGTTCTGGGCCGTTTTTGCTCATTCATAAGCCGCATTCTCGTTATGACATCTGCATCTTCAGAACGCACTCCACTCCCATCCATAATATGGCCGCAGATGGAGGACCAGATGAATGTAACGAGACACAACACTCTGCTCCCTTCATTGTAACACACTGCGTCCAGGAAACTGGCCAATGTAGAATGTATGTTATCTACGAAGTGGTAAAAGAAAGAATTGAGTCTAACGTGCCTTGGAACTTGCAGCTTATATATTATAACACGCGTGCCATTTTGTTAAATTTACAGCAATTTCCAGCATATTTAAAGACTCAAAAATTCAGGCATCCTATAACAGTACTGATAAATCTCCCCCAATGTATCAGAGGCTTATTGACAGAGCCGTCAGGTTGAAAAATTAATATATTGTTATTGCATAGAAGTCAGTGTAGAAAATCAGCCTTGTTCCTAGCATGTTGTGAGAAGGTAAAAACGTCCCTATTATTTTTGGATGAGAAAATTTTTTTAAAGTTTCAATACATGCACAGAGGAAAGATTTCATATGTGTAGACATCAAACCTATACCAACATATGGAAATTATTTCAACTAAGATTGGAAAAGGAATACTCTAGGGTGCTGTCCTCTGACCTCCTCTTTCCTCGGAGGCTGCGAACAAAGGTTGAAAGTGTTTTTGTTTATGCAACAAAATTTTGCAAGACAGAGCACTGTAAAGGTCATTTTATGAACAAAGAATTTGAAGAAGTATAGTGTTTTTACATTCACAAATGCAGCTCTATTTCTTCCAAGCATAAATAAATTAAGTTTTACTTTCAAGTTTCCCTAGGAAATCTACCCTGTGAATGCATTAAAGGTGTTGTCCAGTCCCCAAAAAATTGATGGCCTATACTAAGGATAGGGGTCCAACTCCTGGCACCCCCTGCCGATCACCTTTTTGAAGGGGCTGCATCACTCGTATGTTCACAGAATTACAGCCTTCTCCCATTCACTTCAATGGGAGAAGGCTGTAATACTGCGAACCACCACAAGTGTTAGTGGTTTAGAGTGTGAGCAGCAAAGGAAATGAAGGGGAAGCAGCGCTCGTGCGAGCGCTGCGGCCCCTTTTATACAGTTGATCAGCAAGGGTGCGGGAGTTGGAACCCAACCAATCAGATATTGATGGCCTATGCTGAGTATACGCCATCAAATTTTTGGGAATGGACAACACCTTTAAATATAAAATTTTAGGATCCTCATGAGCAATGTCAATGTATATTATTCAAATCAATATAATGACACCAGGTTGTATGAGCTAAATAGATTAACGGGGCACGTGCCTAAGGCAAAACACTCTAAAGAGACAAAATAAAAGCAGCACATTTGGGGAGCATTTGATGAATATTTAGGCATACTTCTGCTAGCAAAACGTAAGTATCCTACTTTCTTAATTTCATTTGCGGCAGTTGGGCACAAAATCAATAATATTAAATATTGAATTACAAGATAAAATGTAGCCACCAAAAATTAAATTAAATATATCTATGTACATTGCATTTTCTGTTAATATAAAAGTTATGTATTAATCCTGTGCTGCTTCTACAAGTGGTAAATCATATCCTACCATACCAGTAACAAATTTGTGCCCTCTTTTATTTTTCAGTTTTTTATTTCTGGCATAGAATTTTGCGGGTCCGCTTGACAAGGAACAGGACAATATGATGTGATGTCACTTCCAGTTCTCCACACTTCTCTGCCAAAAATGTGAAAATGTGTCCGTTTCCAACTTCGGAAGATGACATCTTATTCTTATTAATATCTGAAATATTCTTCCTTCCTGCTGATTCTTCTGCTGAAACCTGCACGTATTACTCAAAGAATGTCTGCAGACCTAAACAGGGTATGACCCTGTGAGCACATGGAATCATTAAAAATTTGCTGCAGGAATACATTATTAATTTGTACAGGTTGTAGAGTGCTATACTATATTAACTTTTAACATAATATTTCCATTAATGTACCCATTCACTCTGATAGGATTTTTCTGCCATCACTTGGGGTTCTGTTTGTCTGTAAAAACAGTTTGATGACCCTTGGCACCCCAATGATCAGCTACAGATGCACCACTGTGCCTGGATAAACACTAAAGGGGTACCAACCAATCACACATTAATGGCCTACACTAAGGATAGGCAATTCAATTGTTTTTCCGAAAAATGCCAAATGTTCAATCTGCTTTTCTTTTCAGTCTTGACGCTAGTATGAACAGAGCCAAATCTACCTGTTCACATGCGAAAACCTAAATCGAGACGCATGCACGGAAGCCGCCTCTGTTAATGTACAAATATATCAGATGCCTCACTCCCTGGAATTCAGACCTGTTGACTGACAACATGATGTAAAACACTACTTGGCACTCTAGTCCTGCCTGTGGAAAACTTAAAAACAGTATTGCCATCAAGACAGTTAATGGACTGAAATTACAGAATTTCTAGCGCTCAAACTTCCTGACCATTTGGACCTCCACCAATCTAGAGAATGGGGGATACCTGTGTCCTCCATTCCTGGTAGGGAGGGGGAAGTGCACTACATCACCATCCATTATTCTGAATGGGAGATAATGAAGCATGTGCAACTACCTCTACACTAAAAAAAGGCACTTGAATTCCTGGAATTTGTGGGCATCTCATCATTGAAAATCCTCACTGAGCATACATTTATGTACACTATTGTTATGCCAACATTTTACATATCTGAAGTGGCAGCACTGGTATATTGTCTCTAACAAAAAATAGGAAGCAGTTTGCATTTATTTTACAATGTGCTAAAAAGAAAAAAGTGCCATTGCATGAACAGTCATGTTTTTGTACTTGGATCTGGCTGCCAAAAAGAGTTCCATTTCTAAACCTAATTTATGTAGACGTGACAACTTCTCTTTCGTAATCATGAAAATGTGAATGGTAAAATGTGTTAATCTCATGAACATCTTATTAATGTTTACAATGGTCGCACAGGTCAACCAGGCTCAATATTGAAAATAAATAGAGAATTAAATATCATTAATCTAACCTCTCATGAGAACACAGGACGTTTCTTCCTTCTGGCAAGAAATGAATATATTTTTCACATGGGCAGGTGTAGCCCTAAAAAGAACAGACAGAAACTGCAACATTTAACACCCAGTAACATTAAAGTACTTGATATAAAATCCACAGTTAAAATATTGAACATTCAATTGGTGGATAAAATCACATAGATTAGAAATATTAATTATTAACATGGCAACTGTAATCTGTAGTGTATATTAGACAAGCAACATGAAGACCAAGGAGCTCTCCAAACAGTTGTGAAGAAGTATTTATCAGGGATTAGTTATATAAAAAAAAATACCCAAGCTTTGAACATCCCACTGAGCACCGTTAAATCCATTATAACAAAATGGAAAGAATAAGGCACAACTACAAACCTAACAAGAGAAGACCATCTACCAAAACTCACAGACCGGGCTATGCTATGAGTGGTACAAACCCAACACTTCTCCTCACCCCAAGAATACCATTCCCACAGTGAAGCGTGGTGGTGGCAGAATCATGCTGTAGGGATGCTTTTCATCCTGGGGGACTTGAAAACTCATCATCAGGATTGGAGGAAAGATGGTTAACCGTAAACACAATGCAAATCTTGAGAAAACTTGTTTCAGTCTGCCAGAGATTTGAGACTGGTTTGGAGGTTCACCTTCCAGCAGGACAATAACTCTAAACATACTGATAAAGCTACAGTGGAGTGGTTTAAAGAGGCTGTCACCAGATTATAAGTGCCCTATCTCCTACATAATCTGATCGGTGCTGTAATGTAGATAACAGCAGTGGTTTTTATTTTGAAAAACGATAATTTTTTAGCAAGTTATGAGCAATTTTAGATTTCGTTTCTTAAAGACCAACTGGGCGTGTTTTTACTTTTGACCAAGTGGGTGTTGTAAAGAAGTGTATGTTCTCATTGTTCCATCCCAGCTTCTTTCACTGCACAATCACACTGTGCTGTGGATCATGTGCTGTGCTGTGGATCATTTTATCTATATATAGATATATAGATAAAAATAGGCAAAACTCCAAAAGATTGAGTGAAAATAAGTGGATTATTTATTCACCCATGTGTGCGACAAAGTTTCAGCCCTCACTCATGGTGCACAAAGTGAGTATAAATAAAAACATATGTTCATGTGCATAAGTACATATAACAAATATCAATATAACACAATAATACATTTAATTTATGAATAATGTGTCAATATCAAAAAGTGTATTATAGTGCATACAGTTTTTGATATTGGCACGATGAATATAAATCATGTATTTTTAAATATTTCGACACGGTTTTATAATTATATTTATTAGAACACAAGAAAATGGCGAAAGCACACTGCAAACACTAATGCCACTTAAGCCACTAAATATAAATAAATATGCCTTACTGCTGAATCTACTTACAATAGTGAGGTTCTTAGTGCACATTTTGATCAAATTGTGTGAGCCCACCTGCCACGACAAGGTGCCCTCTTATATTATTAGTAATATTTATTATATTTATTAGTTATACAGTGTCATTATGCAAATTAACACTTATTCAACCATATTTCAATATGTCCTGGGGATAGTAAAACTAGGAAACTCACTTCTAGAGAAGCATCTGGTTGTACTCGTAGATGATAGACTAAATAATAGCATACAATATCAATCAGCTGCATCTAAAGCCAGTAGGATACTGTAATGTTTTAAAAGAGGCATGGACTCAGGGGACAGGGATATAATATTACCACTTTACAAAGCATTATTGTGGCCTCATCTGGAATATGCAGTCCAGTTCCGTTCATAGAAAGGATTCACTGAAGTTGGAAACGGTACGATAAGAGCCTCACAACTGATAAGGGATATGGTGAATCTTAGTTATGAGCAAAGATAAAATTATTTACATTTATTTAGCCTTGAGAAGAAACATTAAATGGGAACATGAAAAATCTGTATATTAATGGCCCATACTAAAAATATGGTAAAATAGCTGTTCCATGTAAAATCCCCTCAAAAGACAAAGGGAACTCCATTCATCTGGAAAAGAAAAGGTTCAATATCTCCAGAGTTGTCAAGCCTTCTTTACTGTAAGAACTAAGAATCTGTGGAATAGCCTACCTCAGGAACTGGTTTTAGCAAAAACAGTTAATGGCTTCAAGAAAAACTTGTTGTATGTACTGGAGGAAGAGGTCGGACCGACCTTGAAAAGCGTTGGACATTCATTAAATCATCCTTTCTATTTGTTCTCATTTTGGTGGCGCCAGTGGATCCCGCATTTTTCATTTGCTTGGTGTTATATAGTTGAAGATCCCGGGATGGAGGTCTGCAGGCGGAACAGCAACCACGCTGATCGGAGGTCTGAGAATATGCCTATACATGCATCCCAGAGTTGTGCCTGCTGTTTTGCACAACTCTGTCTGGTGAGTGCGGCTCAGTCCACCCAGTGGATTTTCTTACCCTTCTCTTTGTTACTGCACTATGGATCGCTTTTTGTGTTAATTTAAAAAATTGACCCGACCCCTTAACTTTATCCACATCTTCTCAATTGCCCTGGTTGAACTTGATGGACGTGTTTTTTTTTTTTTTCAACCGTACTATGTAACTATGGCTTATTTTAAATTGCATTACTGCTAAAATTATTATAGTTTAAATGTGAGGTTATTGGTGTACATTTTAGTCAAATTGTGTGAACCAACCTAATGCTGTCCTGAGCTCTTGAAGAGTCCTAGGAGATTGCTGATGTCTTCGAAGAATGTCCTATGCATGTTTAATAGGGTTTCAATAGGGGAATGGCCTTGTCACTCGAAGCGCCTGATCCTCTGTTTTTAGGTTGTCCTCTACTATGGCACCTCTAATTTTCCGTCTCCTCAAGATAAACCGGGTTTACTGAGAGATCACGTTACAGCTGCCCATACATTAGAAGTCAATAGAGAGGGGAGGTGGAAAAAGGAGCAGGAGAAGAGTGAGAGAGGTAGAGAAAGACACAGATGCTGCTGCAGCTTTCTAGTAAGCATTAAATCTCATCCAGTGCTGGATTCACAGCTGCTCATTAATGCTGTAGAATATCCTCCATGTTGCTGCAGCTTCTATATATCTAATTGAGATAGAGCAAATGTACAGTGAATAGAAGACATGATAGCAGTTAAGCTTCACCCATTAGCTCAGAGAAAACTGAAAATTAGAGAAAGAGCCTGCAGAGGGGAAAACTGCTAAAAAATGCAGTTAACAAGTCATATAAATGGTCAGATATAGTGTTATTCCTCATGTGAACATATACCAGCTTATTCAGAAAAGTTAGTTACGCTTTAAGATATCCCTTGACACAAACAAGTACCTGAACACATATTTCTTGTGAAGTGTTATGTTTTACCCTGTGTAAATTGTTATTTTTCCAGGTCAGAGATGGTAATGCTATTCAGCAGATACAGCCATTCAGCCCAACAGCAGTACTGCTCCAGCAACGACCATGGCTTTAAATGTTGCCAGATGTATAGTCCAAACTTTCACGATCTAAGAGCTTGACGCAAGATCCAAAATATGGGGTCACATTGTGTTAAATCACATGTTATGACCTGGCACAATGTGCTAATGGTATAAGGGTTTTCTACTGAACAACATTTTGGCCTTCAGTATTGGAGTACTTTAAATATAAGTGGGTCATAAACTCCCATCCTGTAGAAGATGCAATAAAAGAAGGGGGCATCAATATGCGTTAGTAGAGTTTCACCAAAGGAAATCCAAAATGTGGATTTCCTATGGTTAAACTCTGCCAGTGCCCATTGATGCCCAGTTCTTTCATGCTTCTTCTACATAATCATAGATGGCAAGTAGGAATTACTCACAGACCTGGGGTGGAGCAGTGGCAAAATTTACTACCAATGTTGCAAATCAGAACTTGAACAACTCCAGAAGGTGAGTAGATGTCTCAACTTTCTCTTCTTTAACTTATGAAATGTGCTGCACCGTGAAGCGCATTGTGCTTTTTACTCTGCAACGAAATTAGACACCACAGCTCGAAAGACAAAGCTCTTTAAAGAGGCTCTGTCACCAGATTTTGCAACCCCTATCTGCTATTGCAGCAGATAGGCGCTGCAATGTAGATTACAGTAACGTTTTTATTTTTAAAAAACGAGCATTTTTGGCCAAGTTATGACCATTTTTGTAATTATGCAAATGAGGCTTGCAAAAGTCCAAGTGGGTGTGTTTAAAAGTACAAGTCCAAGTGGGTGTGTATTATGTGCGTACATCGGGGCGTTTTTAATACTTTCACTAGCTGGGCGCTCTGATGAGAAGTAACATCCTCTTCTCTTCAGAACGCCCAGCTTGTGACAGTGCAGATCTGTGACGTCACTCACAGGTCCTGCATCGTGACGGCCACATCGGCAGCAGAGGCTACAGTTGATTCTGCAGCAGCATCAGCGTTTGCAGGTAAGATCGACTTACCTGCAAACGCTGATGCTGCTGCAGAATCAACTGTAGCCTCTGCTGCCGATGTGGCCGTCACGATGCAGGACCTGTGAGTGACGTCACAGATCTGCACTGTCACAAGCTGGGCGTTCTGAAGAGAAGAGGAGGTTACTTCTCATCAGAGCGCCCAGCTAGTGAAAGTATTAAAAACGCCCCGATGTACGCACATAATACACACCCACTTGGACTTGTACTTTTAAACACACCCACTTGGACTTTTGCAAGCCTCATTTGCATAATTACAAAAATGGTCATAACTTGGCCAAAAATGCTCGTTTTTTAAAAATAAAAACGTTACTGTAATCTACATTGCAGCGCCTATCTGCTGCAATAGCAGATAGGGGTTGCAAAATCTGGTGACAGAGCCTCTTTAAGAGCAACTATTGTATCCGATAATTACCCCTCAGTGCAGAATATGCATCTGGTTAAACCAAGACAAGAGATTGATAAGACAATGACCATGCAACCAGAATGCCATTATGCCTCCAGAGAGAGACAGCAAATTCACCAATCTTTATTTTACCCAATTTATGTCATATCTGAAATGATACAAACCATCCTGAGACTTGTTTAGGAAATAGATGATTAGATAAATCTGTTTGTACTGGTTTGGCTCAAGCAGAAGACTTTGATAAATCGGCCTCTCTGCTCCTTAATATTTAACACAGATGCTGAGGCGAAGCCACGACAGTAACTGACAAGGTTGTGTTGAACTATTATAAACTTCTGGTGCAGTAAGCCCCTTTTTGCACGTCACGTCATATATGTTCAGTGACGGGTCTCCCGGTGGGAGGTCTGTTTCTAAGGCAGTGCTGAGTAATCTCATTATTTACACGAATTCTGTATTTGTGCAGGAAAAGGCTCCGCTTCCTGAAATCCTGTTCTCGCTTAATTCCCACTCAGCTGCTTGTGCTGTTTTAATAAGCTCAGAGAGAGAATGGAGAGTACGATTCTGTGCATGCTCATAAGCACGCTGTGCCTGTTCACTTGGGGTAAGCTTGTTTGTCCTGTCATGTCTCTTATCTCATTTAGACATAGCACATCTGTTTAGTGTAACTCTTTTATTGTGTTCCTTGATTTAATTTCCTTGAAAGTTGGATTCTAGAGAAAATTATCTGAGAGCAACTTTAGGAAAGCATCTATGCATTGTCTCACATACGCATCTTGCAGCCTTCTTCCATTGTTATACTATACTTTAAAACTAGCAGCTTTCTCAATAAAGAGCTGCAATTCAAATAAGTCTCTTGGCGTTACTCTCCTGCGATTAAGACTTCTGCTGCCGGAGGAGGTAAGCACCATGTTATCTGGTTAAAAAAAATAAAAAAAAGTGTTCAACTATTGGAAAGTATCATTCTTGCTCCAGGGGATTTTTCTTGTAAGAAGCAGCATGTTTTATTGTTCTCTCAAGCTAGTAACCTCTTGCTAAGGAATCACAGAGCTGCTTTTCATTAGAGTTGTTTGAAGACCATGTTTTCTTGTTTGTATGAACTTGTATACAATACATGGATTAGTGCATAACATTTCTATGGTCCCATCTTGCTCTTGCAGCCTTTTTGTATTGTGTAAGGTAATGGTTTCTCCAAAAAGAGTGGATTAATATATAGCTAAGTTTTGAGTTTGCAGTATATTATGTTTAGTGCCTTCCTAATTTATTGATTACTTGTGATAGGTATTGGCTTTCAAGTAAAAGATAAATGTACCCAAAGAGAGAAATTGACATGTCAAACTGATGAGTGATTGACAGATCGACTCTCTAAAAAAAAAAACCCACCTGCAACATTTTTCCTACTGCATTCAGTAATTCAAGACATAGTGATCTACACTGAATGCTATTCTGATTTCGTGACTAATATAGGTTTAGAATAAGTGTATATTTATAAGTCTTTGTAGGTCAGCGTCAGATGTAGTATTTTATTATTGCTCATATGAGGTCATTTCTTTTCACCATCATAATTTATATACTTGTGTTAAACTCACAGCATTTGCTACAAAGGCAGCGTGTATCTAATAAACCGCATCGGAAAGTATTAGGGTCTGCTCACTCTAGTATCTTGGCTTTCATCTAGAACGCAGCCATGACAGCTTTGGGGGACTTATAATGGGTTCCAATTGGTTTCCGTTGGGGTTCCAGTATTTTTCAGGGCAAGAATAGTGCATTCGACAGCGCTATTTTTGCCTTAAAAAAAAACCCTGACAGAATGGCAAAAAAGCCAGTGTGCATAGAGCCTTATTTTATACATTGTACAGTGTTGGAAAGTATTACTATCTATAATATTATTACACTTCTGTGCAATTTTATTTTACTATGGTTAATATTTTCATTACAGCTAAATTACAATTTGCACATTTGTAACAGCTATATCTATTATAACAGCTGTATACCCTTATAACATGGATTAACTAAAATGTAACCCTCCCAACTAAATCCTCATGTCTATATTATGAAAAGGATTTGTTCTTAATAGGACAACTTAACAAATAGCACAAAATGGCTATTAATTGATAGGATACAATAATTTTACCAATATAAATTGTATACACGGTCACCACTCAAAATCCACGTCAAAATAGGAAATAAACATACAAATGGGGCACCAAGAGTTTGCATTTAAAACTTTGTTTATGAAATGGCATTTATTAATATAGACGTGTCACAATGCCACCAAATGATTAGATAATCTTTAATTATCTGTATATCTTTGCGGATATTTCACGGCAATATGGATAATGTTGTTTTATTGGACCAGATTTAAGGACTGAGCTTCATGAAAATGGAAGTTTCTGTAGTTTCTTTAGGGCTTGTCCACACAATGGAATTGCTGCAGAAAATTTCTGCAGCCATTCTGTAGAAACTAGCAGGATTTCCGCTGTGGAAAAACCTGCATCATTTCCTGCGTTTTTTTACTGCAGAAAATGGTGCAGATTTTGCTGCATTATTCTCAATGTTGGGAGATAGTGACATCTCCTCTAAAAAACACAGCAATTCAGTCCACTTTCCACAGCAGGAATTGACATGATGCGGCACGAAAAATATGCAGCGTGTGGATGAAATTTGTTATATTATATCTCACCCACTTTTCTGCTACTATATGCTGCTGCGTATTTTATGTCCGCAATTGCGGACAGAAAATACACAGCAATTCCGCTACATGTGAACAAGCCATTATTACATATTTTCTTTTTATTGTAGATCACTAGTGGCAAAATAACACCCAGGTAGCGGTAGATAGAGTGGGCACGCATGGTTTTAAACGCTTCCCCATACAATGCCATTCAAATTGTTCTGCTTTGATAATTGCACACAGTAATAATTTGATGATATTCAGAAATCTTGTGACCACATTTACAGGAGGGGGTGGGGTCTGTTTCATTAGGAAAGCTTGTACTTATTCCAATACACAAGTATCCATTAGGAGAGCCAGAAACCTGAATGGCATGTCAAAACAATTGGACAAGAAAACGTGTCAATGTTTGTTATGAAACTGCAATAAGGCTATATTACAACCTGCTGGGGGATGGAGGGTGGTGAATGGCCCTAAACTTTCCAAGTCATCCTTTTTTTTTTTAAATAAACATACAGTGCAGTAACAGTGACAGTGCAGCAACACATAGAAGAAGTGGTGTGGACACAACATATTGTGAATGAAGTCTTAGAAAAAGAGTTAAATAAATATAGCTTACATAAACAAGCACTAGATATGCTCTTATTCTACAACATACCTCCGGTTAACATTTGGATTGTAAGTGGCCACCAACCGCAACCCCAGAGAAGAACAGAGTTTGGTTACATACATCTCAATTGTCACATAGAGAGGTCAATGTAAAAATCCCGCCAATATGGCATGAGATCTACATAAACAATCAGTGTCCCTGTATTCCTGTTGAACCCCTGTTAATGTGTTAAAGTGTATAAAAACAGTTTCCTACAGTGTATTAACCAGCACATGCCGCTTTTGTGACCTCTTGCATAATATACATACATAATGACTGGTTGCCTTTTCTATACACTTTTATGTTTCTGTTTACCTAGTGAATAATGCAGTAGTGAGATAACCAATAAAGGTCTGACAGATTAAAACGCTCATATAGACAATGATAATAAAAATTCTCATAACATAACATAGTATGTGAGGATGTAAAAAGGCATAAGTCCATTCAGTTCAGCCTATTATACTGTAATGTTGATCCAGAGGAAGGTAAAAAAACAAACATGAGGCAAAAGACAATTTTCCTTCCCGACAAAAATCCTTCCCGACTCCAAATATGACATTCAGAATAAATCCCAGGATCAACATCCCATCTACAGTAATCTAGTACTCATAACTTGTAATATCAATACACTCAAGAAAGGCATCCGGGCCTCTGCTTTTAGTGAATTCACCATGATAACTTCCTCTGGTAGAGGGTTCCATAGTCTCACTGCTCTTACAGTGGAGAATATCCTTCTATGTTTGGGTCGAAACCTTCTTTCCTCTAGATGTAGAGGATGCCTTCTTTTTATAGTTGTAGTACTGGGTAAAAATAGATCATAAGAGAAATCTATGTATTGACCTTTGATATATTTATACATAGGTATTAGGTCACCCCTCAGCAGTAGTTTTTATAAACTAAATAACCTGAAGTGTAAACAGTGATAAACTATGATAAATTTTTTTTTTAATACAGAATAATTCTTAGGCATTGTTCACATCTGCGTCAGGGCTCCGTTCCGATGGAACGTTCTGTTGGAACGGAGCCCTGACCGACACAAACTGAAACCAGAGATTTCCCTTGCGATCACCATTGATTTCAATGGTGACGGATCCGATACCAATGGTTTCCGTTTGTCTCAGTTGTGCAAGGGTTCCGTCGTTTTGACTCGATCAGAAACACTGCAATATTAAATGTAAATCGAAAACACAGGAAGACAAATAATGATGTGACATACAACCAATGGGAGTATTTAGCACATTGTATGCACTAGAGATAGACAGATAGCTGAGACATCACATGTATTCCCAGGATTACATGTGTATGCTACATTAAAGTGACTTTATTCCTGGATCTAAGGATTCATTTATTAGTAGTATGTTCTGTTCAGTTGTCCAAATTTACAAATTTGTCAAGAATACTGATATTATAAGATGTTAGTGATGTTTTTAGTTACTGTGCGTAAGGCTCTGTTCACATCAGTGTTAAAGTGTAGCTAAACAATTAACAAACTTCTGACATGTCATAGTGAAATGTCAGAAGTTTTAAATGGTGGGGGTCCGAGCACTGAGACCCCCACCAATCGCTAAAACTAAGCAGCTGAGCGCTCAGCCGCTCTGTGTCTGTTCGGCTCACAGGACAACAAGGAAGCAAAGAAAAATGGGGATTTCCAGAAAAGCTCTGCTGATATCTAGAGGGTTTAAGATCAATTTATTATTAATTGCATAGATAATTTGAATCTATAAATGATGTGGCTAAGTGTTTCAACACCGGTCTGGTGTCTTCATCATGGCCTGATGAAGACACCAGACCGGTGTTGAAATGCGTAGCCACATCATTTATAGATTTTATTTATTTATGTATTCAATTAATAATAAATAACTTTGATCATAAACCCTCTGGAAATTCCCATTTTTCTTTGCTTCCTTGCAGGAGTGTATTCTTGAAATTAAGCGGAGGTGATCCATGACCCACCGGTCGGGGATAGCAGCAGCTGACAACTTACTGTCCAAACGCACAAACTAGTGTTGTACCTAAGCATGTACAACCAGACAAGGTGGGCGCTTGTAATCCTTAAACGCTCACGTATAAACCTGTTGGATTTCTTGCTTGGTGTGGCGCCGAGTTAAGGCTTCCGTATAACGTAAGCCACAAAGTAGTGGCGGATCCATCGCATGATGGATACCAATGGTGCCGGACGGACCCCGCTGACCTACAAAGGGGTCTGTCGGGTCCTGTATACCACGTTTTGACTGGAAAAATAGCACTATATGCAATCTGCAATGTAGGCTTCAAAGCAGATGTGAACATAGCCTTATATTAGTATAACATGATGCTTCTTAGATCAAGTGTAGTTTAATACACCTGGACCCAATACCTCATGGCCCATTACATTATGTGTTAATGTCTATCAGGTACAGAATTTATACAGAGTATGAAATAAAGTATACAGGTATTGGTAGTTCATCAACCTGGTTTCTTATGTTTCAAGGAACCTTCTGGTTTTTCCAAGCGGTACAATTGTAACCTATTGCCTTTTCAGTTTGTGAATGGTTCTATAAATAATCTGCTGTAAATTTGGTTTTGCTAAAGTTCAGGAAAAGTATATACTTGGTTACAAACTGCTTCAAAGTCAACACATTGAATGTGATGTGCAGCAATACTTGTTATTTGTCCCATATCTGAGCATCTATCACTGAATAAAAAGTTAACATTGTATCTTAATCTATTTAAGGAAAAAAAAGTCACATGCATGAAAGGGTCATAAAGGCCTTTGAGGGGCCATTTTATCATTAGAACTACTTTTTATATAGTTGATACTTTATATATCAGCCCTAGTTTCAGGGGAAAATAGAGCTTCTCTCCCCACATTATAGAGCTGATCTGGACCGACAGCGATCCAGCTGCTCTAGCTCCTATTGGGTACACAGTGATCTCATAATAAGCAAGCGTCGTTGTGTATATTGCACGATCAGGAAAGAGGGTTTCAGAAAGAAATTGTCTCTGCCCTCTCTATGGAGAGTGTGTTTGACAGCCGGTTTCCCGTTTCTGCAGTGGCACCATTTATAAAGAGCGCTGTAGAGTCATATGCCAATCAGAGACTTACCCCAAAGCCACACAAATTATTTGCTGTCACTTTATCTGTCCGAACACCTACAACGAAGCGTTTTATACACAGGTGCATTGCACCGATTTACAGATGCTACATGGCAGCTAAGGGCAGGAGACACTAGAATAAAAATGAGGACCTTTGTTTTTGAGTATTTAAGCAACAATGTAAATTGAGCAAATTACATGTATTTGGTACGTTGTATATTTGAGATTATTATGTCATTGAAATTTCATTGGTTAAACTAGAAAAGAACATTTTTTTTTTTTCTGTTGGAAAATAAACACTCATATGTAGAGGAGGTGCAACAGTGATCATTAAAAAAAATTTATGCAAAAGTGTCTCAAAGAGCAAAATGTGAAGTTTGCCATTAAAGTAAGGGGGGGGGGGGTGTGAAAAAAATGACACAAAAATAAAATGAATAAGGCAAGCTCTCATCAACATGAGCGGAAATTGCACATTTCTTAGCTGTTAATGATAATATAAAGGGGTTGTCTGGTTTCTGCAAATTAATGTTATTTTTTGTATAATTAAAACAAACTATTTTCCCATATACTTGCTGTATTAATTCTTCACAGTTATTAAGATCTCTGCTTGTTGTAATTCAGTAGGAACATTTACTGTACTTCCAGTGGATAAAATCCTGTCCATGGGCATGTGATTGACACACAGGTGTACGGCTTGTTACAGTATATGTATCAGCGCTGTGTATTCTAATAATCACAGCACCTGTGTGTCCATCATATGACCATGGACAGAATTTTATCCACTGGGAGGAAACAATGAATGTTCCTACTGAATAACAAAAAGCAGAGATCTTGAAAACCATGAGGAATTAAAGGGGTTTTATCACGAAGGACATTTATTATCTATCCACAGGATAGGTGATAAAGGTATGATCGCTGTGGGCCCCACCACTGGGACACCCACTGATCTCTAGAACTTTAATTTTAAGTTTGAATGTAGCGTTGGATGTGCATGTGCGCTGCCGCTCCATGCAATGTCTATGGGGCTGTTTCCGTCATTCCCGTGGACTTTGAAAGCAGGGGAAGCTAAACCACTGCTCCATTCAAACTGGATCGTGCAGTGAGGAGATACAGAAGTTGGAATCCCTGTTCTAGAGTATGGAAAATATTATAACTTTTAATTATACAAAACAAAACAATTTGCAGAAACTGGACATCCCCTTAAATGCTGTCAGACAGCCTGTCCTTGGCACCCAGTCTCCCAGATTACCTAAACCATTGGATCAAGACTGAATGGGCACTCACCAAAGGGCAGAAGAGAGACAAGGTGGCTTTTCCTCAAACCACACTGTTCTGTAAATGGATTAGACTTTAGGCCTCATGCACACTTCCATCACCGTTTTCACGGATCCGTGTTTCCGTTATGGTTTCCATGTGTACTCCGTGTCCGTTCCGTGTTTCCGTTTTAAACGGACGTTGTGCTTCCATTTGGCTTACGTTTTTCACGGATCCGTTAAAAAAACAAAACGGAAGGTATTAAACTTAATTTGAACTTGTCACATGTCCCAGGAAACACCCATGGTGATCATGCACCATGCTTATGAGTCTCTCAACATCCATCTTCAGGAATTAATGTGTACTGTATGTACTGTGTTCTGTGTACTTTGGCACGCCCTGTCGAAGTGGGCATGAGGCCTAACAAAGAGAGGAGGACAATACCGGCACGATATCACTGTTGTCTTTTACATGTGAACGGTCTTCCCCGTAAGGCTCTATTCACATCTGCGTTGGGTTCCCGTTCGGACGTTCCGTCTGAGCTTTCCGTCAGAACGGGACCCTGAACAGACACAAACCGTTGTTTTGCCAAAAGCAATAGCGTAGTCGACTACGCTATTACTTCTGTCAAAACGACGGGACCGGTGCACAATAGAGACAAACGGAAACCATGGGCACCGGATCCGTCGCCACTGAAATCAATGGTGATGGAAACAGAAACCTCTGTTTTCCGTTTGTGTCTGTTCAGGGTCTCGTTCTGACGGAAAGCACCGACGGAACGTCAGAACAGGACCCCAACGCAGATGTGAACAGAGCCTAACTAATAACTTACAGTAAGAAGGACAAATTGTCTATTGCAATCTGCAGATGGGCCTCTGACTGTAAGTAAGTTAATCGCAGTGACTGGCCACCTCAGAAGACTCCCATTTAATCTCGATAAATCATAGGCAACCACTTAGACCAGTACTAATACTGTACATGTAAACCTGTGGGGCAGCTACCCAGGCCCACACACAATGTTGTGGAAAAGAATGATGTCCGTGGAGGCCTAGACTGCTGCCCCATAGGTTTCAACTTTCAGAGCAGTATCCCCCCCCCTTTCAATATGTAAAATGGAAGTGCTTCGCAAGGTGTTGACCGCAGATATGTAAAGTGCTAAAACTGTTGTGATGAGTATCTGCGTCTAACACACTGTGTTAGAGCGATCTGTAGCATTTGCTGCTTGCATACAATAGGGTTGCATGATGCATCGAAATATTGATACAAACGGTTCAATACCGTTAATTTGTGTATTTTGATACTAAGCTAACCGGCTGCACAGCTTAGTATTGTAACACATGAATTTAGTCAGAGCGGAGCTGCGGCTGTGTAATACAGCCATTGCCCCGCTCCTGACAACAAGTGTGTGCGCGCGGTCAGCTTGAGGTGATGCGTCTGGCGCTGCACTAACAAGTCTCGTCACTGAAGACAGAGAACACGGCGGGCGCACCCCAAAACACCCCTATGTTTTGTCTTCAGTGCCAGTGCAGCGCCGGCCGCATCACCTCATGCTGACCGCACGCACACTTGTCTGGAGCGAGGAAATGGCTGTATTATACAACCGCAGCCCCGCTCTAACGGCGGAGATCAGAGAAACCTCTGGTCTTATCCCCTATTTCCTTTAATGTTGCGATCTAAGCAGATCGCATCATTCAAGGGGAAAATTAAAAGGGGGATGGCCGTTTGAATCGCGTCACAATCGAGGGACATACCATATATGGACAGACAGCCCAGGGTCATTGAAGGACCCCAGGGCTGTCTGACCATATTTCCTGTAGTTAGGGCATACTTAAAGAGGCTCTGTCACCAGATTTTGCAACCCCTATCTGCTATTGCAGCAGATAGGTGCTGCAATGTAGATTACAGTAACGTTTTTATTTTTAAAAAACGAGCATTTTTGGCCAAGTTATGACCATTTTCGTATTTATGCAAATGAGGCTTGCAAAAGTACAACTGGGCGTGTTGAAAAGTAAAAGTACAACTGGGCGTGTATTATGTGTGTTACATCTGGGCGTGTTTACTTCTTTTACTAGCTGGGCGTTCTGATGAGAAGTATCATCCACTTCTCTTCAGAACGCCCAGCTTCTGGCAGTGCAGATCTGTGACGTCACTCACAGGTCCTGCATCGTGTCGGCACCAGAGGCTACAGTTGATTCTGCAGCAGCATCAGCATTTGTAGGTAAGTAGCTACATCGACTTACCTGCAAACGCCGATGCTGCTGCAGAATCATCTGTAGCCTCTGGTGCCGATGTGTCCTCGCTCGTCTGACACGATGCAGGACCTGTGAGTGACGACACAGCGTGATCTCTTGAGAACACGGCTGTGTCTGCACTGCCAGAAGCTGGGCGTTGTGAAGAGAAGTGGATGATACTTCTATACACAACGCCCAGCTAGTAAAAGTAGTAAACACGCCCCGATGTACGCACATAATACACGCCCAGTTGTACTTTTACTTTTCAACACGCCCAGTTGTACTTTTGCAAGCCTCATTTGCATAAATACGAAAATGGTCATAACTTGGCCAAAAATGCTCGTTTTTTAAAAATAAAAACGTTACTGTAATCTACATTGCAGCGCCTATCTGCTGCAATAGCAGATAGGGGTTGCAAAATCTGGTGACAGAGCCTCTTTAAAGAGGCTCTGTCACCACATTATGAGTGGCCTATATTGTACATGTGATCGGCACTGTAATGTAGATTACAGGAGTGTTTTTTATTTAGAAAAACGATCAGTTTTGACTGAGTTATGACCTATATTAGCTTTATGCTGAGTTTCTCAATGGACAACTGGGCGTGTTTTACTATATGACCAAGTGGGAGTTGTACAGAGGAGTGTATGACGCTGACCAATCAGCGTCATACACGTCTCTCCATTCATTTACACTGCAAATAGCGATATAGCTATATCACTATGTGCAGTCACATAAACATACTATAACGCTACTCATGTGTCATGACAATGAATATACATTACCTCCAGCCAGGACGTGATGTGTATTCATTCTCCTGACCACTTCTGTAGCGTCTCTGTGAGTTACAGCACAGCACAGCGAGAGCTCGCTGTGAATGACAGCTTACAGCGTAATCTCGTAACCTCTAGTATACAACACCTTTTTGGTGCGGAGTTAAGCTCCGTTCATTAACAAAGATCCATAAATGGAGCAGGGCAGCCACGAGAATTACCAGCAAACAGACTGTACACAGGCCTATATGGTGTAACTTCAACCATAATGTGGATGGCTACTGTACAGATTGTCGTTAGGTACTTGTAGATAAAGTTCCCACAGCACCATTTTAAAGGGGTATGTTGCTATGACTTTTTTTTCCCCTATAGATATTGCTAATTGGCTTCACTTCCTTGGGAGTAATCATAAATGTATTCATCTTTTTGAGTAGTTTTTCAAATGAACTCAGAGGGCAAGGCCTACTGTGATAACATGTCCATCTTAGAAAATTCTAATTTTGTATTGCCTAAAAAGTCCTTGTAATAGCATTTTGCAAGAGTTTCCGTTCCTGTGAGTTTCTAGAGGTTCCTGTTAACTTTGGATAGGATAGGTGATAAATATCTGATTGGTGGGGGTCCAACCGTTTGACCCCAGCGATCACGAGAAGGGGCTTACCTTGCATTGGAATGGAGTAGTGCGCATGTTTAGCCACCACTTTATTAGTTTCTATGGGGCTGCCTTGCGCGATCTTCGGTAGCCACATAGAAAGGATTGGAGTATCGGTCCTTCTCTTTTAATTTTTCCCATCCAAAAGCATTTTAAAGCAGAAATTGTTGAAGTCACTTTATAAATGATGCGAACAGCTGCGACCTTTTTGTAACATACTTTACTAGGTGATCTCTGACCCTTTATCACCGCAGCCATTTTTATTTTTTTCATTTTCGTTTTTTACTCTGACTCTTCCAAAGGCCATAACTTTTTTTTTTCTGTTGACATAGCCACACGAGGGTTTGTTTTAGCGGGGCCAGTTGCCGTTTTTAACGTCGTCATTTATTGTATAAGTTAATGTACTTAGAAACGGAAAATAAATTGTTTGTGGGGTGGAAAAAAAAAACTGCAATTCCGCCAATGTTTATTGTGCTTCATCTTTACGGCACTCACTGTGTGGTAAAAGTGGCATGTTAAAGAGGCTCTGTCACCAGAATAAAAATGCTCTATCTCCTACATTAGTTTATCGGCGCTGGAATGTAGTTACTAGCAATGTGTTTTTATTTTAAAAACGATGTTTTTTAACAAAGTTATGGCGTTTAGAACATTTATGCAAATGAGGTCCTTAATGCCCAACTGGGCGTTATTTATTTTCAACCAAGTGGGCGTATGACAAAGAGGTGTATGACGCTGGCCAATACGCATCATGCACCTCTCTGCCTTACACCCAAGCTAGATTCGCTGAGCAGCGCGGTCTCGCGAGACCGCGCTGTGACGTCACTTCTGCCCACAGGTCCTTCATCCCTGCGTCTGAAGACAACATCTTTCGTCTCCCTCCAGGCCGATGAGAAGTCCCAGTCGTCGGATCGGTAGTAGCAGCAGCCTTGAGGGAGACGAAAGATGTTGTCTTCAGACGCAGGGATGAAGGACCTGTGGGCAGAAGTGACGTCACAGCGCGGTCTCGCGAGACCGCGCTGCTCAGTGAATCTAGCTTGGGTGTAAGGCAGAGAGGTGCATGATGCGTATTGGCCAGCGTCATACACCTCTTTGTCATACGCCCACTTGGTTGAAAATAAAAAAACGCCCAGTTGGGCATTAAGGACCTCATTTGCATAAATGTTCTAAACGCCATAACTTTGTTAAAAAACATCGTTTTTAAAATAAAAACACATTGCTAGTAACTACATTCCAGCGCCGATAAACTGATGTAGGAGATAGAGCATTTTTATTCTGGTGACAGAGCCTCTTTAACATTATTTTGTCAGTCAATCAGATTACGGCAATAACAAATTTATAATACTTTTATGATTTACCCCTTTTATAAAGAAAAAAACTGTGTTTTAAAAAAAAATAAAAAAATTGTGTGTCATTCTGAGAGCTATACATTTTTTATTTTTCCATCGATGGAGCAGTGTGTAGGCTTTTGCAAGTCGAGCAATATTTTTTATTGGTATCACTTTTAATTCCATTTTTTGGGGGAGCTTAAGTTGACCAAAATACAGCAGTTTTTTGTTTTTTTCTCAAGGCTCTCACCCTGTAGAATAAATAATGTTATATTGTAATTTTTACATAGTTAGTACTGTTTAAAAAAAACACACATGTCCATCAAGTTCAACCAAGGAATGGGAAAGGGAAGGGAGAAAGTTCTGACTTTTATGGCTGCCACAATACCAATTATGTTTACATTTTTTAATTTTTTTGCATTACTTTAGGGGGAAAATAGTAAAAAGATTTTTTTTTAATATTACTAAAAACTCTGTTTAACTATTTTTTTTTCCGTCCCCCAAGGGACTTGAACATGGGTTTCTTAGACCGATTGCACAATTCACTGCAATACTTCCCTCGGCAGTTAGTGCAAGGTGTCAGCTGTAACTGTAATATTATAATGGACACCCACGGCATATAGAGCAAGCTCAGCCTGTGAGCCCGCTTCATGGCCCACTGTTCTGTTGGATCCCTCTACGCCAATTTGCTGTAGTTAGCCAACAGGGTGGATCTAGCTTCCATGCCTCTGATACTTACCAATCAGCACGAGGCAGTTTGAGGGTAGATCACGCCCTGTTGGCTAACTACAGCAAATTAATATAGATGAAGCCAACAAAACAGTGGGCCATATCTCTGGAACGAGGGGGTTCAGTAAAAAAAAACAGTGCTGGAATCAGGGAGACAGCACTATTTAGGTTAGTAAACCAGTCCAACCTATATGACATAGTGACTGGTCCTCTTTAAGAGCCAAAATAGGCTTCTCATTAAAGGGTTAAAAAAATTCTAAGGCTGGGTTCACACAGAGTTTTTTGACAAGTTTTTTGACGCAGAAACCGCGCCAGAAAACTCGTCAAAAACGGTCCGAAAATGCCTACCATTGATTTCAATGGGAGGCGGAGGAGTGTTTTTCCCGCAAGCAGTAAAACCGTCTCATGGGAAAAAGAAGCGACATGCCCTATCTTCGGGCGTTTCAATGGGAGGCAGAGAAAGCGTATTTTGCAGCGTTTTATGCCCGCGGCGCTCAATGGCCCCGGGCGAAATACGCCGAAAAAAACGCTGCGAAAATCGGCGTGCAGGGAGAGGAAAATATGCCTCAAACTTCCAAATGGAATTTTGAGGCAGAAATTACGCCTGCAAAAAAGGCTATGTTCACACGGAGTATTTTGCAGGAGGATTATCTGCCTCAAAATTCCGTTTGGAAGTTTGAGGCAGATTTTCCTCTCCCTGCACGCCGATTTTCGCGGCGTTTTTCGCCCGCGGCCATTGAGCGCCGCGGGCATAAAACACCGCGAAATACGCTTTCTCTGCCTCCCATTGAAGTCAATGGGAGGTCAGAGGCGGAAGCGCCCGAAGATAAGGCATGTCGCTTCTTTTTCCCGCGAGGCAGTTTTACTGCTCGCGGGAAAAAGACGCCGACGCCTCCCATTAAAATCAATGGGATGCATTTTCGGGCCGTTATTGCCGAGTTTTGCGACGCGGTTTCCGCGTCAAAAAACTCGGCAAAATACTCAGTGTGAACATAGCCAAAGGCTCTGTCCAAATCTGTGTCCTGGTTTTCCTTTATAATGGAAACCAGGATGCAGTGATGGAGTAATCAGATGACAGATACCACCGGCGGCCGACGGACCCCGCAGACTTACAATAGGTTGGTTTTCGCCGTGTTGTACATAATTTTGACTGAAAAAAATACTGCTGTATGCGGCGCTATTTTTCCTATCAAATATGACAAACGGAACATAGCCGAATCCACCACTTTTTCCATGACCTCTGACATAAAAATCATACATGTACACAGGGCCACACCGTCCATGAGGCGAGATGAGCATCTCACCTCCGGTAGCGGGCTGCTGCCTCTCCGAGGGGGTGGTGGCGCGACTGTAACTAGCCACAGCCACCCCATCTTGCACTAAGGACGCAGATACAATTACACGCGTAAGCGCTGAATGGCAGGACACGGAACGTGCCCCGCTATTCAGCATCTTTGAATGATGAAAGCGACGCAAAGTTGTCATCGTTGAAAGACGTTGATTGGCTGGGCAGAATGACTTGCCCTGCCACTCAACGCCTTTAATGACACAAGCGGCGCACTTGAACAACAGGTCAAGGCAGCCTGCCAATCAACGCCGCAACGTTGAAAGGCGCTGATTGGCCGGGCAGAATGATTTGCCCTGCCACTCAGCACCTTTTAATGACGCAAGCGGCGCAATGTCACCGCGCCGCTTGCGTTGTTCAGCCCCAGCAGACCTGCTCAGAAGAGAGCATGTCTGCATTGCAAGAGGACAGCACGGTAGCAGGTTTAGGTGAGTATGTAAAGTTGTTTTTTTTTCTGTTAAAAGTGTGAGGGGTATATGTGAAGCACTACCTATAGGGGGGCTGTATGTGGGGGCTTTATGTGGAGCACTATCTACAGGGGGGGCTATATGTGGAGCATTATCTACAAGGGGCGCTGTATGTGGGGGCTATATGTGGAACACTTACTACAGGGGATGGGGGCTATAAGTAGAGCACTATCTACAGGGGGGCTATATGTGGAGCACTATCTACAGGGGGGCTGTATGTGGGGGCTATATGTGGAGCATTATCTACAGGGGGTGGGGACTATATGTGGAGCACTATCTACAGGGGGGCTGTATGTGGGGGCTATATGTGGAGCACTATCTACAGGGGGTGGGGCTATATGTGGAGCACTATCTACAGGGGGTGGGGCTATATGTGGAGCACTATCTATGGGGGCACGGTCTACAGGGGGCACTATATACAGGGAACTCTATGGGGGGCATGATCTACAGGGTGCCCTGTGTGTGTGGGAGTCTGTGGGACACAATGTATGGTGCTATTATAATCAGGGACCCAGTGTATGGTTCTATTAGAATTCGAGGTGCAGTGTATGCCGCTAATATATTTAAGGGCATTGTGTGCGGCACCATGAGAATTTTATCTTCATTTATAGGTGCACAAATGTTTGAAAAGTAAGACGCTGCAGACATCTGAGTGGAAAATTGCAGAAATCGGCCATGGCCAGGAGAAGTCATAGAGGTCTGGACCGGATAGAGACGTCACCTTTGAGTCACTTAATGTAAATGTTCTGCCTCTAATCAGTACTGTAGCCACTGTATGATATGCAGCAAGATAATGGGTGGTATGATTTTTTTTTTCTTTTTTGTGAGGCTGCTAGTGATGTAGAACAGCCAGCGGGATGTCAATCAAGATCTGGGGGCAACATTTCAATTTTCCCCTCAGGCAGCAGAAAAACTAGCATCGGCCCTGCATGTATAGAATAACAATCTACCTACTTCTAAATATATTTAAATGATCGAAAAATTTCATTGCTGTACTTTTTAATGCACCTTCTGAAAAGTTTCCAGAATGGGCTAAAGCATATCAAGTATAACCTCTGGAACATGCCAGATTTAGAGGCATTAGAGGCCCTTAGAAATTATTAATTCAAGTCTCTAATATAATCAAATTCACTTGGCAATGTAATTACTGTCCAAATAAGGAACAGATGAATAACAAAAAAAAAATAACAAATATGAGAATAACAGAGTTTTTAGCTACAAGAAGAAATATATAGCTTAAAGTGACAATATACATTCCATTTTGCAATTTTCCTGGATAAGAATTTCTCATCACTAAAATGAGCAATCCTTTATATGAAAACAAACACAGCAGGAAGACTTTCTAATATAGCTGGGAGGCATATTGCTGCAACAGCCTAGAAAAATGGCAAGTTGCAAGAGTACCAATGCATGTTCATCTTTTTTACAGTTCATATGTAGAAATAATCTACATAAAAATTTGAATCAATGTAAATACATGACCTCATTTTACTTGATACAGAGTTCCAACTTGTATCATAGTCAAAAGTTGCATTCACAATTCTATAGACTTCAGAGCTAAAATCTCTATGCCCTCCTTGTGGCTTAAATTTATGTACAAAGTTTGCAGGTGATTTGCAGAAGCTCAACTAAACTGCACCGAAATTCTGCAACAAAGTACAGTAAAATGCATTTGAATGGGATTTTAACAAACCTACAGCGGATTCTAAGCATGTTGCAGGTTTTCAATTACACACTAGGCACTATTCTTGCAGGCTTTTGTAAAGTATTTAACATATTGTATTATAACAGGTTTAAGCCACAGCCATATCCATATTGAAATCCACATGTAACACATGCAGATTTCGTTGGGTTCTTTGGTGTGTATTTTCAGGTGGTTTAACTGTGCATATTTTACTCTATATGTGAACTTAGCCTTAGGCCACTTTCACATAGCAGTATTTTGCTTCAGTATGTAAATCCAAACCAGGAGTAAGTCCAAAATATGGAAGAAGTACACACTTCTGTTTATGTTCCACTCCTGGTTTTGCCTTACAAATAATAATGCAAACCAGTAGAATTCCCTGAAATCTGCTACGTGTGAATTGGGTTGTCAGAACATAGTGTGTGCCTCCGCACACAACGTCCTGATGCTAGTCAGCATCAGAAACTTGTAACGAAATTGCGACTGCTGCAACCCTTATAGTTACGCCACTGGTGAAGCGCCTCTCCATCAGCAGTCTAAAAACCAAAAAAATGGAAGGGATCAAGAAGAAATTAAGATCTATGTTTTGTAAGATTTCTATAAGGCCAGGATCCCAAACACAGTTTTTGTAACAGTTTTTGGCTCCGTTATCGGAGTCAAACACAGAGGTGGACACAAAAGAAAGATGCATTTAGTCTTTTCTTTATACTTTCTTTCTTTTGGATCTACTTCTGGGTTTAGATAAAAAAAAACTGAGCCAAAAAATGAGCGCCGATCAACTCGATGATCAGCACTTGTTTGCTCCTTTCACAAGAAGTAATCATTGCTGATGTATGGGGACGAGCGATTGTTACTACATCGTTAAGGTTGAAAGGAGACATAGGTCCATCAAGTCCAACCTATGATCCAACCGTGTTAACCCAGAGGAAGGCAAAGCCCCCATGAGGTGGATGCCAATTGCCCCATTAGGGGAAAAACTCCTTCCTGACTCCAAATATAGCAATCAGAACAACTCCCGGGATCAACGTCCCATCTCCAGAATCTAGTACTCAGAACCTGTAATATTATATTTTGCAAGAAAGGCATCAATGACCTTCTTGAACTTGTTCAATGAATCAACCATCACAACATCTTGTGGCTGAGAGTTCCATAGTCTCACTGCTCTCACAGTAAAGTATCCCAGTCTGTGACGGTGGTGAAACCTTTTGTCCTCTAGACATAGAGAATGCCCCCTTGTCCTTGTTACAGGCCTAGATGTAAAAACATTATTAGAAAGGTCTCGGTACTGTTCAATTATATATTTGTACATTGTAATTAAGCCGTCTTTTTTCTAAACTGAATAGCCCCAAGTTTGATATCCGTTCTTGGTACTGCAATCTGCCAATTACCTTGGTCGCCCTTTTTTGCACCCGTTCTAGTTCAGCCATGTCCTTCTTATACACAGGTGGCCAAAATCGTACACAATATTCCATGTATGGTCTGACTAGTGATTTGTATAGAGGCAAAACTATGTTCTTGTCATGAGCATCTATGCCTCTTTTGATGCATCCCATGATTTTATTTGCCTTGGCAGCAGCTGACTGGCACTGGTTACTAAAGGTAAATGTACTGTCCACCAATATCCCACTTTTCAATAGCAGTTTTACCCAGTGTTTTACCATTTAATGCATCATTTCAAAATGTGTTTCCTCGCCCCAAGTATATAACCGTGCATTTATGCACATTAAACTTAATTTGCAATTTCTCTGCCCAAACCTCCAGCTTCCCCAAATCCCTTTGTTGTATTACATTATCCTCCTCTTTGTTGATTACTTTACAGAGCTTAGTATAACCTGCAAATACTGAAATTATACTCTTTAAACCCTCTACAAGGTCATTTATAAATATATTAAAAAGAAGAGGGCCCAATACTGACCCATGTGGAGCCCCACTGGTAACTCTGACCCACTCTGAGGATGTACCATTAATTACCACCCTTTGTTTTCTATCACTGAGCCAGTTGTTAACCCAATTACACATATTTTCCCCCTGTCCCTGCATTTTCATTTTTTATACAAGCCTTTTATACAGCACAGTATCAAACACCTTTGAAAAGTCTATATACACCACATCCACAGCCTTACCCAGGTCCACTCTAGAGCTTACCTCCTCAAAGAAGCTGATCAGATAAGTTTGACAGGACCAATCCCTCATAAACCTATGGTAATGCATCGTTAACAGTTTACTTGCATTGAGATACTCAAGAATAGCATCTCTTAGAAAACCCTCAAATATTTTACCCACAATAGAGGTTAGTCTTACACATGAAGATGTGCTGCCAACAACGATAATAATCTTCTGCTGCATAAACGAGTTTGCTCGTTTACAGACTGATCGTTGCCCTACTTACACAGGGCAATGATGGGGAACAAACTCGTTTGCCAGATCATTGACCCATTTAAAAAGTTCACACGACAGGGTCCGAGTGTCGGCCGTTAAAACGGCTGTTTTGGTCCATTTTTCTTGGCCGTTTTGCATCCGTTCCGTTTCCGTTCCTTACGGACGATTTTGTATCCGTTTTTTTCCCTGTCAGTTTTAAAAACAGATGAATTTGATTCGTAAATTTTCTGCCACACACTTTCCTAGGTCGATAATGCCACACACTGCCCTCTAGATACTACCACAGCCCCCTGTAGGTGATGTCATGGCCCCCCTTGTAGGTAGTGCCACACAGACCCCCTTTTATGTAGTGCCACACAAACCCCCTTGCCGGTAGTGCCACACAGACCCCCTTGCAGGTAGTGCCACACAGACCCCCTTGCAGGTAGTGCCACACAGACCACCTTGCAGGTAGTGCCACACAGACCCCCTTGCAGGTAGTGCCACACAGACCCCCTTGCAGGTAGTGCCACACATCCCCCCTGTAGGTAATGCCACACAGCCCCCCTGTAGGTAATGCCACACAGTCCCCCTGTAAGTAGTGCTACACAGCACCCTTGTACATAGCCCCCCCCCCCAACCTTCCTGTAGGAGACCGCTCCAGGAGAAGTCCCTGACTTCACTGTCCATATATGTACTGCATCCCGCAGTACTTCTGGAAGCATGGCACTTGAAGAGTGGGAAGCTGGTATAAAAATTATCCAGGTAGAGGGGGAGTTGGTAACCCTGGTCCAGCAGTGGGTGCACCAAATCCCACATAATTTTTGCATTAACTCCCATTAAGGGGGGGGGGGCATTCTGGGTGCTGAATACTAGTGTTCTTCCCCTCATATATCCTAAATTTGTAAGTATACCCTGATGCGCTCTAGCACAACTTATACATCTTCACGCCATACCTTGCCCTCCTTCTCGGCAGGTATTGGCGGAATTGAAGCCTCCCTTTAAAATGTACCAGGGACTCATCACCAGAAATACACTTCTCAGGGGTGTAAGCTTGGGCAAACCAGGCACTGAAATGGTCTAATAGGGGTCTCCGTTTATACAAACGGTCAAAACTGCGGTCATCTCGGGGTGGGCACTGCTCATTATCAGTATAAAGTAAGAGGCGAAGTATTACCTCATTTTTATTTTTTTTTAATGTTCCAGTTCAGCTCTGAAGATGCTTTGAGGAGCCTATATATTAGAAACCCCTATCAAACACCCCATTTTAGAAACTAGACCCCTCAAAGTATTCACAACCGCATTTAGAAAGTGGATGATGTGGAGGCTTTTTGCACTATGTGAGAATATTATTAAGAGGGTATTTTACTGTTGTTGAGGTTTTAACACGTTCAGGAAGTGATGTCACAATACATGTGTTATATCAAGTGTGCACCAATGTATTATCACCATGCTTGACAAAGACCCAATAGGGGTTGAAACGTTGCTGTTCTTTTATGCGTGGTGAATAAACTTTCACTTGTTTGGATATCGGAGTGCTGCAGTTTCTCTTCTTATTATTAATCACTAAGAAGCCGCGATAACTATTGAATGCGGCTTTTAAGGGGTTAATAAGCGGAGACACAGCGATCGGTCCCCGCTATAGGAGCTGTGGCAACTGCTGTACGAGACAGGAGCTGTCACAGCTCCTGTATTTGTCGGGAAGACGGCCGAAATGGCCGTTCTTCCTGTGACGTACTATTCCGCCATGGAGTACGAACGCTATGGTTACCATGACTGAACGTCACTGAGCGCGAAGGGGTTAAAATACCATTGTAGTAGATGTATAATAAAGGGGTTGTCTCAGTAAAGGCCCTATTACATCGGCCAATTTTGGCCGGTGCAGCGAATTCCGATTAATGAGACAGCTCGTTGATCGGCGCTCTAAGACAACGCCTCTCCATATGCCTTATTAGAGCATATCAACATCACAAAGGAGGTTCCTCCCTAATGGTGTTAAATAGAAAGAGTAAAAGTGAAATATTTCTCTTTTGATGCCTCCAAATAGATAACCCTCACAATATATGTATACATCTCAAATACAAACACTACAATATAATTGTATTATAGCCTTCATAGTATAAGAATGACAGCATCACACGCTTTTACTGTCTTTGTGTAGGGTAACTCTCGTACCGTTAATAGAGTTTGTGAAGAACAGATATCTTTTTATCTGCACAAGGCCCCACTTTATTTTGAAAAGGATGTTCCCATTTGTCTGAGTGACACGGAAAGGATGAAAATAATAGTTACATCCTCTGTGTGCCAGACAATGTGATACAGACATCCTTCCTAGACTGTCACATAATGCTGACTGCTGCGTTCTCTGCTCACAGGAGACATGTCATCAGATATGTTTAAAAGGGTTAAGGTGCTAAGTGATGGACATAGTGAGAGACTACGTAAAAATTTGATGAAAAATAAACACAGAAAATATTTTCTTTCATGTTTCTCTAATATAGTTTACACAGACAGAAGATAAACAACAATTAGTTGTTATAATTTAGGGTATGTTCACACGGCCTATTTTCAGACGTAATTTGGGCCTTTTACGCCTCGAATTACGCCCCTAATACGTCTACAAAAATCTGACCCTTTTTCATGATGTATACGTTAAACGGATACCATTATAGTCTATTGGTGACGGATGCCACAGTTAGACACCAATAGGCTATAATAGTATCCTTTTAATGGATACGTCATGAAAAACTATTGAAAATGACGTATATATGTATGTTAAGCGGATACCATACAGCTGCATCTGTTACCCACAGGCTATCATGTTGTAAAAAATGTATATGCTTAAAGAGGCTCTGTCACCACATTATAAGTGCCCTATCTCCTACATAATCTGATCGGCGCTGTAATGTGATAACAGTGTTTTTTATTTTGAAAAACGATCATTCTGAGCAATGAGCAATTTTAGATTTATGCTAATTAGTTTCTTAATAGACAACTGGGCGTGTTTTTACTTTTTACCAACTGGGCATTGTGAAGAGAAGTGTATGACGCTGACCAATTAGACCAATCAGCGTCATACATTGTTCCAGCCCACCGTGATTGTGCAGTGAAAGAAGCTGGGCTGGAACAATGAGAAGTGTATGATGCTGATTGGTCAGCGTCATACACTCCTCTGTACAACGCCCAGTTGGTAAAAAGTAAAAACGCCCAGTTGTCGATTAAGAAACTAATTAGCATAAATCTAAAATTGCTCATAACTTGCTCCAAATTGATAGTTTTTCAAAATAAAAACCACTGTTGTTATCTACATTACAGCGCCGATCAGATTATGTAGGAGACAGGGCACTTATAATCTGGTGACAGAGCCTCTTTAACGTATCCTTTTAATTCACTGGATGCCTCTGGATAGAATAGCATTAGTCTACTGTGTCATTCTTTCCAGCAAAAAAACTGTTTACCGCCCGACAGAGGCCAAAAGAAAACACTCTTTACACCTCCAACATTATAGTAGGTATGTTTGACATAAGCGCCAGGAGTATTCCCGACGCATACCTCAAACTTACAGTTATACGAGGATCCGCCTCAAATTTCTGCTGCGGATTTGCTGCGGGTGTCATTCAAGGGCGCTAATCCTCAGCGTTTCCACCCAAAAAAGTTAATGCCATTTATTTCTGTGGTGGATTTATTTCTGCTGCAGCACTAAGTGTCAGATTTTTTTTCCACTGCATGTGAACAGGGTTGCGTAAACCATATTCAGATGCATGGCATGTGGATGGTCATTGGCGAAATCGGAATTTGTGACTTGACATGCTCTGTTTCTTCAGACACATATGTTCGTAAAAAAGTTTCTTTGTACACTTAGTGATGTTGAAAAAGTTTCAGGCAATGACTTAGTAGTGGCTCAGCTTACATGATAGAAAACCAGTCCCCACAGCAAAAAGACATGAAAAGACAATTAAAATAAGGGTTGGGCAGCATGATCCCCCCAATGAATATACACATCAATTAAATTGTGCATGTTGCTTTCAGACATCATGCTGAATATATGAGTACATAAAAGCTAGGGTGGACATACCGTATGTGCAACCTGAGGCACAGGGGCCCAGCAGTGAAGGGGGGAGGTCATCGTTACATTAATGGACAGTAGGGAGCAGCATTATTATTCCTTTAGATTGCATGGAAGGGAATACACTAAAGATTTCCCTTCAAGATACATAATTATTAGTGGATGGCAAGACCATTGAGGGATTTTCTAGCGAGCCGTGAAAAAAAAGTTCTCTATGACTAACACCTCTCTTGGATGGTTTAGAGTGAGAAAAAATTGGACCTCAAATTGGTGCTACTAAAGAAGGTAATTGTCCGGTATAATGTGAAGCATAAAATTGATTTAATATTGGCTACGATTTACTGTTTTCAGTACGGGACAGTTGTCCCGCAGCGAGGCAGTGACACCTAGCGTCATAGATAACTATGATGCTAGGAGCCCGGCTCCGTGCAGTGTGTTCGGTCCGGGAAAAGCGGCCGACATACAGACCGTATATTACGAACCAAACACGCCTAAAAACGCAGAATTTTTCCTGCGTGGCAGTTCCGTGTGGCATCTGTGTATGCGTTTTTTACGCACGTATATTATCCATATGTCATTTGTTTTTTATGTCAGCAAAAAAAAAAACTGAAAACCAACTATACCTGAGAGGAGCTGAGAGGAATTAACTCTAAAAAATGGTGATTGAGTGTGTAACGTCACAAAATGGTAAGGTTGAACAATCAGTCATCTATATCACTAAGAGAAGTCCTACAGCAATAACCAAGTGTAACTTGGTGCGTTGATCAAAGAACAACTTAGAGAGGCCTACAGACTGAAAATATGATCAACTTGAGCACAAACGGTTGAATAAAAAAGTATAAATTTTATTACAGATAAACACGACAAGCTAAAAAGTCACACAATGAGAAGGTGTCAACCTTATGCAAGACCAATAGCAGCATATATGTCGGGCATGCACATACAAAAATATCGAAATACAGGCACGCATGTAAATTAGAATCCAGAAGTGACAATAAAACTGCATAAATAAATACAACAAGATAATGAATGTGAATAGTGGTAGCAGTCAAGTATAAAGTGCTGAGAGATGCAAGTAGCACACGCCATAGTCACATCCTAACAGGCTTGTGTGCAAGATACAGAGCTAAGACCTGTGTAGCCCATCACCTGAAGGGCAAGGTACCATCAGATAAAAAAAGCATGTGTTACAAGTGCCTATTGAGAAATAGAGTACATACCCGAGGTCATGGTCATTACACAGAGAGGACGCCAACACCCGACGCGTGTTTCGGCAAATGCCTTCGTCTGGGGGTGGGGAGCTGAACTGACCAAAGTCATTAGACTAGCCAAACCACATAAAGCTCAGGGCCGGATGGGTTTTCCTCCGAATACTATCAACTCAATGAGTCTATTTTAGCCCCTTATATATCTCGTATTTTTAATGTCGCGATGTCCAAAGGCAGCCTTCTCAATGAGATGCTTCAAGCCACCATTGTAACTATCCCTAAACAGGGAAAACCTGCCACTCTTCCGGCCAAATTCAGGCCCATATCGTTGCTAAATTGTGACACAAAACTTTATGCAAAAATATTGTCCCAGCGCCTTTTAACTTTATTGCCTACTGTTATACATAATGACCAAGTGGTTTTCACTCAAGGGAGACAGGTCCCAGACGCATCATTAACTTGATTTCCAAAGCAGAAATAAGTCGATTGCCTTCTCTCCTCCTTACCCTGGATGCGGAGAAGGCGTTCGACAGGATACAATGGGATTTTGCCTTTTCGACTAAGAAGAGATTTGGTTTCTCCGGTTCTATACTTCGGGCGATTGAGGCCCTCTACTCTTCCCCTTCTGCTAGGGTCTTAGCGAATGGTATGTTGTCCAAACCATTTCATATCACTAACGGCACCAGACAGGGGTGTCCGTTATCCCCCTTGCTTTTCACTATGGTGATGGAACCTATGGCAGAAATGATACGCATGGATATGGAAGTGTGAGGTGTCTCTATAGGGCATACACAGCATAAAATCGGTCTGTTTGCCGATGATGTTATATTAACTCTTACGGACTCGTTAGCTTCACTCAAAAAAGTGTCTGATGTTCAGTCGCAATTTGGTAGGGTTTCGTATTATAAAATGAATGCCTCCAAGTCTCAGATACTGGGTATATCAGTTTCTCCAGCACTCCGCCAGGACATACAGAGGGAGTTCCCCGTTTGGATGGGAGGGGGTGTCGAATCCCTACTTAGGTATCAATCTGTATTCTCCGACTTCAAAGCTGGCTCATACAAACATTATCCCCCTACATGCTAAATTACAAGGCAAATTAAAACGTCTATCAGATACTGAGCCTTCATGGATGGGTCGGATGGTACTATATAAAATGCTTATTCTCCCCAAGATACTCTACGTTTTTAGGACTGTTATGGTCCCTATACCTGGATCTCTACTCCAAAAATTACAAGATCAACTGATGAAATTTATATGGAATAATGGTAGGCCTCGGATAGCCAGACAGAGACTATATACACACAGGCAGAGGGGGAGTATTAGTGTACCAAACCTTGAAGCATATCATAAGGCTATCGTAGTTCATCAATTGAGAAACTGGTGCCTCCCATTCGCAGGCTCTAGATCGCCTACGATTGAACGACATTTGAACAGGGATGTTCCTCTTCCCTCGTTACTTTTGACCCATGCGAGATTTCCCAATAGCTTGATTCCGAAATTTCCTACATTGCAAGTCTTGATCCAAGCGTGGAGAGCGACCTTAAAACATATTCCCTCCTCTGCTTCCACTTGCACGCTTCCTTTGCCAGTTGACACTCTTGAACTCCTGATTCCTAATTTAAAGATAAAGGATTGGCCCATTTTAGGAATTGTAAAACTGGAAGACCTTTACCGGAATGATTCTATTAAATCTTTCTTGGAACGGAGATCGGAGTTTGCAATTTCAAATTCTGATTTTTACAAGTACCTGCAGGCTCGACACCTTCTCCCCTCCATATCTCACACACAAGTTCAAATCCCCACTAAGCTGTATGACCTAATCTTCACATCCTCCTCACGGGATTCGAAGTTAACTAGACCTTTATATGATATGATAATAGGGAATGAGGTGGCTTCTAAGATCCCTCAAATGTTAAAATGGGAGGAAGATTTGGGGTCCACTTACCCTCTTGATGAATGGTCTAAAGCTATTAAGTGGACTCTTAGGTCCACTATGAATTCAAATCTCCTAGACGTTAAACATAAAAGCCTTCTGAGATGGTATTATACTCCATCTAAATTGTCCAAGATCTTTCCGACTTCTACTCCCTTGTGCTGGCGGAAGTGTTGGGGGGGGGGGGGATGCCTTTATAACCTTTTCTGGGGTTTCCCCGGTTATTTCTCTGTTATGGGTAGCAGTCTTTGAGCTACTATCTAAACTACTAGGTAATCCGTTAGCTTTGAACTCAGCTTTGCACTTCTGTCCTTAGATATGGTATCTGTTTTGCCGGCCCAAAAAGCTTTTTAGTATGTCATACTTGCCTATCGGTTAAACTTTTGTTAGCTAAACTATGGAAATTAGATACAGCTCCTTCTCTGAGAGAGGTTATTTATAAAGTTTCGTCACATTGTGTGTATGAGAGACTTTTTGCACTCCGTCAAAATAGAGTAGGCCGATTTAACACCCAGAGGCACTCATTTATGTTGTGTACGCTGTAAAAAAATAAAATAATACTTCTCACTTATTAATGTGAGGCACGAGGTGTGATGAATTTAACCACCATGTGCCTCACATTAATAGTAATTAACCCCATCATGTACCTCACACATTAACCCATTATGAATGAGAAACATAATGGGGTTAATTACTATTAATGTGAGGCACATGGAGGTTAAATTCATCATCACACCACGCGCCTCACAACAGAAAATGGAAGAACTTTTTTCTTTTTTATTACCGTTGGCAAAGTATCGTTTTGGTATCGAGATCGCAATACTAAGTCCAAATTCTGGTATCGTGACATCCCTAATTATAATATGTGGTTTTTTTTTCTCTCTCCTCTAGTAACACTCACTGTAACGGGTTGTTTAACCACTTAGATGCCGCAGTCAATAGCAACTGCGCCTTCTAAGGTGTTAGAAAGAGAGGGGCCTCTCAATCATCCCACCCAGAGCGTAATAGGAAAGCGGTAAAAGTGCAGTACACAGCAATACAAAAGTATTGAAGTGTATTGTACCACCAATTTAACAATTACTTAAGACCCCTAGTGGGACTAAAAAAAAAAAATCTTAAAATGAGTTAATGTTTTTACTAATATATTTGATTTTGTATAAAAAAAAACAAAAAAATATTATTTGGTATCGCTGTGTCCGTAAAAGTCTGTACTATTACAATATAACAATTATCCCGCACGGTGAACACCGTAAAACAACCCCCTAAAAACAACAAAATCAAAACAGAATTGCGTGTTTTTCACCTTTCCCAACTAAAAAGTGGTCATATGCACCCCAAAATGGTACCATTAAAAGCGAGAGCTCACCCCGCATAAAGCCCTCACACAGCTTCAGTGACAGAAAAATTAAAAAAAGTTATGGCTCTCAGAATATGGCAACACAAAACAAGTGAAAATTAAAAATGGCTGCGGCGGGACCATTTTTACAATTTTTTTTATTTATCTAAATAGTTCCCAATTCTCTTCTAATTTCTTAATAAATCTTCATAATGGTTGGAGCTCCCTTTTTCTGATCCAGATCTCCCATTCTAGATGCCTACAGCCACCACTAGAGGGAATGCAGAGGCATTTATACATTCATGTAAACATTTATATATGGAAATCAAAAATAAATCTGTATATAGTAAGCTCCCCCTAGTGATGGCCACAGGCAGAATTTTATCACTTAACTCTATGTCTATACTGGGTCTTTGAAGCTCAGTAAAAGAGAAACAAAGCTTTAACCGATATATAAGGAGTATATAGAGATCAGCCCAGAAAGTTTAAAATAAAAACGACATGGCGCTAAAAGTTAGATATTCACATAAAAATTTTGCCAAATCAAAATCTCCATAATAAAAGGTAAAAACAAATAACCCAAATAAGAGAATAATGCTCTGCCATACTTAATACACCATTCATGCACAGTAAAAAAAAGAAACAATATTACTGTATACAAGTGCCATGTTGATTCTAAACAAATGAGAAGTGCAAGGGAAATGTAATTGCAAACATATGAAGTGTGTCAGAGAAACACATTTGCAAATGTTGCAATAAAGTCAAAGAAGATGTTTAATTTCAGTCATATTTTATCCAAAGGGGCTATGGAGTTCTCAGCAGTTGTGGAAGCACCAGAGGACAGGCTTTGAGGAGGGTCTCATCTGCTGGATCAGCAGAATAATGTGTCAAAACTCAAACTTCAAAACAAAGCTTTATCACAAGCTGGACTTCATTCATACTGTTGTAAATATCAAAACAAATGTGGTCTGGGGAGAAACTAAGTGCTTTCCCCTGAGCTCAAATCCCATCTGTAATTTTAAACATGAGTGCCATTACTCCTGGAACATGTGTTAAACATTGATGTTACCAGCCTCCTTTCTCTACTGCCAGAAGAATATTCCACCCATCATAAGTGACAAGAAAGTGGAACAAGCAGTATTCAGGAACCTCTCTGAGTCTGGCCACAAGTGAAGTCTTGGAATCGATGCCGAAAGTAATAAAATAAATAGCTCTGCAGCTGTTTTGTCTGCGTGAGGTTGTAAATAATATGGGGGAAAGAGGCCTCTGTGACCAGGAATTGTTGGAGGACATCACAGATGATATTACAGGGCATCTGTCACCGTCATGCATTAGAATCAATGTTACCTTTAAATATTTAATCTTCTGGGAAAATTCAATTAAAGGGGTATTCCCATCACAAAGCACGCATGGCATTATCCACAGGATATGACATAAATGCCTAAATAGGTGAAGAAGAACAGAGGTCCAGGTCCCTGTTCGACAATTATCGGCCATAGGTCCAAGAGATGGGAAATTCAGGCCATTAAGTGTATATTATTTTTTAAAAATAGCCCTCACAGAGTGTAAAATATATTTAAGGGGTTGTTCAATTTATTTAGAAAATCATACATTTTTCTCATATGTATTTGAAATTTTGCTCACATACCTCTCTAATACCAGTGCAGAAGCCTCTGTCAAAAAAAGAAATAATGGTATAGACCTCAGAATAGTCCTGTGTAATGCCTCCATGGACTGAATGGACTAAACATTAGTCATGTGACTCCCACTTACATCATGTATCCACTGGCATTCAGTTAAAGAGTACTTATACGTTTAAAAAACTTTTGACATATCATAGTGACATGTCAGAAGTTTTGATCAGTGGGATTGGAGGAGTGCTGTGCTGCTTTGTTTCTGATCGACTCTACTATGCTTTCCTCAGAGCGGTGTACGGGCTCAATAGATAGTATATGAGTCCGTACACCATGCGCTCGGCTTTCAGTCAGAAACTAAGCAGCACAGCGCTCACCAAACTTCTGACATGTCACTATGACATGTCAAAAGTTTGTTAACGTTTAGTTGCACTTTAACACTGTCCAGGCACATAATGTTATTATTAACTGTTGTTGATATGGTTAACTTTATTAACAACATCACATTGAGTCCGGCAGCCATGTTATACAACACCTAGAAAGGCAGCCACAATATACAAGAAAATACACGCACAGTGAAGTTATTCCCCCATTAGTCCTATTCCCATGGATGTGTCTTCTATTTTTCCCCAGCACATGTACGTCATATAACCCTTTTGCTAACTGAATGCACATGATGAATATCACAAAATGTGAGAAAAGTATATGAGCAAAATCTCTAATACATGTATATTAGAAAATTGAATGATGGCCTATTCTATAAATAAATCAAAAATAAAACTGGACAACGCTTTTGGTAAAACTTTTTTAAAAAAAAATGTATCCAAAATATGTAACACAGCATTTTAATGATGTTTTGAAGGAGATATAGATGAGAAAATAGGTATGTCTAAGCTATGAATTATAATGTAAAGCAGGACCCACCCACATATGCTATATGAATAATTATTATTATTATTATATGAAGGTAAGCTACTTGACTATTTTCAGAACATAAATACAGCTCAATAATTTCTCAAAACAATCTAAATTATTCTTTGATATGTCATTGCGAGGAGGGGGAACCCATGATTGGAGGACACATGCATGGATTTGTTAGATACATTTTAAAAACATCCCTACTGGCAGTTTCTGTCCCTGAGTTCAGTGACCAAATTACATCATAGTAAATTGGAGCCTATATTGAACCTTGTTAATTAACTTGTTCATAACGGGGTGTTTTGGGCCTTCATGAGTAGAGCAAAATTTTACCTTTAGGGAGTACCACAAAACTTGCTATTTCTTTTTGGTGCGGGGGACACAGGGTTTTTGTTGTCATTTCAAATCAGCGCCGATATCAATTAATTTTGAAGTTATTTTTTAGGAAAAATTGACGGGGACAGGAAAAAAAAAGTGTTTTTCCTAATTTTTTTATGCTTTGTTTCAAGGTAGTTTGTTAAACAAATAATATTTACTCCAAAAATAAATTCTCTTCCACCACACGCAGCGATGTCAAATATGTGTACATTGTGTAACAAAAGCCCTATTTTAGCTTTAAATATACCTGCCTCCTTTAGCTTTAGATGCAGCCTCTGTACATGGATGATAATAATCCAAATAAAAATATTTTTTTTTTAGTAAAGAGGGAAAAGTAGATAGGGCCGGGGAAGTACAGCCTAAAATTGGTGGCTGGAGGTTTATATTTTAGGTTTGGCATAACGTACATTTTGCCTGACAGGAATATATTAATACCGGAGCACCTGACATCCATGCAAAGCACATTTGTGTCTCGCAGTATGTCTAAATTCAAGCGCGTGGGTTCGGAGAAGTGTTTACATTTATTGGGGAGGGGGCTTTTTCTACTTTCTTTTTTCATTTTTTTTCTCATTTTATTTTAATTTAATTGTTTTTTAAATTTTTCTGTATTAATGGTTATTTTATTTTTTTACAATAGGAGCACAGGTTAGCAGGGAACACAATATCTATGTATATACACATCACCGATAACTGTGATCTAATGGTAACAGCCTATTAGATCCCTGCTACCAGTGAGCTGTATACACAGACATATAAAGGAATAGGCTGTAGGCACAAGGATCAGTCCCTTATAGCCCATTAATTTAAGTGGTGTTGGAGGAAAGGGGTTTAGCTATATTTAAGTGCTCCTTTAAGATCCCTTCATATTGTAATGGTAAAATTCCAAAGAAAGCTTATCTTCTACGTTAATAAAATAATTTAAAAAAATTGCATGTATTTGCACACAAGAAATCCTACATCTGTTTCAAATAGTCTCAGTGTAAATTAAAGGGGTTTTCCCATCAGAGACATTTATAACATATCCCCAGGACCCGCACCTATCTCAAGAACAGGGCCCCTTCATCCCCATTCTAGCTTTCTGTGTTCCCATTGATGCTTGTGATTTCCGACCATACAAGAAGGAAACAGCGAAGCTTGCTGAGCTACGCTGTTTCCTTAACTCCTGTAGTAGTGAATAGCAGTTAAACCCCGTTCTAGCTTTCTGTGTTCCCATTGACGCTTGTGATATCCGACCATATAGGAAGGAAACAGCAAAGCTCGCTGATTCCGTAACAGAGGTGGGACCCGCATCTATCTGACATTTATGAGACATCCTGTGGATATGCCATAAATGTCCCTGATGGGGAAACCCTTTTAATGTTTGGTTGTGGAGATTACTGCTGTAACAGAATTGATGACTATGAAATCATTATATCCACATACATATAAGGCTGTGTTCACATCACTTTAGAGCCCTACATCCATAGGCCCCATTCATACGCGTCGGCACACTTTTTTTTGGTGTATAGAATAACGTAATATATGCTCTATTCTATACAGATGGATACATTTTAAAAAAAAACATACAGTGGGGTAAACGTTTTTGGTTTGCTTTTTTACTGTGGGAGCCTTTTAGGAAATATTACTGATTGCCTTTACAATGGCATACGTCAGAGCCTTCCGTCGGAAACATAAGTTGGTGGATTTACAAACGGCAGATTTGTTGAAGAAATTTCTGCAACTGTCCCATTCCCCTGAATGAGGCTTGCAGAAATCCATGTTCTTATCGCCAAAACAACTCAGTTCAGATGAACAGAAGTAATTTTAAGTCCCAAAAAAATTCTGCTCCAAATCTGCCGCGTGTATCTACACCCTTATAGTTCTTTTAACTGTTTACATTTTCCTCCGATTCTTTTGTTTGAATGCCTGGGGTCTCTACTTAAAAACCTTTTAGTGCTGAAGGTAAAACTAGGTAACCCCCACAAAGTTCCAATAACACGTAACAACCGATATGAAATGAATGCATTTATTACCAAATGGTACAAAATACATCTTTAACTAGGACTTTCCTACTTATGTTGTCCCTAAGCATTTCTATCATGTATAAAATCTGTCACACTGATTGTTCTATTGTTATTTTTGACGTTTCAGGTCCACGGTATTTCAGAACCAGATACCAATTTGGCCATTTCAAACGGTTTAAATTTTTTGAGCAGTATTACTGAATATGTCAAAACTTAACTATAAGTGAAGCCTGATGAAGACCCAAGTAATGGGTCAAAACGAGTAGAACACTAGTACTGCTTTTATTGTTTTATTTTATTTGCTTTTACCATTTTAGTATACATATGCAGTAAATTTGAAATCTTACCCAAACTGGAAATGAGTGGATCATTCCTTACCTGAACGGAAGGGGTACCACAAACTATACATTGCACATACAAGAGCACCTCAAGAAGGAGTGATTATTTTCTTTACAATCCATTGGATAAAACTTTAACTATAGCTTCAAATAATAATAATCCACTAAAATATTAGATCAGAATTAAATCCATATAGGAAAAATACAACAAACATAACAGACACAAACCAATAAGGGCATTGATGGGTTTCGCACAAATATTAGCACAATGATGGTCAAAAGTAAGACCCACCTACCTCACTTTTTTTTAAATACCGCCCTTTCCTCTACATGTGAGTTGCCGACCTCAGTCCAATAAGGCTACTATCGGTAGCAGTAACAGAGGACACTACTGTTTATTGCTATCACAATGAACCACACAGAAAGATACATTTCGATTTCTTTATGAGTAATTGCTTCCACTGCGTTGCTTGGTGGTTACATTTATTATACACAGTTTATACTTTGATTTGCTATATGCTGTATATGCCAATAATTATCCTCCGATTAATCGGGCTTACATGGAAACGAATTGGGTAAGTGCATAAAGCCTCTTAGGGTATGTTCACACGGCCAAATTTCAGACGTATACGAGGCGTATTATGCCTCGTTTTACGTCTGAAAATACGGCTCCAATACGTCGGCAAACATCTGCCCATTCATTTGAATGGGTTTGCCGACGTACTGTGCAGACGACCTGTTATTTACGCGTCGTCGTTTGACAGCTGTCAAACGACGACGCGTAAAAATACAGCCTCGTCAAAAGAAGTGCAGGACACTTCTTTGGACGTTTTTGGAGCTGTTTTCTCATAGACTCCAATGAAAACAGCTCCAAAAACGGACGTAAAAAACGCCGCGAAATCGGCGCGAAAAACGCCGCGAAAAATGCGAGTTGGTAAAAAAACGTCTGAAAAGCAGGGTCTGTTTTCCCTTGAAAACAGCTCTGGATTTTCAGACGTTTTTGTTGACTACGTGTGAACATACCCTTAAGGGCATATGCAGGCATATATTTTCTCTGCTCGGGGTCACCCCTTTTGGTGTGATAAGTTCACTTGTCCTGGCGATTGAATGTTTCAGGGCTATCTCAGGGTTAAATAGGGTACACACCCTTCACCTCTACCACCCTGTACATTCTTTACGCCTATTTCTTGCTAAGGGCAATGCATGTGTTTGTTCATTGACTGACATAACACTATTCCATTTGTTCATTTGGATGTGATAAATCCTCTGCTTTATGTGAGGATACTCTTGATATAGGGTTTATAATGCGGGACTAGTTCCTTGCATGTTTCTGCTGGTTGCTAATGGCACTCGAAATAAAGGCATTGAAAACACATGCCAATGTTTGTGTGAAATACATAGATGCCCTTATTGGTTTGTGTCTTTATGTTTGCTTGTATTTTTCTTATATAGATTTAACTCTGGTCTAATATTATAGTGGATTATTAAAAACTATATTGTAGGTTTGACATATAAGTACTTGCAGACCATATTTATCTCTCTTTTCAGTGAATTGCTATAGTGCTGGGAGGAAGGAGGTTGGCGTATTCATGAGCAGCCATTTCCTCCGCTGATGATTGACAGCTTTCTCCCTATTCACAGGCCACATATTGAAGTGAATGGAGTGTGAGTTTGCAGTCTGCAAGTAAATGAAGCACCAAACAGCATAAAGCACTAATTTGTTAATTCTATATTAGAAACGCGACTTTACACACTGAGGTACGTGTACATCCTAAACCATTTTTAAGGTGATCACTGGCAGTATGTTTTAATTGCTACTTATAGCTTAAAATCTTTATTTCGAGGGGGCATAGCCTGGACTCTGGCGGTAGCGGACGCATCTCTGGAGGCTTCGCCGACGGCATTCTTAATCCCGCACCATCCGCTCTCCTGTAACCCTCTGCTGCTACAGAGGCTGTTCCACTGCACCTCTGCTGTTGGGGGGCATATTTTGAGCCATTTCTGGCCTGATTCCGTGACATCGGAATTTCGGGCCCAGCGTGGGGACCGGATCCTCAGCCGAGATTAGTAGCGGAAGCCAGACGGCGGCTACTTACGGCCGAACCAGAACTACAGAACGCTGTGGTTCCACAATTTGGGCCCCGCATTCACCCCTTCAGAGCCTGTCCGGACACCCTGCTGTGGTTTAGGGACAAGAAGGAGCGGACACTTTGCCAGAAGAAGCTCCTGCGGCCGCAGACACCATTTTGTTCATGGGAGTGGTGAGTGACTGTAGCAGCGTGCGGCCGCTGACATTGTGGGAACGCTATGATCTCCCCGGTGCCCTTCTGTACACTGCACAGATGGACAAAATGAGACGCATGGAGGATCATCGTCCTTCCCTATGTCTATAATTATTTAACGTATGTTTGGCTGTGCACTGATCTGAGGTGATTCTCCGTTCTTACACCATCCTGATGCTCGGGGTACTCCCATAATGGCCCCTCCAAAGAACTTAAAATCACGTACAAGATGGATAACTCCACTGGTACCAGATCCGGGCCCCGTGCATCACGGCCTACTGAGGCCTCCGCCTCTCTTTCCACTCTGGTTGACTCCCCTCCTGAACTGTCCATGCTGGATATTCTGAAGGCCATTACGGAATCTCGTACGGTTCTGAGAAAATTGATGCCCTTCATACAGACTTTGGTCTCCTCAGAGCTGATGTACACATGCTACATGAAAGAGCTGCAGAGTCTGAGAGGCGCATTTCTGACTTAGAAGATGTGGTGACTCCCCTGAGATCGAGAGTCGACACATTAGAATTGCAACAGTCCACATGGCGGGCTAAAAGTCGATGACATGGAGAACCGCTTGCGTCGATGTAACATCTGCTTCATTGGCCTGCCTGAAGGTGTGGAAAAGTTGGCTAAAGTTAACTTAATTTGCAGATACTGCCTTTTCCCTTATGTTCTGTGTGGAACGTGCAACATCGAATCCCAGCTAGAGCTCCTCCACCTGGGGCACAGCCATGCACTTTCATCTCCAAGTTTCTGAGTTTCAAAGGCCGAGACAAATTGCTGGAACTTGCGAGGAAACAGGGGCATCTGAAAGATACCAACCAGGTTGTGAGAGAGTCTTTCGTTGGAGGTACAAAAACAGGCCAAGAAATGTTTGAGGGATAAAAAAATAGTCTAATCTATTCTATGGTATACCCCACAAAACTCAGATTGGTGCACAATAGATCTGTAATATTCCTCGACAAGCCAGAAGAAGTCTTTGCCTGGTTGGAACGTCATGGACTCTGATTTCTTTACTCCGATGCTACTATATCTCCCTATGCTGTAAGGGACTATAACAGTGGGAAATTGATCTACACTGTGGAACGTGTTCCTAACTTTGCTCTTCTGTGAAGATTTCGATTTTCCTCGCAGATGTCTCCAATTGTGATTGGTGTCGGGAGATATACCAGGACTTGGATATTATACAGTAATACTCCAGTCTTCCATGCCGTAGCTATATTGAGCCTATTAGCTTTTTTTCAGAATCCTTGATGCATCCTACGGGATTGTTTCTGTTTTTTGCTACATGCTGCAATTGAGTGGGAAACCTGTTTCAAGTTCGGGTTGATGGGTAGAGTGGATTTGGGTTAGGTTTAATTGTTTCTGCCGTTCATACTGGTCTTCTTTTATATATACATGCATGTGTACTAAACAATGTACAGTTTTGTAGCCTGGACTGGTTGCAGCGGAGGAGGAATCGCTCAGGATTAGGGAATCCTAGGCTTTTACTACCTTCTCAGCAAAGCAACATGAATATACCCTTTTATTAACGGAGCTCACCATGAAGAAAACGTTAGTAACCTCCTGTCCATCAATGACATCTTTGCTAAATTTCATTCCGATTTATACTCCTCTAAGGTCTCAAATAATCCACCTGACCTAGAAGCAAACTTAGACACTATTGTGTTCCCCACTCTGGATAGAGAGGATGTTGATTTTCTGGAGGCTGACCTGACTATGGAGGAAATTTCTGAGGCTATTAGCTCCTTTCCAAACAGGAAAAGCCCAGGTCTAGATGGTCTACCCATAGAGTGGTAACACTGCATGTGGAACTGATTGCACCTCATTTACTTATCCTTTCTCAATCCTTTTTTGGGAGTAATACCCTCCCCCCTTCTATGAGAGAGGCTCTTATAGTGCTGATCCCAAAGCCCCGTAAAAATCTTTAAGACTGTAGCTCATACCAACCTATTTCACTCTACAGTTGTGACATTAAAATATTAGCCAAAATATTGGCGATGCTTCTGCAAAAGATCATTTTTCATCTTATTCATCCAGACCAATCTGGTTCCATGCCAAGGAAGGCCACTGATGTTAACCTGTGAAGGCTCTTCACTAACAGATCATCTACTGTATGGTGGCTCCAGAATTGTGGCCTCTTTGGACCTTGAGAAGGCGTTCGACTCGGTACAGTGGTCTTATCTGTGGTCTGTACTAGGTAAATTTTGATTTGGACCCAGGTTGTGCAGTTATTATACTCCCAACCTATAGCGAGTGTTAAAACTAATTGTCACAATTCCCCCTCATTCACACTAGCCCGAGGGACTAGACATGGTTGCCCACTATCCCCTTCTCTTTTTGCATTGGCAATTTAGCCATTAGCACTTGCTATAAGAGCCTGTCCTGAGATGGGTGAAAGGGGGGAAGGTGTCTCACTCTATGCGGATGATACGCTTCTATTCCTAAATAATTCAGGATCCAGGTTCATCTCTACAGGCGATGTTATCTCGGTTTGATTTATTTACGTCCTTCTCTAGCCTTCGTTTGAATTGGTCAAAATCTTTATTAATGGCGATAGGCGATGCGGCTAGAGAAACTGCACTTCCTTCTCCATTACAATGGGCTGATAAAATTACTTATCTAGGTATAGTAATTAGCTCAGATATTTGTACTTTTATACCGGATAATGTCACTCCTTTGGTACAAAGTCTTAAGATAGACGTTGATAGATAGAAACACCTCCCCTTTACAGTTACAGGCAGAAATAATTTGTTTAAATGAAGTCACTACCTAGATTCTTGTACCTCTTTCATAATTCTCTAGTATGGCTACCATTATCAATATACGCCAATATTGACAGAGATCTTAGATCTTTTCTTTGGGCAGAGGGTACTCCTAGAATCGCTCTAGGTGAATTTATATCTCTACTTCCTTGCTAGCCAACTAGTTTACGTATGGTGGTGGTTTACCCATAGACACTTTAATCCTTACACTGAGCTGGAAGCTTCACTTCTCGGTTCCTATAAAGCCCTGGTGAACTCCCACCGAGAAACACACTTGCAATCCCAATGCAGACCACTCTGAAGGTGTGGCAGAGATCTTCGTTGCTCTTTGACTCAGAAGAGTTGTCCTGGTCACCTAGGACACCACTCTGGTATAATCCGCTTCTGCCGCAGTTACGAGGCCTCCCTAACCCTAGTGAGTGGGCAACTATGGGTATATTGACCTTGGAGCATGAGGTAGTGGAAGATAAAGTACCTACTTTTACACAACGTCGGTCCAAACACCAGATCCCGACTCATCTCAGGTTACGTTATTTCCAGTTAAGACATGCCCTCTGGTCGCAATTTGCAGTGTATAATGTTAGACTTTGTACATCCACGGGGGAGGATTGGGTGACACAGGAGACGTTGGCTAAATGATGATCCATACTTTTTAGGCAATTCTTAACTGTATCTTCTAATAAACTTGATAGAGCCCTGGACTGATGGTCTCTGACTCTTTCCTCTGTATCTACAGACGATCATAAGGAAATGCTATCCGTTCTAACAGGTCCCTTGATATCTACAAGAGACAGACTTATTCAATTAAAAATTTTCCACCAAATTTACTACACCCCTTCCAAATTATTTAGGATGGGATGTATACCTACTCCTGTCCATCCACGGTGCCACGGAGCTGAGGCCTCCTTCCTACATATGTTCAATTATTCATCATTTCTGGGCTGAGGTCATGGGACTTCTTGAGCTTAAAGTAGGACTCCCTTGTATACTTGAACTCAGAACTTTTATTATTGGTAGAAGAAATGATACCAGTTAGATCTCTCATGTCACTCTTAATGTTCTATGCTAATAAAAAAACGATACTCCTGGATTACAAACATCCAAAGTTTCGTACGTTGTTAGCATGGGTTGCGTTGGTTAATTCTACTTTGCCACTTTTTAAACTCCCTTATGAAGCACGTGGATACCTTGACAAATTTTTTAAAGTGTGGAGTTTCTGATTAGCTAGCCTCATACTAGCTCATAACTTCACATTGTTTGGGTTTCTTGGGCCTGGAATTTGCGGACGTCACTCCGCCGTCCCCCATTCCTCCACTAAACTCTACCATTGACTGGTCCTCACCAGATTTTTTACACGTTTTCTTCTGGTAAGGAAATGCAGCTTGTTCAGGTTTTGTTTTTGTTTTCTACAATATATACAGATTGATATGTGAAGTATATCCGTATTTTATACTTTTCTATTCTGTACCGCTGTTTGCTATGATGTCTTAATAAAATTTCCTGATATTCAGTTTGCAACCTGCTCCTAGTTTAAGACTCCTCATGACACTTCTCATGTGGACGTGTCCCTTCCAGTAATACATGTCTAATGTGAGTTCTGTGAATCCAGAATGCAAACGTCTTCACTAGCTCTCACGTATCAACACAGTCTAATTCCTGTACTGTTTTCTCTTCCAGCCCATGAGAGAACTCCTTTCCTATTCCTGACAGACAATGATGCTGAGGAGTGTGTGATTCCCCTCTACCTTTCTTCCCCTGCATTCCGCCAAGTGTGTTACACAGCCTGTGTGATCTCTCCCCCTTTCCCTGCCATTTGTGATTTCTTCCCTATCTTCACTCTGATACCGACAGCCTGTGTGTTCACTCTCCCTGAACACTTGGATGCTTTCCTCCCTCTCCACATTCTAATCTGCGGTGTACAACCTCATGTGCCTCCCTGCTGCTATCTCTAACACAGGAGATGGGAGGAAGAGAGCAGAGAGAGACCACATAACTAGAAGCAGTGTGCTATCAGATCTATGTTAGAATCCGCAGCACAGTCAGTTATGTTCTAGAGTCGCACAGGCTCTACAGCAGCAAAATTGTAGGAAATTTATTAATGAAGACTATTTATAAAAGTTGTTTAAGTTTGCATTTAGGAAGCAAATGAACAATAAAAAACATGTAATGACAAAGTTGTCTATAGTCTTTAACATTCACTGCAGAAAGTAGATTTCTCCATCATGTATTGATGTCAATGGTTGAAAGAAGATCCATCATTAAATGCACATAGCTTATACTTGCAGAATAGTTTCAGAATGTGCTATTGGAAAGGGAGGTACTATAACCCTATATTCCTGGGCTTACATCCATCTCCCATAACACCATTGCGCACAGAAGAGTAACGTACTAGGTATTTACAAATATTGCTGTAAATAGTCCTACTCACTTTATTGAGCGCCCAGATTTCAAGAATATTGATAACTGTCCATCTCCTCCGCTTCATAAGGTCAATAACAGAACCTAAGGGAAGCAGAACTAGTTAAACATGTATAACTTAAGGTGCTCATACAATTTCATGAAAAAAATCTTCCACACAAAAGGCCTTTCATTTGTTAGGACATCATTCACTATGCTACAGGTACCCTAAGGAAAAAGATTCACAAATGCATTTGCCCCTAATATCACACTTCTACATGAATGTGTCCTCAGCATGAATCTTTTATTCTGTTATTGTAACTGTTCCCTTCTATTTTCCTTAACTGTCCCCCCTGTAGGGTAGTTCTTTAATGACTTTAATTGCAACCATGGACTCATTTCCTAAAATTTCCAAAAATTAAATGCTCATTAACAGATCACTGAGCCGTTTTATGCTTTGTTTAATAAAGCCAGCCATGAGTACTGCAGCTGGCTGTGTGACCTCTGTGGTAAGGGGTTTGAGCAAAATGAAAAGCTTAAATATGGAGAGCTGTTGCATTACTTGGATATTCTATTGTACAGATGTTTTTTAAGGCAGCATAGTTTACACAGCAGCTAGAACACCGATTGTCTTTTAGAAAGAATGGCAGGTCAGGCTTGCAGACTGAAGCACAATTCTATGAGCAGCTTATGTTTTAAGAAATGTTGGATTCACCTTTGCAATCAGTGGGTTTACATGTTAAACTGCTCTAAGCCACAGAAATTATTAAGTGAGAGGTAAATCAGAGCCTAAGTGGGTCAATGCCCGCCCTAAGGATAAAGATCCATCAAAACATACTTCCAGTGATCCACTTAAAAACCTGAATTACTTGAAACACTAAAACCTTTTATTTCCTCCCTGCTGAAAGAGATAGTGAGACAAAAAGATAGATAAAATAATTTGAAAACCTTATCAAAATGTGGAATTACAAACAGTCTGTGTGTCTGTAGAGGGAGTCTTGTGATGACAGCAATCTTCACACTATCAAGCATGTAGTCTGCCGTGAGAGAGGACAGGAGTGCCAAGTGCAATGTGCGCTAGCAGGCTGGTAGAAAAAGTCATCCGGACTGCGCCTTTACAATATATTTTTTTTTTTAAAGTTATATTTGTGCGTTTTAACAACAAATTAACATTTAACATTGTACAGAATGGCGGTGAACGTATCACCAAAACATGGGGATTAATGGAAAGACAAGTATGATATAGTTACAGGATAAATGCTACAGATATCAGATGTAGAAATTACGTAGTACATAAAGATGTGATCCATCTCCATCTGACAATAACTACATCAGATTCACACTTCATTCAAAACACGTGCGCCACCTGACCTTACAATCTCCCAACCCCGGAACAACCAATAGAATATTTACACTGCAATCCCAGAGGACGCCAGCCAACGTGACCATATTTTTTTAAACTTATACGGACATTTGCACAAAATAGTGTAAAACGGAAGAAAAACTTATTATAATTACCCTGAACAACTTCATTCATGATACCCAAGAGAAAGATCTGAGGAGGGATTCCAAAATAGTCATGAAGGAAAAGGACCTCCGACCAAAAGGGTGAGACCTTGGGACACGACCACACACAATGGAGATATGTGCCCACATCAGACACAAAACCAGAATCCGCCAAGTAAAGTTCACCCAAAAACTTGATCCCAGCCCCCGTTCACATCACCGCACCCGGCAGAGACTCTAGGTGGGACAAACACAGATTAGACCATAACGGGGTTCTAGGTGAGTATGAAGAGGCAAAGCTATTCCTAAGTATGACCTGTGCAATCTTCCAGACCCGGGCTCCTGTTTTGAGTGGAAGCACCGCTGCGCTGGGAGATTTAGATCTGTATAATAAATTAGTAAGGCTCTCATAGGAACTCATAAGAGCCCCTGCTAATCCAGTGGCAGCATTACGCAGATCTATGTCAATCCACCAGCGCAGCTTCACAATATCTTTAACATGGCAGGCAATGCTAATAACTTAATGTTCGTAAATTAGCAAAAAGGAGAGGTCTGCCGCAAACAGTTGGCGTTTAATAATGTACATGAGGATTTAAGAGCACTGTCAAGTTTTATTATTCACTGGTGGTATGCTTTGACTCAACATGATGATGCTGCCAGCTCCAAGACTTCAATTGATATGTTACTTTCATGTGAACCTGGCCTGCTAGAAAATCAGAAAGCTGGATAAATATGAAAATAAATTAAAATTGGCAAATTATTGACTGGCTTTGGAGGGACTTTATACTCGCTCATTTTCAGATCGAGATTACTAGCTAATTGAAAATGCCACTAAATTGATAGGCCTAGTTTTTAGAGGAATGTTCCGCATATAGAATTGCTGCCTCCACTAACCATACTTAGGATCGGTTTAGATCTGCGTTGGGCTTCCATCCGACCTTTCTGTCAGAGGAACCGATGAACAGAAAGTCAAACGAAAACCGTAGCTTTCGTTTGAATTACCATTGATTTGAATGGAAATGCTCTTGTTGTAATTGGTTTCCGGTTTTTTTCCATTCCGTCAGGTTTAGACTTTTTTTTAGCAGAAACAATAGCATAGCAGACTACACTATTGTGTCTGCGAAAAAAAATGGAAACCTTACGGAACGGAAACAAACGGAAACCAATTGAAACAGAAGCATTACCGTTGAGATCAATGGTAATGCAAACGAAAGCTATGGTTTACGTTTGACTTTCCGTTTATCGGTTCCTCTGACGGAAAGGTCTGCTTTCTGAACATCTATAATTAGCACACGTTAAGCACTGGACAGGGTTTCTGATGACTGCAATATTATTGTACCATAACATTGATACCAGTTACAAAATCGACACGTTCAGTGACACTATAAAAATAATCCATTTACACCTATACTTCATATCTTAAATACACTTAGCAGTGTAATCTCCCATTCTAATATAGAAATGATGGTAAGTTATTTGCTACAATTATATTTTTGCCTGTTATCATCAAGAGGTACAGAGTCATTTTTTGTTTTAGAGCTACAAAAACAGGTTTTTAATATAAAATTGCATTTGATGACAAAGTTCTAGAAGAACAACAGCTGGAATACATTTCTTGAAGAGAAATTTGTCAAGACATCAATGAACGAATGAAACCATGGCCTTCATACTGAACTTTGGTATCATTTGTCTAATTTAGCTGTGAGATGCAACCAAATTCTTTGACCGTATAACCCACTAACAGAACCAAAGCCTTTAAATAAGAAGTACTGCAAAATGATTTAAAAATACACGTAACTATGTTTTGTACAAGTCCAGTATGTATTATGATGGCAGAATATTTGTAAGACATTTTATAAACATCCAGTTCTGTATTTTGGCAGTGCACAAAGCGCTCTGATCTGTTGTTAGTAAATCATGTAGCAGTGCTTAGAATACTATTAACAGTGTCTTAAAACAGTATTGTCTGCGGTCTCAATATAAAAAAGCACTTGGAAAATTCCAATCAAACCTTATTAGATCAGGGCTTCTCAAACTTTTTCTACTTTTTCTCATCAGCCAGAACAGGATGATGCCTAGGCCTTAACTAACATCAGTGGCCAAAGTACATGACAAATGTAAAAATAATTCTCAATTTAAAGGGTACAGATGTAGCCGTCTTTATCTTTACTTTTAACGCATTAAATACACAGAGGCTAGATCCCTTATCTTGACTTTTTCAATGACTTTTCAATGGCTTTTGTTGTGTGATATCCCGCTGCAGCAATTTATCAGAGTCAAGTTAAAGATGGCTACATCCGTACCTGGCATCTCCGTTATGCTTCCCTCGCTGAGGGCAGCGTAAAGTAGTGATAGACGCACAAATTTCAGCTGTCTGTCACTTCTGTGCTAATGTTAAGCAGTTTTGGAGAACTTACACTTTAATCCTTGGCAACTTGTGACGTTTTTTCATGAGCTCTGCCCTGCCACTCGCCGCTATTGACAGATTTCTCCTTATTACAGCGTATAAGGACAAATCTGTCAATTAGCAGCAAGTGGGTGGGAGAAACGGTGGTTCACGAATAAGTGTGACTGTTCCACCACAGAGCTGGCCATGCGTTGCCAAGGTTTAAAGTGTAATTTCTCCAAAACTATTTACCATCCGCACATAAGTGACAGACCTCTGAAACGTGAGTGTCTATCACTAGTTTATGCTGCCCGCAGTGAGGGCAGCATTACTGAGGTGACAGGTTCCCTTTAAGTGATAAGTGATAAGCACAAAAGGAGTCAATTATATTGCTAAACCAGAAAAGGCCTGTGCAGCTTGGGTTAACTCTTGTCAAAACTGCCTCCTTAGTAATGCCTCACCAACAACTAGGTGGCGCCTCACTGTTTGAGAAGCACTTTATTAGATCATGCTAGTTTGCAAAGTTCAATGCAGATGACTGGTTCACATTTGGTACCACTGTCTTATAATGGTACAAATTTGAAGGTATAATACAGTAGCATATTAGGAATTGTAGTGACAGCACCAGGTGTAGGTGACTTTGGCTAGTGCACTTGGTTGTGCTATGAAATACATTACTAGAAGATTAAAGGGGTTTTCCCATCTTGGACATTTATGGCACATTCACAAGATATGCCATAAATGTCCGATAGATGCGGGCCCCACACCTATCTCTAGAACGGGGCCTCCTAAACCACATTCTCCCTTGCTGGGCTACTGCCGATTCCTGATTAGGTGGTTGGGTGTTACGGAAACAGTGTAGCTTAGCGAGCTTGACTGTTTCCTTAACTTGTGACCACCTAATCAGGAAGTGGCCAGGAAGCAGTGGGAGCCGAGCAACGTAGAACAGGGTTTAGGGGGCGGCGTTCTAGAGATTATTGTGGGTCCAGAGGTGGGACCCGTTTTTATCGGACATTTGTGGCATATCCTAAATGTCCAAGATGGGAAAACCCTTTTGATGCTTATGTAGCTCTAAGGCCTCATGCACATAGGTTGTAATTGGGATCTGTCACATGGATCCCAATTATAATGCCTATAACAACCTATGGCCACCTGCTGTATCTTTGTTTGCTTCTAATGATACAGAGTTTTTCAATGAAAAACCATAAAGAAAAAACAAATTGTTCCAGTCAAAAGCAAGAGCAGTATTACGGAGGTATCCTCCCATACATGCATTGCTTCTGAGTCCTAGAAACCTGACGTCTTTCATGCAGTTATATCCAAGGCTGCCAGCTATATGGTCTACTGAGCAACAGTAAGTGTGAAAGGTCTAAGTCTCTAGATAAATCCAGTGGCGTAACTACCGCCGTAGCAGCCGTAGCGACCGCTACGGGGCCCGCGGCATGCGGGGGCCCGTGTCGCCCGCCGGCACGGGCCCCCACCATGGCCGCAGGCTCCGCTAGCAGCCGCTATGGCTGCTACAGCGGGACGCCACTGATCACTACGGCAGAGCAGGGAGGTATCTCCCCGCTCTGCCATTAAACAAAAGACATGTATCCCCTATCCACAGGATAGGGGATACATGTGTGATCGCTGGCAGCGATAGGGAGAACGGGGGACCGAAAGTCCCCTGAAGTTCTCCATCACAAACCTCGGACTTCCGGAGTCTGTGTCGGCAGCTCCGTAGAAATGAATGGAGCGCCGGTCGCGCTTGTGCGCATACGTGACCAGCGCTCCTTTCATTTTTATTGAGCTGCGCAGACGCCGTAAGTCAGAGGTTAGTCATGGAGAACTTCAGGGGACTTCAGTCCCCTGTTCTCCCTATCAATGCCAGCGATCACACATGTATCCCCTATCCTGTGGATAGGGGATGCATGTTATTTGTAGGACACACTATAGGTCGCATTTTTGGCGCTGTATGGCGTTCCCTACAGGGGGGGCGCTGTATGGCGTCCCCTGCAGGGGGGGGCGCTGTATGGCGTCCCCTGCAGGGGGGGGGGGCGCTGTATGGCGTCCCCTGCAGGGGGGCGCTATATGGCGTTCCCTGCAGGGGGGGGCACTGTATGGCGTTCCCTGCAGGGGGGGGCGCTGTATGGCAGGGGGGGCGCGTGCTGTATGGCGTTCCCTGCAGGGGGGGGGGGCGCGCTGTATGGCGTTCCCTGCAGGGGGGGGGGCGCTGTATGGCGTTCCCTACAGGGGGGGGCGCTGTATGGCGTTCCCTACAGGAGGGGCGCTGTATGGCGTTCCCTACAGGAGGGGCGCTGTATGGCGTTCCCTACAGGGGGGGGGCTGTATGGCGTTCTCTACAGGGGGGCTGTATGGCGTTCTCTACAGTGGGGGCTGTATGGCGTTCTCTACAGTGGGGGCTGTATGGCGTTAGCGCCATACAGCCCCCTCTGTAGATAACGCCATACAGTCCCCCTGTAGATAATGCCATACAGTCCCCCCTGTAGATAACGCTATACAGTCCCCCCTGTAGATAACGCCACACAGTCCCCCCTGTAGATAACGCCACACAGTCCCTCCTGTAGATAACGCCACACAGTCCCCCCTGTAGATAACGCCACACAGTCCCTCCTGTAGATAACGCCACACAGTCCCCCCTGTAGATAACGCCACACAGTCCCCCCTGTAGATAACGCCATACAGTCCCCCCTGTAGATAACGCCATACAGTCCCCCTCTGTAGATAACGCCATACAGTCCCCCTCTGTAGATAACGCCATACAGTCCCCCTCTGTAGATAACGCCATACAGTCTACAGGGGGGACTGTATGGCGTTATCTACAGGGGGGCGCTGTATGACGTTATCTACAGGGGGGACTGTATGGCGTTATCTACAGGGGGGCTGTAAAAAAGGCACTATCTACAAGGGGGGGGTTGTGTGACACTCAGGGGAGGGGGGGCCCCAGTCAAAAGTTTGCTATGTGGCCCAGTCTTTCCTAGTTACGCCCCTGGATATATCTATTACATACTTGTTATTGCGCCGCCTAAAGTTCTTTGGATTCCCTTCTCTTAATGTTCACCTAATGTGTTCAAGGCTGGTGAGAAGAAGCCATCTCTTGTGCACCAATTCCTATTGGCTGGCCTGCACAATAGGAGGAATCACTCTGTACTCACCATGTACAAAAGGATTCGGCCACTTGAACCTGATTTTTATAGGTCAGAGAACCCCTCTAAGTCAAATCTACAGGGGATCTTGCTTCCTAAACTCTCTCTCTCAACTGTTAACTATTTTATTAGCTATTATTATTGCATTTCAGAATCTATTTAGGTTTTACAAATGCATACTTTCTTTTTATCGGATATATACATCTCTGTACTGTATGAAAAAGTAGACAAAATTTTATAATCACGATAATATTGTGATATGATTTCCTCTTGCTTGAATCTAATTTCCTATCACACCAGGGAAACCCATAATACAAACCACCTTCACGGTTTGCAGTATGTTACAGACCACTGTCTATGTTCTTTTAAAGTCACTAATTCATTACATATGCTCAGCTCCAGGACTCTTAACAGTGCATTGGCTTACTTGGTGAGTCCCTTGTGGATTCAACCTTTCTTTGCTTTCCTGCCAAAGGAAAGGGGAGGACTTGCAAGAAATCTTGGTAGTTTCTATAAGGCATTCACTATGTATGTCCTTTTTGAAAAATTAACTGTATAATTAAAAAATGAAAAAAAAGGTAAGACTTTTACAAGGTAAAGAAACTTAAAGAGCAGAAAGGATGAATTATAAAAATAAGCCTTGCAGGGGTGACATAAGCGGGGTGGTGACTGGAACATTCACATGCATTAATGGAGAGGAAGGAAGTGAAGCTCGGGAAAGGAGGTGTCAAAAAAAGGTCATGCTCTAAAACTGAAAGCAGGGAGGTGCAGGGGAAGTGTGTTTTAGTATCAGGTCCAAAAAAGCCAACACACTTGTATAACAGCTGACCAGTGCGGGAACTGTAACTTATAGGGAGTGTTCCATACACATGAAACCGTGTATCCAACCTAGAACCTGCAGGGAATTATGGCCAAAAAAACGCACCAAAAATTGTGGTCAATCCCGCAACAAATAGCAGTAGTTGTTTTTTTTTGCGGCGGGGTCGCAGCAATCCCGCTGCAAAAAATACAACTCAGAAAAAAGCAAAAGCCGGAAACTTACCCAGAAGTCTGTGTTCTTTCTTCCAGCGCGGCCTCCTGGGATGAGGTTTCATCCTATCACAGGCTGTAGCGACGGTCACATGGGATGAAACGTCCCATCCCAGGATGCCGGCCTGGATGACATCAGAAGACCAGCCTCCTGGGATGACACTTCATCCCAGGTGACCGCCGCTGTAGCCAATCACAGGCTGCAGCAGTCTCCTGGGATGAAACGTCATCCCAGGAGGCCGGCCTGCTAGAAGGCCGGCTGGTGCTGCAGTTTTCCGCAGCGGACATTCCGGGCGAAAAACTGCACCACAGTTTGGTGCGGTTTTTCGCCTGTAATTCACTGCGACGCACAGGATGGATACGCTGCATGCTTTTGCGCAGTGTATCCGTCCCGTGTGAACTCAGCCTAAGTGGCCCGGCTGCACGGAGACAAGCCGGGAGAACAAGGCCAAGGGGGATACAGATTTGCGGGGTAATCACAGTATTTCTTCCGCAAAAATAGCAACATTTGCCATTTGTTGTGGGTTTCACCTCCCATTGAATTCAATAGGGAAAAAACAACAAAAGTGTGAAGATTCCGCAGCATTAATTGGCATGCTGCGGATTAAAAAAGCGCACTAAAGGTCAATTTATGAATGTTTGCTCAGCTGATTTTTTTTTTCTTCAGCATGTGTATGAGATCCACTTTGCTGATACTGTAATACGCTGCAGAAGAAATCCGTTGCGGAAAATCTGCAGCTGATCTGCCCTGTGTGAACATACCCATAAAGTGACTTTTGAAGATGCATAGCTTAAATTTCTAAGCTGTAAATACATGTAATGCTGTTCAGTAGCTTTGTCATAATTTACAACTTGGGAGTTCATAAGCAAAATGTAGAACTCTACGTAAATATTGGAAAATAAAGGCAGAAATCTATATTAATTGTGTATAATTACCAAAACCATGGCTGGTTTACCAAGAGCCAGAGATAGGGCTTCCCTTACAATGTTTCACCCAGCCATACAATTCATAAGAGAATACCGTGTACAGTTTTAAGTGCTGACAGTGGGCACTCAAAGGGCTCAGCAGGTTAACCATTTTGGGACATCTTGTAGATACCACTCTTTAATGTCCACTTGTCTCATTACAAGTCACTTGCTAATGTACATTCAGTAGGTTAGCAAAAAGTAGCAAACGTATGGAAGAAAATATGAATACACAGAGAGGGAAATTTACCAAGCTAAATGTGCCAGAATTGCCGTACGTGCTTTGTGGCAGATTTATTATGTGTTTTAGAAACTTTTTGAACCTAACTATACAGTTTTGAAAAGTGTCAAGAAAAAGGGTTTGGACTTAGAGGAGTCTTAAAATGCGCCAAAACTTAGTCACAAAATATTGGTTTAAAGTAAGCCAACCAAAAGGTGGTCTAGCTTTAAACTAATTCAAGACAGTAATAATAAATCTCCCCCAGTGTTTGTAATCTGTTACAATGGAGATACATAGTTCTGTATAGTGTCACGGACGCAGGGTATGTGGACCCACTAGGCCGCTCCGCCGTAGCGGGGAGGCAGCTGACCAGGTCACAGTCTATGCGAAAGTCAATGGCAGACAGTAAGGCTCGGGTACCTGAAATAGTCCGGACGGTGGCTGTGGCTTCAGCACGGATGGAGGCTGGTGCGGCAGGTGGCGCCACACGTAGCGGGCAGTATCCGATGAAGCTGAAGACACTGGACGTGGCAGACGACACTGGACGTGGCAGACGACACTGGACGTGGCAGACGACACTGGACGTGGCAGACGACACTGGACGTGGCAGACGACACTACTCCAACGCTGGTAGGCACAGGAACTAGAACAATACGGAATACAGGAACGGGTAACAGGGCACGGGTAACAGCTGGAACGGGAGACACCAAGGGACCATTTGCGAGACAGACTGGGATAGACTAACAACGCTCAGGCAAGGATCAGAAGGCATAAGGCCTTCTTATAGACCAGGAAATCAGGGCACAGCAGGACGGAGCGGAAGTGAGCGCTGGCGTCTCCTAGGAAGGAGACAGGGACCAGCGCTCACGGATCCATGGCCGCGGGCGTCGGGGGGTGAGTAAACCCGACGGCCCGCGGACATGGACGTTACATATAGAAGCAGTAGCAACAAAACAATCTGATATGTATGTGGACCTATTTCATTTCAGATGTATTGGAGCACTTAAAAACAAATATGGTTGCTAAAGTGGATATAGCTTTCAATTAACTTGAGATTTTAAATATGTGATAAGTAGAGCAGCCTCCATACTCAATGGTTTGTCCATTCTTCAATCTGTTTAAAACAGTATTTTATTATCAAGAAAGACAGGGGTAGAGGAAGACCTCCTATATTGTTGGAAAAATAATCTGAACAGAATCGCTAATATATTGAGTAGGATAATGACCATATATTATTCAGCCACGTTCACTTTTTCATTTTATCATACGACCTAACTACAAAAAAAGTGCGCCTTCCAGATGTAGCCCAATACATTTATATATTTGGTCAGTACTGAAAGAGACACTGGACGTAGAGACAGTATCATCTAGTCAATGTCAACAGCTGAGATGCTTATATTCTTAATTAGACTTTGGAGATATGGGAGAATGTCTAAATTTTTTCATGTATAAAAAGACGATTAAACAGTCTCCTGATGTTTCTGATGACATCCTTTAATTACAAAATTTTCTCCTAGCTTTCGGCTCCAAGGCAGCATCAGAGAGTGTTACACAGCCTGCAGTCAACATATCGATTTCCAATGGGGCAATATTCAACACATCAAATGGGACAGTATACACAAACGGTAAGTATAGCCTTTGATGCTTAAAGGAGTTTTCCAATATCCACAGGATATGTCATAAATGTCAGATAGATGAGGGTCCCACTTGTGGATATGTCATAAATGTCTCTGACCTCTTTAAAAGATGAACTGTCACCAGTTCAGTAAAGCCCAGTTTCTTACTTCATGTCATAGGTGCTGTCACGCTGATGTCAGTGTAATTTGTATCCCAATCCATTTTTTACTTCCCGAGTTATGAGCCATTTTCTTATTATGCAAATTAGGCTATACTAGCCAAAAGGGCGGTAACGCTGTGGTGTCACTGAGGGTGGTGTCTGTGTTGGTGGACGATACTGTCCTATCAGCGTCATACAGCTCCTCCCCTTCAATGCACAGCATGCTCTTGCGATGGAAGCTGAGATAATGCTGTGCAAGGAAGGGGAGAAGATATATGACGCTCTCGCCCATTGAGTGCTACGGTCAAAAAACGCAGTGAAATATGCTTTCTCTGCCTCCCATTGATGTCAATGGGAGGTCAGAGGCATAAACGCCCGAAGATAGGGCATGACGCTTCTTTCTACCACGAGATGGTTTTTCCGCTCGCGGTATAAAAACGCCTCCGCCTCCCATTGAAATCAATGGGAGGTAGTTTCGGCAGTTTTTTGGCGCGGTTTCAGACGCGGTTTCCACGTAAAAAAAAGTGTAAAAAAACTCAGTGCGAATAGGGCCTTACAGGGCAGGTTAAAATACAAGTTCCGAGCAAAATGCAGAGAAGCCACAACGTTATATGAGGGAAGTTGTAAACATCTGTAAACTCTGATATTAGAAAGCAGACTTTATTTCAATATATAAATAAATGCCCAGCCTATGTTGAATTATCAGCAAAGCTGGGAGACAGTTTTAAGAGGAAAAATAAATGTGTCATAATATAAACCAGTATAAATGGAATTCTAGCAAGAAACACTGTATGTATGCTCAGTGGGCTCAGTTGCATTAGTTTTTGCTCCTGGAGGTGCCTTTAGACCAGGGGTCTCAAACTCGGCTGGGTAAGTGGGCCACATATAGAAAAAATGGGAAGTTGACGGGCCGCATTACTTTCAAATTTGATACAATACAACATTCTTGTTAATCAATTAGTTATTTGAACTACTATAATAATACTACATTACTATAATAATACCGCTAGGTTTAAAATTTGAGAGATTTCTCCATGTGCTTATTTCAACAATCCAGTTTAAGTATCTCTACATGCAGTGCGGCGGCTCAGTTGGCAGTGTTTGGCAGGCACACATGTCAAGATTGGGCAGCCCCTTTTAGATAGTGCCACAAAGTCCTCTGTAGATAATGCTACAGTGCCCTCTGTAGATAATGCCACAGTGCCCTCTGTAGATAATGCCACAGTGCCCTCCGTAGATAATGCCACAGTGCCCTCCACAGACGCTGCCAGTGCCCTCCGCAGACGCTGCCACAGTGCCCTCCGCAGACGCTGCCACAGTGCCCTCCGCAGACGCTGCCACAGTGCCCTCCGCAGAGGCTGCCACAGTGCCCTCCGCAAGACGCTGCCACAGTGCCCTCCGCAAGACGCTGCCACAGTGCCCTCCGCAAGACGCTGCCACAGTGCCCTCCGCAAGACGCTGCCACAGTGCCCTCCGCAAGACGCTGCCACAGAGCCCTCCGCAGATAATGCCACACACACCCCAAGTAGATAGCTCCATTGGGGCTCCCTCTAGGAGTGGAATCCCCAGCCAGAGTGTTGCCGACGCTTTGGCTGGGGTTTCCTCTGCTGTTGGAGCCCGACGTCACTGTCCATACACAGTGACGTCAGGGGATCCTGCTGGGCCAGAATGTGATATCAGGGGCAACCCCAGAGCCGGTGTCCGGGAGCAGAGCACTAGTATAGACTCTGCGCCATATATGGACAGTGACATCAGGGGCTTGCCCAGAGCTGGAGTCCCGGAGCAGAGCCGCTTCTAGCACTCTATCTGGGATTCCAGCTCTGCTCCTGACATCACTGTCAATATATGGACATGGCTGTTAGGGGCAACCCAAGAGCTGGAGTCCCAGGCAGAGCGCTAGTAGGCTCTTCCCGGGACTCCAGCTGTGCTCCTGACATCACTGGGACTCCTGCTCTGGGGAAGCCCCTGACATCACAGTTGATGTATAGACAGCGATGTCAGAGGCTTCCCCAGAGTCCCAAAGCAGAGCCTATACTAGAGCTCTGCCCGGGACTCCGCTCTGGGGAAGATCCTGAAAACACTATTCATATATGGACAACGGTCAGGGAATTCCACAGAGTCCTGGAGAAGAGCCTATACTAGCGCTCTGCACGGGACTCCGGCACTGGGGAAGCCCAAGACATCGCTGTCCATATGTGGACAGCGATGTCAGGGAATTCAACAGGGTCCCGGAGCAGAGCCGATACTAGCTCTCTGCCAGGGACTCCGCTCTTGGGAAGATCCTGACAACACTGTCCATATATGGACAGCGATGTCAGGGAATTCCACAGAGTCCTGGAGCAGAGCCGGTACTAGCGCTATGCCCGGGACTCCGGCTCTGGGGAAGCCCCAGAGATCGCTGTCCATATGTGGACAGCGATGTTGGGGAATTCCACAGAGTCCCGGAGCAGAGACTGAACTAGCGGCTGTGTCCCGCAGGCCGCAGATCACGGCACCAGGGGCCGCATGCGGCCTGCGTGCCGTGTGATTGAGACCCCTGCTCTAGACCTTGGCAATGGTAAAGATGTGAAATGGCTCTGTTTAACTATGTTTTTATTTTCCCTTTTTATAGAAACCATATATGAAACAATAGCCGAGATATGCTGGGAAATATTTAATTCTACAATGTTCCACACAAAACAAGAACACTGGTGCAATTGGGAACACACTGTCAGGTATAGTTTCTGAGGCAAATGCATATTTTACTCAATGTGTGTTTATGTTCGTGTCAAGCTTACATGACTAGTCACGTTTATGGTAGAACTTTTCTAAATATGTCTGTCACACAGCAATCCGATTGACATTTAATTTAAAACAAAAATGTGTGGCTTTGATCACAAAATGCAACTGAATGTTACTATTCACACTGGATAAGTGGCACCTCTAAGCCGTAGTCGGTCAGGCTCTTGCTAGACTGGGCTGCATAGTCTAAAGAATTTTCCCATTCATTGCTCTTAACCACTGCAAGAAGTTATGGACTTTCCTGGTTCGATTTTCAGGTCCCGGTCCTCAGAAGAGTTTACCAATTGGCAGTGGGTGCGAGAACTTGAAGTCAGGAACGTAACCAGGCGTCGTCAACTAACTAGCAATCAGGAAGTAACAAACCATAGGATGAGAGAGCCGTAGTCAGGAGTCAGGCCAGATTCCAGGAGTAGAACCACAGGAACCAAGCGACAAATCCAGAGGGCGAGACGGGAGCATAATCCAGGAACACGGCCGATGTCAAGGTGAAGATCATAGTCAGAAATAGCACTAAGAGCAACAGCTAAACAAAAGATGTACCTTGGTCTGCAGGCGAGGTGTGAAAGCTTGCGTGCTCCTTAAAAAGGCCCCCAAAACCGATGTCATCTTTGAGTGTCGGGTGCCCTGGTAATCCGATGCTGCTGGCTGTGCAGAGAAGGGGGAACTCAGCCGGATCAGGCAGGACCGCAACTGAAGACAAGTGCAGAAGAGGAGAAGTCTGGTTGCCTAGAAACTTGGACTTGGCCATCAGCTAACTCGGAGAGACATGCCACTGGAACTGATCACCAGGGACTTGGGTCCCATACCACTAGGCACAAGGAATTGACTGGGGTACCAATGAAATACCAGGGACTTAATATAGAACCATACTACTGGACACCCAAGACTAACTGAAGGAAAAATAACTGGGCACTAGGGACTGACTATTGCATCAAACTACAGGAAAACCAGGGAGAGCACTAGTTATGATATAGACTTTTACTAATACTTTTTCATAGTGGTGACAATGCACACCTAAAATATATTGTGGCAGATTTACTAATGCTGTCTAAGATTTAGATAGCGTAAACTTAGATCTGACAGTTAAAAGATGCGCCAAATTTATCACAGTAGTGCACGTTGTATGATAAAATTTGGTACTTCTAACTGGACATGTTAGACACTGTCTTCCTCTTTATAAAAAACTCTAAGGGTAGGAACACACTAGTAGTAAACACTGTTGATTTACCGCAATGGATTTAATTGCGGAAAATCCACAGCGTAGTACAGTGACAGTAGTGTGGGTGAGATTTGAACAAATCTCATCCACACACAGCGGAAAAAATCTGGAGAAAGAAACTTCATAAATAGACCTGTGGTACATTTTTTAAGGCCCTGCATGTCAATTTATGATGCGGAATCCCTGCTCTTCTGTTGCGGGTTTTCCCCATTGAATATAATGGGCCCTTAACACCCGCAGCAAAGAGGCATGTGCTGCGACTTTTGCGGCGGAAACGCTGTGATTCCGCCGCAAAAATCTCAAGTGAGGAAAAAAAACAAGCTATTTTTTATTGGAAATTATTGAAAAAGTATATACCTATCCTTGCCGTAGTCCTAGCATTGCGATCCTCTATTCTGAATGCACCCCGGCCTCCTGGGATGACGTTTCATCCCATGTGAATGCTGCAGCCAATCAAAGGCTGCAGCGGTCACATGAACTACAGCGTCATCCCAGGAGGCTGGGCTACGCTCAGGAGATAGGGGCGTGTCGCCATAACTATGGCTGGGGTAAGTATAAACTTACTTTTATTGCTGCAGGATTTCCACAGTGGACATGCCGACCCAAAAAAACGCACCACAATTTGGTGGTAAAAATTACAATATACATAATATAAATAATACATTAGTATTGCAGTGTATTGTACCAGCGAACTAATGATTGTGGGTTCAAATCAAGGGTGACCAATAAAATGTGTAAAAAAACTGGTTTTGAGAAGTGTAAAAAAATGTAAAGTTAAAAAAAAACAACTTTCCCATTGTAAAAAACAAAATTGGTATTGCAGCGTCCGTAAAAGTCCAAACTATTACAACATATCATTATTTAACCCGCACGGTGAATGCTGTAAAAAATAAAAGAAATTAAACCGCCAGAATCTATGTTTTTTGGTCACTTCATATCCCACAAAAAATGTAATAAAAAGTCAACAAAAAGTCTCATGTAGCCCGAAACTACAACTCACCCCGCAAAAAATAAGTCCTCATACTGCTCAATCGGCGGAAAAATAAAAAAAAGTTATGGCTCTCAGAATGCGGCGACAAAACACAAATTTTATTTTTAACAATTAGTTTCTTCCTTGTAAAAGTAGTAAAATATATATATAAAAAAAAAACAAAAAACGAAACTCCTCAAAAGATTGAGGAATCACTGTTTTTTTCCTATTCCACCCCATAAATATCTTTTTTAGTTTCCCAATACATTATATGGTACAATAAATTGTGCCGTGAAAAATTACAACTCGTTCTGCAAAAAAACAAGCCCTCATACGGCTTTATCGACGGAAAAATAAAAAAGTTATGGCTTTTGGAAGGTGGGGAGGAAAAAATTAAAACGAAAATCAATAAAATGGCTGGGTCCTGAAAGGGTTAAAAAGTTACACTTTTGACTTATCAGTCCACAGAATATTATCCTGAAAGTCCTGTGGGGCATCTACATGTTTTTTGGCAAATGCGAGACGCACCTTTGTGTTCTTTTTGGTCATCAGAGGCTTGCGCCTTGCAACTCCCCTATGGATTCCATCTCTGCCCATTGTCTTTCTTATTGTGGAATCGTGTACATTGACCTTGAACTGAGGGAAGAGAGGTCTGAGTTCTTTTGTGACCTCCTGGATGAGTCGTCGATGCTCTCTTTGTGAAATTTTGGTAGGCCTGCCACTCCAGGGAAGGTTCAACACTGTTCCAAGTTTTTTCTATTTGTGGATAATGGCTCTCAATGTGATCCGCTGGAGTACCAGAACCTTAACAATGGCTTTGTAACCCTTTCCAGACTGGTACATTTCAATTAGGCCGGATTCACACGAGCGTGTGCGTATTGCGCGCGCAAAAAACGCTGCGTTTTGCGCGCGCAAAAGGCACTTGACAGCTCCATGTGTCATCATCATATGATGCGCGGCTGCGTATCATTATGACACTCTGTATGTTTGTAAACAGAAAAGAACGTGGTGCTTTTCTGTTTACATTCATACTTTTGACTGCTGTTGCGCGAATCACGCGCGTCCCACGGAAGAACGGACATGTTGTGAGTTTTACGCAGCGGACACACGCTGCATTAAAATCACGGACTGTCTGAACTGACCCATAGACTAATATAGGTCCGTGCGAGGCGCGTGAAAATCACGCGCGTTGCACGGACGTATATCACGTTCGTCTGAATAAGCCCTTACTGCATCTGTATTTGATTTTCTTTAGAGCATGGCATCATGTGCTGCTTTTTGAGATCTCCTAGCCGGCTTCATATTTCCATACAGGTTCTATTTAAGTGATTGTTTAGGTTCAACAAGTCTGGCAGTAATTATGCCTGGGTGTGGCTAGTAAAATTTTATCCAATTGTTAATTCCATTTGGTTACCTGTTTGATTTAGTAGCGAATGGGGCAATTACTTTTTCACATAGGGCCAGGTAGTGCTGAACAGCAAATTTTTTTCCTTCAATAAAGGAAATCATCATTTAACCCCTTAATGATCGTGCCTGAAAAGACCTTAATGACTAGCTAAACTTTTCTGTTTTTGCCTCTCTGCCTTTCAGCAGCCATAACTTTTTTAAATTTTCATTGACGTGGCTGTATGAGGCCTTGTTTTATGCGAGAGAAATAGTATTTTTCTTCCCCCACAGTTTGAGGGTAAAAAGATATAATTTTTTTTACGGCGTGAATATAGGAAAAAGCGATTCTTGCCATTGTTTTTCTTGTTAATGTTTTATCCCGTTCACGTTTCACGCTAAATAACTCCAAGGGATAACTTTATTTATAACTTTATTTTTAACTTGTAATGTATTAGCATACTCCTGTATGCTAATACATTACACTGTGTCTCTATGATAGAGGCTGCTGATCGGGCAGCACATAGTGTGCCTGAACAGCAGGCAAATGGAACAGACAGCCCTGGGGTCCGTTCTAGGTCCTCAGGGCTGACTGCAGAGGGATTTCCCCTTTGATCATGCCGCGGTCACGGACCGCGGTAATCAAAGGGTTAAACAGCTGGGGTCCGAATATTTTCCGACCCCAGCTGTGATCAATATTAAATTGGATGATCTAAGATATTCAAGTGTGACAAATATGCAGAAAAATAGAAGAAATTGGGAAGGGGGCAAATACTTTTCCATAGCACTGTATATCACACCGTTTTCTCTAAAGGCCTCATGCACACATTGGTATTATGGCTTCTCACAACCGCTCAGTTGTACAGGGCCATAATATGACAACCATAGAAGTTTAAGCGCTCCATACCGTACATCTGATGTTGTATTATGAAGTTATTCTCCTGGAGAAGCATTTAATCTCGGTGTGACTATCTTTGTAATAAAGGATTTTACTGATGCACCGTACAGCTCCATAAAATGCTTGAGTGCAGAGAAAGGGGATCTCAGCCGGATCAAGCAGGGCCACGACTGAGTGCATGAGGCCTACAATGATATTTGTTTAGCTTTTTTTTAAGTGAACCTTATCATTAATTGTATGCAGCATTTCATTCATATATTTGTTTCTGTTTTCTTCCACTACAGTATCTACGACAGATTCCAAAACTGCTTGGAAAACAGTGCTGACCATTTGTACATTTCCTACCCAAATGAACTAGCACATAACACATTTTTGAACGCCCATATGCAATTTTTTAAAGATTGCAATCTTCTGTCCGAAGAGCTCATAGACCCGCCGGAGAATATTCTCTTTGGATTAATTTTTGCCCCCATCTGCATAATACCTTTCCTGGTTACTCTTGTTGTGTACAAGAGCAACACTAGCAAACCACAAACTTAAATATTAGCTACTGATATCACTAGAAAATGTGATTGCGTTTCCTAACTGCTTTTATTAGCAGAAGGCTTTGACAGTCTTTGGTCAATTTTCTGACCGTGCTCATCTACAGCTCAGAATCCACTTCCATTTTGGAATGACTACAATGTCTCACTTCCCTGCTCTTCTATTTATGGAGATATAAGACTGTACCTCATCATCTTACAAGAACTTATACATCTGTAACCAACTGGACTGGGGGATTCAACTAACAATCACATTTGAATGTTGTGCTTTCTCAAAAATCATTGAAGAAACAAAATATTTCAAAGAAAATCGAATACACGAAAAGCATATTCTTTCTTCTCAATCATACAAATGAGTGTACAACATTATGTTCCCCAGATATTTTCCATTCAGTATCCGGAGTTACCTTTTCATTTTGAATTGACACAAGTTTCCTCCTCGGAAAGAGCCAATAGCATCTACATGTGGGAACAATATGCCTCCAAAGACCAAATGTGATTTAAATGAGCACTGTGGAATTATTTTAATGCCTTGTTTACTTTTAAAATATCTTGTCTATGTGAAGACACCCATACAATGGAATACTGGAAGCTTTTTGTATGTTATATTTTTCTGCTTTGTCTTTTTGATAATATTTATAAGAATGCATTAGTATCTCAAAAAGATAAATGATGTGTAACGAAAGGCTTGCCTTCAGCCTGAGAGATTGGACAAGTTATGTTGAATACTATGACTGAAAAACTAAACTGTGTGTGTAGAAGTATGAAAAGCAAAAATCTGGACACTACCTTGGCATTCATAAAAAACAAAAGTCTTGACTTCACAGGAAACAAACATGATCCCAGCAAACGGAAACCATTCAGGTTTAAATCATACACGACATTTTGTGACCCTACTGTAAATAACAAAATATTGTGTAAACTTTTATCCAAACTAATCATGGTCTCATTATGTTCAAAGAAGCGTTGACACTTAGGGTATGTTCACACACAAGTGTTTTCAGATGTAATTCGGGCGTTTTACGCCTCAAATTACGCCTGAAAAAACGCCCCCAATACGCCTACAAATATCTGCCCATTGCTTTCAATGGGTTTTACGGTGTTCTGTACCCACAAGCCTTAATTTTACGCGTCGCTGTCAAAATACGGCGCGTAAAAAGACGGCCGCGAAAAAGAAGTGCATGTCACTTCTTGGGACGTTTTTGGAGGCGTTTTTCATTGACTCCATTGAAAAACAGCTCCAAAAACGGCCGTAAAATACGCCACTAAAAACGCGAGTTGCTACAAAAACGTCTGAAAATTAGGAGCCGCTTTCGCCTGAAAACAGCTCCGTATTTTCAGACGTTTTTGGTCACTGCGTGTGAACATACTCTTAGATCGACCTTGCAGTTTGGTGCGGTTGTCAATTCCTTTTTCTAACCAAAGCCAGGAGTGGATCCTAAAGACAGGGTAAGTATACTAAACACATATGATATTTTTTATTTAAAGGTAACTAAACTTTTAAAAATCTTTTGACATGTCATAGAGAAATGTCAGCATTTTGATCGGTGGGGTCCGAGCGAGCACTGAGGTCCCATCCGATCGCTAAATGAAGTGCTCGGGTGAGTGCTGTGCCGCTTCTTTTCTGACTTGGCTCGGAAAGCCAAGCGAGCGGTATAGGTGTTTAATAGAAAGACTATGGGCCCATACACCACTCGCTAAGCTTTACGATGAGAGACTATCAGAAACTAAGCCGAGCGCTTCTGACGCTTTATTGTAGAGATCGGTGGGGGTTTCAGTGGTTCAACCTCCACCGATCAAAACTTCTGACAAATGAAACGTTTAGTTAGCCTTTAAATAATCTCTAGACCTTGGTAGAGAAAAAAAAAACATCAACTGCATAAAAATTGCACTGTTTGAATAAGGCGTTATATTTGATAGAATGTGAGAACTTTGGAATACTTGTTGTTAGATGCTTATTTATATAAATTGAATACACTAATGTAACCAGTTTTTTGCATTAAGAACAAGAGCAATTTTGTTTCCTATGTCTATTTTGAAGTTCGGAAAGTACTGAAACTGGAGAGAAACAGGTTGGTTGCAGACCAATGATCTACTACAGAATTAATTTATCCCCATCTAAGATTTTGCCTAAAAGTAGATTTACATACAGAAGTATTTCCTACAGTCTAAGGCCTTATTCACACGAGCGTTGAATACGTTCATGTGACGGCCGTTGAAACGACGGCCGTCAAAGGCCTTTGTAATTCAATATGGTCGTTCACACAGCTGTTGTTTCATCGGAGCATGTGAAGGGTCCGTGAAAAAATAAGACGTCCTATTTTTTGCGCTTCACGTATCCCTCCATAGACTCTAGTCTATGGAGGGATACGTGATAACGCGTCCCGCAAAGGTGCAGCATAGATGTTTTTCACGTCCGAGGTTTGCTACGCTCGTGTGAATCTAGCCTAAAAAAATTTTTAGATTGCATCAATAACCAGTCTGTGCAAAAGGATAAAAATAATATTGCCGACCAATTAAAATCGAGTATTTTGGTTGAAAAATCTGACCGATTAAAATGGTTTTCTAATGATCATCATTATAACTAATGTATAAATGGCAACTAGAAAAAAGATCCCATTATGGTGTATAGCCTTTGGTTTTGCCTCAATAACAATGATTATGTTTGTGTTAAAATGGTTCTTATTGTTACATAATTTCTCTACAGGGTTCTGAAAAAGATTCTTAAATCTACTTTTAGGTGTACCTATTGTTATATATAATGTTTGGAGCCTAAATAAGTAGTACATGTGAACAAATTAAACTTTGTAATATATCTTATTAACCCCTTAGTGACCAAGCTTGTTTGGACCTTAATGACCAAGCCAAATTTGTCAAATCTGGTATGTGTGACTTTATCAGAGAATAACTCTGTGAAAGTTTTGAATATCCAAGTAATTCTGACATTGTTTTTTCGTCACATGTTGTACTTTATTTTAGTGGTAAAAGTAGACTGATACGATTTGCGGAAATAACTTAAAAAATAGAAAAATTGAAGAAATTTTGTAAAAATTATCATTTTTCCCTATTTTTAACTGCAATATGTCACATATGTACACACATACTGTACAATTTTTTTTATTAAATATATATTTCCATCTCTTTACTCTATTTTGGCAGCACTTTTGAAAAAAAATAAAAATTTTTGAGCAATTTAGAGGACTTACAAGTTAAGTAATAATTTTATACATTTTGTAGTACATTTTGTTTTCCTGCACCAAGCCAGGTTTTCATAGGCTCATAGGTGTCAGAATGGTGGAAACCCCCACAAGTGACCCCATTTTGAAAACTAGACCCCTTAAGGTATTTATTAAGGGGTGTTGTAAGTATTTTGACCCCACAGTTTTTTTGTAAGAATTCATGCAAAGCAGGCATAAAAAAATATAATTTAACTTTTTTCATAAAAGTATCACTTTGAAGACCGATTTCTTTGTAAAGCGACCATGAGAATGAAGAAACACACCCAAAAATCTATCACCCTGTTTCTCCTGTTTTCAAAAATGCCCCCATTGTGACCCTAATGCGTTGCCTGGACACACGACAGGGCCCGAAAGGGAGGGAGCACCCGGAGGCTTTCAGGACTCATATTTTGCTTGAAAATGTTTTAGGCCCCACTGTACATTTGGAGAGGTTTTGAACTACCAGAACGATAGAAACTCCCCATAAACGACCCCATTTAGAAAACTAGACCCCTTAAGGTATTTATCTAGGGGTGTAGTGAGTATTTTGACCCCACAGTTTTTTGCTAAATTTAATGCATAGCAGGTGAAAAAAAAATAAAAATTCACTTTTTTCATAAAAGTATCACTTTGAAGACCGATTTCTGTGTAAAGCGACCATAAGAATGAAGAAACACACCCCAAAATCTATCACCCTGTTTCTCCTGTTTTCAAAAATGCCCCCATTGTGACTCTAATGCATTGCCTGGACACACAGCAGGGCTTGAAAGGAAGGGAGCACCCAGAGGCTTTCAGAACTCATATTTTGCTTGAAAATGTTTTAGGCCCCACTGTATATTTGGAGAGGTTTTGAACTACCAGAACGATAGAAACTCCCCATAAACGACCCCATTTAGAAAACTAGACCCCTTAAGGTATTTATCTAGGGGTGTAGTGAGTATTTTGACCCCACAGTGTTTTGCTAAATTTAATGCATAGCAGGTGAAAAAAAATAAAAATTCACTTTTTTAATAAAAGTATCACTTTGAAGACCGATTTCTGTGTAAAGCGACTATAAGAATGAAGAAACACACGCCAAAATCTATCACCCTGTTTCTCCTGTTTTCAAAAATTCCCCCATTGTGACCCTAATGTGTTGCCTGGACACACAGCAGGGCCCGAAAGAAAGGGAGCACCCGGAGGCTTTCAGGACTCCTATTTTGCTTGAAAATGTTTTAGGCCCCACTGTACATTTGGAGAGGTTTTGAACTACCAGAACGATAGAAACTCCCCATAAACGACCCCATTTAGAAAACTAGACCCCTTGAGGTATTTATCTAGGGGTGTAGTGAGTATTTTGACCCCACAGTTTTTTGCTAAATTTAATGCATAGCAGGTGAAAAAAAAAAAATAATTCACTTTTTTCATAAAAGTATCACTTTGAAGACCGATTTCTGTGTAAAGCGACCATAAGAATGAAGAAACACACCCCAAAATCTATCACCCTGTTTCTCCTGTTTTCAAAAATGCCCCCATTGTGACTCTAATGCATTGCCTGGACACACAGCAGGGCTTGAAAGGAAGGGAGCACCCAGAGGCTTTCAGAACTCATATTTTGCTTGAAAATGTTTTAGGCCCCACTGTATATTTGGAGAGGTTTTGAACTACCAGAACGATAGAAACTCCCCATAAACGACCCCATTTAGAAAACTAGACCCCTTAAGGTATTTATCTAGGGGTGTAGTGAGTATTTTGACCCCACAGTGTTTTGCTAAATTTAATGCATAGCAGGTGAAAAAAAAAAAAAATTCACTTTTTTAATAAAAGTATCACTTTGAAGACCGATTTCTGTGTAAAGCGACTATAAGAATGAAGAAACACACGCCAAAATCTATCACCCTGTTTCTCCTGTTTTCAAAAATTCCCCCATTGTGACCCTAATGTGTTGCCTGGACACACAGCAGGGCCCGAAAGAAAGGGAGCACCCGGAGGCTTTCAGGACTCCTATTTTGCTTGAAAATGTTTTAGGCCCCACTGTACATTTGGAGAGGTTTTGAACTACCAGAACGATAGAAACTCCCCATAAACGACCCCATTTAGAAAACTAGACCCCTTAAGGTATTTATCTAGGGGTGTAGTGAGTATTTTGACCCCACAGTTTTTTGCTAAATTTAATGCATAGCAGGTGAAAAAAAATAAAAATTCACTTTTTTAATAAAAGTATCACTTTGAAGACCGATTTCTGTGTAAAGCGACCATAAGAATGAAGAAACACACCCCAAAATCTATCACCCTGTTTCTCCTGTTTTCAAAAATGCCCCCATTGTGACTCTAATGCATTGCCTGGACACACAGCAGGGCTTGAAAGGAAGGGAGCACCCAGAGGCTTTCAGGACTCCTATTTTGCTTGAAATTGTTTTAGGCCCCACTGTACATTTGGAGAGGTTTTGAACTACCAGAACGATAGAAACTCCCCATAAACGACCCCATTTAGAAAACTAGACCCCTTAAGGTATTTATCTAGGGGTGTAGTGAGTATTTTGACCCCACAGTTTTTTGCTAAATTTAATGCATAGCTGGTGAAATAAAATAAAAAAAACACTTTTTATATAAAAGTATCACTTTGAAGACCAATTTCTTTGTAAAGCGAACATGAAAATGAAGAAACACACCCCAAAATCTATCACCCTGTTTCTCCTGTTTTCAAAAATACTCTCATTGTTGCCATAATCTGCTTATTAGACCTGTGGCTGGGCCAAAAAGAGAGGGAGCACCCTTTGGCTTTCAGGGCACAATTGAATAAATTCTAGGCCCCATATCATGCATTTAGAGGCATTGAGCTGCCTGAACAAAAAAAAACCACGCAGAAATGACCCCATTTTAAAAACTAAACCCCTAAAGGTATTCATCTAGTGGTGTAGTGGGCATGCGGACCAAAAATTTTTTAAATGAGGAGATAATGGGTATCATTTCAGACACTATGGGTATATAATGTTTTCTTCAAGCTTTTATTACGTTTCCACATGAAATAGAGGAGACGTGGTAGAAGGTTATTTTGTTAGAAATACGCCACATTAATACATTTGTGCGGCACAGAATAGAAGTGAAGCCGTGTATTCATAATGGATACATGTTGCTATAGACGTATTTGCCTGTACTTATGACTATGTCTTGCTGAAGAAGCAGTTGGTGCCATTATGATGTCATTGTGGACAGAATTCTGTCCTAATATAAAATCAGTCAGAGAGGAAAAAATAAACTGTACTGGAGTGACGGGCAATATCTTCAAACAAATGGAGGAAAATGTATCCAACTATGTTGCAAACTCGAGTCTGTTCACTAGATAGAAGAACACCTGCAGGGCTGTCATGACAAGGATTTTTTTTTTCAGTGACTGGTTGTACAACGTCTCTTTAGCTCCATCAATCCTTATGAGGGACGAATGTGCCAAGTGACGCGGTACACCATAACAGGCCCCTGCCCGGCAAGGTAGGAACCGCTATGTGCACAAAACAACCAATCACCTACAGAATATATAAAAGGACAGTGTCCAAAACCATCTATAGGAACAGTAAAGGATCACTAATCCCCAAAATGATGTCAGTATTTCCAGAAGAACCGTAACAAAGCCCATGGTGTATTGATAAGGAACAGCTCAATTATTAGAGATCCTCCAAATAAAAAAAAAAGATCATGCCCGTATCACGGTACAGAATTAGGAATGTAACAGCTGTATGTGGCAGGACATAGTCATAAGAACAGTCAAAATAAAAAAATTGTGGATGTGGGATTTTGTACTGGACAATTAATTCCAGCACTTGATCACCCACAAATAAATAAAAAAAATCATAAGGGGTAAAATTAGTTTCACGGTCTGAAAAAAATGTGCTCTACAACCTCTCCCACAAGAAATAATCCCTACTTGGAAAGCCCACGAACTAAAAAGAAAATATAAAGAAATTGACTCCCTAAAAAGGCCCCCAACCCATTATTTTTTTTTGTGTTAAATTCTAGTAATTTGCAACCGTGTGAAAGGTTTCGAAACAGGGATAGTTACAAAGGGCTGGTTTTGATGGACACATGGGGCAATAAAAGCGGGTATCCCTCCTCCTGCCATGCCTGCTACATACCCGACACCTTTTTTGGGGATATTTTTGGGTCTCAGTGGAGGGAATAGGGTGTAAAAAGTGGCGCTCTGAAAGCCTGCGCACATCCTCAGATTCGCAGGATTGTGCCGGTATAGTGGACTCAAAAAGGAGATGCTCAATGACCTTCTCCTGAAATTGAAGGAAAGTGAGCGTTCCTTGGGCTTTTTTGAAAATAACAAAACTGTTATAGGTAGCAACCTGGATGAGGTAGATTGCTACCTTTTTGTACCAGGCCTTATTTTTGCGCTTCACCAGGTAAGGCTGAAGCACCTGGTCGGAAAGGTCTACACCCCCCATAAATTTGTTGTAGTCTGTTACACAGACAGGTTTCTGCTTTGCAGTGGTAGCCCCCCTCTCCGTAATTGCCACAGTGGTGTCCGTGTGTACGGTGGACAGCATGTAGACATCCTTCTTGTCGGCCCACTTCACTGCAAGCAATTCCTGACTTGCAAGGGCCATGGATGTTCCCTTTCCCAAACGCCTGGACACCAACTGTTGTGGGAGTCCCACTCTGTTCTTCCGTACTGTCCCACAGGCCCCTGTATTTGCAGCATGGAGGGCTTTATAAAGGGCAACGCTGGTATAAAAATTGTCTGTATAGACGTGGTACCCCTTGTGCAGAAATGGCTCCATTAGGTTCCACACAATTTTGCCAGAGGTGCCAATAGTTTCTGGGCAGCCTGGGGTATAAATTTGGCAGTCCCTGCCTTCATAGATTTTGAAACCGCAGGTGTAACCCGTTGTGCTCTCGCAAACTTTGTACAATTTCACCCCATATCTGGCTCGTTTGGAAGGGATGAATTGACGAAAGGAAAGACGCCCTTTGAAGCTCATGAGTGATTCATCTACTGACAAATTTTTGTCAGGGGTGTACAACTTTAAAAATAAATCATTTAGAAGGGTGATTAATGGCCTTAATTTATTAAGCCGATCATAAGCTGGGTCACTTCTTGGGGGGACTTGGGAATTATCAGTAAAATGCATGAATCGCATTAGGGCCTCATAGCGGTTTCTGGACATCACTGCTGCAAATACAGGGGTAGCGTGGACAGCACTACAAGTCCAGTAGGACCGGACAGAGGGTTTTTTAACCAAACCCATATTGAGGGTAATGCCTAAAAATTTTTTTATTTCTGGGACACTTGTGGGGCTCCACATTCTGGAGTACATAGATGCAGGCTTTTGTAGAACAAACTGCCTAGCATACAGATTAGTCTGCTGGACTATCAAGTCTAGGACCGTATCACATATAAATAAATTAAAAAAATTATAGGGGGTAAAATTTTGGACGTCGACACTAATTCCTGGGGTCGCTTCAAATTGGGGTACTTGGGGGGAAAATGATAGTGCAGGATCCCACATCACGGGAGGGACTGCAACACTCGGCCCTGCACTTGACACCTCTACAGCGACTGACGTATCCACCACCATAGGACTATGGGGTTCAGCGGTGGAATTAGAATCGTCACTGTCACTGTCTGGAACAAATTCTGAAGCGGTGTCTGTTTCGCTTTCAGAAGTGTCGGAACATAGCAAGGCGTAGGCTTGCTCCGCGCTGTACATACGCTGAGACATATTTATAGATGTGTATGTATATATATATATATATATGCCCTATAAGTCCTAACCCTAAAGTAAACCTAAAATCCTAAAAACGACACAAATTGTTTTTTTTTTTTTTATATATATATATATTTATTTTTTATATAACAGACGTAAAATTAATTCTAAACGGCCCTAAACACGAACGCTAAACTAGCCCTAACCCTAAAGTAACGCTAAACTAACGGTAAACTAGCACTAACGCTAAACTAGAACTAACGCTAAACTAGCACTAACGCTAAACTAGCGCTGACGCTAATCTAGCGCTGACGCTAATATAGATTTGATATATTATATATATATATATGTATGTATAAGAACGATGATTTTTTATCACTTTTTTTCTTTCTTCACAGCACAGGACTTAGACTGATTTCTCTCTCCTCTCAGAACAACTACAATGGGAGGAGAGAGAAACACAGCCCATGTCCTGGCTGTGTTTTGAAAATAACTGTCAGTGATCTCTGTGATAGGTTTTATCACAGAGATCACCTGATCAGGGACCAGTCACAACGGTCCCTGATTGTTGCTGTGCCAGATGACGACACAGGTAAGTTATGCAAAGCGCACTCGGGCGCCATTTTGGGGGGGGGGGAATCGGACCGTGGGGGGGGATCGGACCGGGGGGGGGGAATCGGACCGGGGGGGGGGGATCGGACATGAAGGGGAATCGGACGGGGGGGGGGGCGCACTATTTACCCGTTCTCTCTCCTCTCTAAGGAGTTATTCCATGAGAGGAGAGAGAAATGGCGATTATCCGCCGGTTTAGCGTGAACGCCGTGAAATAGCGATTCACGGCGATCACGTGACCAGAGACCACTCGTTATGGTCTCTGGTCGTTGCCCCGAACTCTCAGCTACCTCCGGTAGCTGAGAGAACGGAGCCCCGATCTTTAATTTCGGCGCTACTTTAGGCTAATGCGATCACGTTAAAAGGCGTCGCATTAGCCTAAAGCCCATTAGTGAGGAACGTAAAAAGGCGTACTGTTGGTCACTAAGGGGTTAATGAAATGTGGAATCTTTTATGTAAACAAAACAATAATAGTTAATCAGCAGCAAACAGGGGGATGTGCTGCAGACATGATGCAAATGGGGATGATCGATTGTAGTAACCATTGTACGTCTCATACATTACCGACGATTGCTCCTTGTGAATGGAGGCAAATGGGGCTCGTTTTTACGGCCAGTATCGGGCCGTCTAAAAGGACATTTACCTTCCAGCAGCCTGTCCTTCCCCTACCTGCATGCTCTTTGCAAATGCGAGAGGAGGGGGATGCAGCTACATTTTCGATCATTGTTTCAGTAGAATGGGAAATTACATCTGTGTGGCACAGAGAACACAACAGCTCTTAAACCAGATCAGGAATCATGGAGAGTGAAAATTTATATTTACAGAAACCAACAGAGGGAAGGAAAAAAATACAAAAATATGCAGGTTAGACACATTTGTGGCTTCATCTTATATACTTAGAACCGTCTCAAACTTTCCTTGAGTTTTATAACGTGAAAATGGTCTGACAACAAGTAAACGCAGATAGGAAAACATTGTTTTAGACTTACCCCTGGTTATCTGGTAATGCGTTCATGTGTGTAATCGGTTTATCAGTCTTATTGGTTACTTTGATTTATAAACAACATTCCACTAAGGAATTTCTACTACCTTTTAACATAGGAAAATCCTGTATTTCCTAGTGAAAACATATCAACTAAAATTACATCTGGAGTAGCAGTGTAATTTTTAAGGTGCCCATACACATTAAACAACACTCAGCCAAACCTGTTAATTTCAGTGGGATCAGACAACGATCTAATGAATTTGGGGCTCACCCAACAGTTCCCCTACAGCGGATGTTGAGGGTAAGATGCATTAGGCATGTTGGATTTCCACATTACCGATCCTTTATTGCCACGAGAGATAAACCAGTGCCAGAGATGTCCGGCAGTGTTTTATTTACCTCTTCCCAATTAAATGGAGTCCACAGAAATGTAAGGGACTCGGTAGAATTAGTGCTCAGTTAGGTATATTTATGTTAATGGCCCATGGATTTAAGTTCAGGCACGTGGATTCAACAACATATTTTATATATGCAGCAGACCTAACATCGTATCTGAGGACGCTATTATTTAAATCTTAACAAAGCCAACATAGTAGATAAAGAGATCTTAAATTTAAAAAGTTTGAAAGGTTTTGTCTCATCACTACAACCCGCTTCCATATTATTACCATTCATTTAAATGGCTGCATGAAATACGACATTCTCCATGTACCTGCTGCAACAGGAGAAATTAATAGCTGACTGTAACTACTTTTTATAAAAAATATTGCAAACCAAAGGTGTTTATAGCCTTTAAAGCCAAGTCAGTAGACCTTAAATAGCACCTGTAACTTGCTTTTACACACATGGCACTCCTCCTAAAGGACAGCTCTACTTTTGAACATTAAAATGTAACTCACCTTGTTATGTAGATCTTAAAGGTGAAAACACCTTCCTTGATTTTGAGGTATCTGTTGCTTTCTTCTCCAAAGTGAATGTAAAAATACTACTGGCTCCCTGAAATCTATATGTACTTTAAGGGTAAGTGCACACAGGGCGGATAAGCGGTGCAAAAGTATACAGCATATCCGGCAGCCGCAGGGAATTCAGCCCAAAAACCTGCACCACCTCGTGGTGCAGATTTTCGGGCGGAATCTCCAACTGCAGAAATATTGCTAAAAAAAAATCTCATACTTACCCCTTTTCCGTTGTCATAGCGACTCATTCCTCTGCTTTGAGTACAGTCTTCCTGCGATGACGCTGCAGCGTATGTGACCTCTGTAGCCTGTGATTGGCTGCAGCAGCCAGATGGGATAAAACGTCATCCCAGGAGATCGGGTTGCGCTCAGAACAGAAGATCGCGTCAGTATGACAACAGCAAGGGGGTGAGTATGAACCTTTTTATTATCTTTCAACCAAAAAAGCATTTTCTGCCGCAAAAATCGCAACATTTGCCTATGTATTGTGGGTTTTACCTCCCCATTGAGTTCAATAGGGGAAAACCTGCAACAGAAGAGTAGCTAATCCGCAGCATAAAATGACATGTGCAGGTTAAAAAAAACTGCACTGCAAGTCAATTTATGAACGGTTTCTAGGTTGTTTTTTTTTACGTGTGGATGAGATACGTTCACATCTCATCCACTCTGCTGCTACTGTATTATGCTGCAGATTTTACGCAATGAAATACGTTGTTCCTACCTAAAGATATTCATGTGGCCTTACTAATAACTTCTCGCTGAATAAAACTGGCTATAGATTGGAGATAAATTTCACCTGAAAAAGTAAATTTCAACGGTACCCATACCTTTTGCATATTTGTACAGAAAATAACTGTGGTGAAAACAAATATGAAACCTCTGTAATTTATTAAAGTGTACCTCCAACTATGAGTATCATTTTGTTTTTAGATCCAAAATACTGTGCTGATAAATTTCAAAATAAATCTTTATAGCGGTTGGAGCTGTTTTTGTCATACAGAGTTCCAAATTCCCTGTTTCTCTTAATACAGCCAGAGTTCAATTAGAGAATTTTGTAGGCCTGCTACTAGGTGGAGGTTATTAGCTTACTGTACGATTTATCAATAAGTTCAACGGGAGCCGTATAAATCCATATGCAGAAAATTTCTCCTAGTGGTGGCTGCAGGCAGACAGAATTGTATCATTTACCTCTATTGCTGTATGAAAGGAACAATGGGATTTAGAACTCTATTAGAAAAATGAAGCTCATAAAAATATATTGGAAATAAGGTTGATAGTTGGCGGTACACTAACAAAAAAAAGGAAGGCGACATTCTGTTTACAAAATTTGATTTGGCAATAAAGGAGTGTTCCCTGCTTGAGACCCTATTCTATAAGCCAGAGTGCAGAGCTGCAGCGTAAGAGCAGCTCCCGCTCTGGCAAACCCCATCTAGCCATGTATTTACATAGTCATACATAGTCATAAATTCATTTAATGGTCTCTAAGTAATACTTTCAACAGTTTCCATTTAGAAAAGTTGAGATAACCCCTTTAAATTTTGTTGGCTCAAATTATTTCAGTGACTATGTTTGCCATCCATCTGGAAATTTGCACTTGATGACAGAAATTTTCACCTGCTAACCTAATGGAAATTGTAGAAAATAGTAATATTGAAGTTACATGATGTATGAAAAATTGCTTCCTTGTGCAATGCTTTGCAAAAAAAACGTGACAAATAAAGTCTAATTTTGCTGTGCTTGGTGTTGTGGCTTCTTTCAAAACGACATTGTGTGGAACCTAAAATGGGGACTTTTTTCACATTCCATGATACAACTGTAAAAAGATGGTTAAAGGGGTTGTCCAGAATTAGCAAAGCTTGGCTGCTTTCTTCTAGAAACAACACCACACTTGTCCATGAGTTGTGTCCGTATTGCAGCTCAGCTCCATTGAAGTAAATACTGTATTTACTGCAATACTACAATGAACCCATAGACAGGTTAGGTGCTGGTTTTTTTTATGATAGCAGCCATGTACTTCTAATCCTGCACAACCCCTTTAATACACTGACCCTTTTGTTGCACACTGTTTCCATGGTAATAATATTACTTTATGTAGTTTAGTTAATTTTTTTTTTTCTAATGTAGTATTTTAATAAGTGTTAAGAATATGTTCACATTTGATAATGTTACACATTACAGAGTTAATGTACATAAAATATACTCAAAAGTAAAAAAAAAAAAAAAAAAATATCTAGGCATCACAGCTGAATTATTCTAGCATTCCCTGCTGGTTCAATGACTGCAAGAAGTATGTGCACTGCTTCCAATAACAACCAGTATGATAGTAAATGCAACTATGTACTATAATACAGGGCTTTTTATACCAATTTAGTCAGTTAGCCAATGGATGTATTACACAGAAATAATCTGGGCTACACAATTTCTTATTATTTTTTTAATAGATAGTGTTTCCATTGTTCTGCTCCATTAGATCCTTCGCATGACGGACCCCATTGGAACCCAATGACTTAATAGGCTCCGTCAGGTTTCCGTCATGGTGTCGGTTGTTCTGACTTACAAAATAGCGCTGCATGATGTGATATTTTGTCCACCAAAAATCGATGGCAGATCCGCTGCGTAATACAGTACCAGCATAGTCAATGAGATTTCAGGAAATTTCATGTACATGCTGCAGTATTTTTCGGGACGGAAATTGACCTGTGTTGCGTATTTTAAAAGCTGCAGTTTGTCAATTTATCTTGCGTTTCTGCTTTGGAATTGTATCTGCCTAGGGCTGTGGAAAATCACACCAAAACACGCAGCATGAAAACCTGCTGAAAAATGCGTCAAAACGTAAAAACTGCACCCAATGACGCACGATTAGATGCGGTTTTTACCTACGAATCTCCTGCGTATTGCTGCGGTTTTGGTGCATATTTTGCTCAGCAAAATACGCAACGTGGGCATGTAGACTTAGAGGGCCTCCGATGCAGATGTGAAGAGAGCCTAAGAAAGGTGATGTGAGAAGAATTTTAAAGACATGCATATTAACCCCTTCCCGACATCCGTCGTATATATACGGCGCACGCTAGGTGGGGGAATATGGAGCGGGCTCACGGACTGAGACCGATCCATAGAGCGAGTGTGTCAGCTGTGTGTTACAGCCAACAATTCCGGGTAACGAGCGGGATCCCGTTCGAGCGCGATCCCGCTTGTTTAACCCGTTAAGTGCCGCTTTCATTAGCGATCGCGCCATTTAACTTACTAAAAACAGGGGGGCTACCCCCTGTAACGTCCCAACGGCCCCCCCGCAGCGAGATCGGGGGGAGCAGTTGGTTGGCACAGCTGCCTGGGGGCCTGACGAAGTCCCCCAGGTCCACCATCTTTGTACTCCTATGAAGCTCTGCCTCCGGCAGGGCTTCGTAGGAGACTGTCAGAAACGCGATATACTGCAATACATTAGTATTGCAGTACATCGTGCAAGCGATCTAACGATCGCTGGTTAAAGTCCCCTAGTAGGACAAGTAAAAAAAAGTAAAAAAACAGTAAAATAAAGTTTTTTTAACAAATGAAAAGAAAAAAATAATAATTAAAAGCTCAAAAACAAAGCCCTTTTCCCATTTTCCCTCAAGCACAATGTAAAAAAATTAAAAAGCTAACATAACTGGTATCGATGCATCTGAAAAAGGCTGAACTATTACAATATATTATTATTTAGTCTGCACGGTGAACGCCGTAAAAAAGAAAAAAATTAAAAACATCAGAATTGCTGTTTTTTGGTCCCTTCTACTCCCACAAAAAAATAAAATAAAAAGTGATCAAAAAGTCTCACGTATCCCAAAATGGTACCAATATAAACTGCTGCTCGTCCCGCAAAAAAATAAGCCCTCACACGGCTAAATCGACAGAAAAATAAAAACGTTATGGCTCTCCGAATGTGGCGACAAAACTAAAATATTATTTTTAACAATCAGTTTTTTCCTTGTAAAAGTAGTAAAATATAAAGAAAACTATATAAATTTGGTATCGCTGTAATCGTATTGAACCGCAGAATAATGTTAACATGCTTTTTTTACTGTACGGTGAACGCCGTAAAAACAAAATCTCCCAAAAGGTTGAGGAATCGCTATTTTTTTCCTATTCCACCCCACATATATTTCTTTTCTCGTTTCCCACTACATTATATGATACAAAAACTCGTCCCGCAAAAAACAAGCCCTCATACGCCAATATTGATAGAAAAATAAAAGAGTTATGGCTTTTGGAAGGTGGGGAGGAAAAAACAAAAGTGAAAATCCGAAAAATGGCTGCGGCGGGAAAGGGTTAAACAATGATTTACTTTTCCATAAACAAAAAAAATTAATTGTTCAAACACTCTGACAAGATGTTCACATTTGCTCTGCTCTAACAACATGTTTTTCAATTGCTTTGGGTCATTTGCATTTAACAATTCATTGAATTAGACAGAAAATTTGAGAATACACAGCTAATAGTTGTACATTCACTATTCCCCCTCACATCCACCAACAATGCTTCCAAAATAAAAACAAAACCGTAAAATAGAGCTTCAACTTATTGTATATAACGAATAAAATAAAAAATTGAAAAAGGATGTATAAACATATGGTATACTTCTGCATAAAAGTCCAAGTGAGTTGAACTTAAATAGCATGAACAATTACAATTATTCAGAATGAACAAACTCTCTGATGGAGAACTGCCAAGCTCATCATCCTGGGAGTGAACAGATCAACCCAATGCTTGGATTTATATATCTGGCTCTGCTACAAACCCAGATTATGGCCAACATTGAAACAATCAAAATTTAACCATCAAAACCACCAGAGGTTTTCACTAGTATTTCTACAGTGCATGCCTGCTCCGCCTCCAGGATTGCTGTAGTTATGGGTTAACTGTACAGACAGCCATTGCCAATTCTATATATCTTTCTGGTCTAGTACTTGAACTCTGAATGTATTATTAATACATTTTTCTCCAAGGGAAAAATCAAGTCAGAACAACCACAGTCGGAATAAAGAGCTAATAAGATTCATGTTAAATTGCATTTGATATGCGGCGGCTCCATGGTTATTCATTCGTTTTTTTAATCTCTTTTTCTTGCCCCTCTGAGGCCACATGTTCAGACTCAATTCTTTTAACATCCGCTTTCAGCGGAGCAAACACTTTCCTGGCTTAACCGAAAATAAATGTAATAATAACAATTTGTAAATGATTGTTTTATGGCAATCATACGGACTTCTGTCTAAATCAAAAGCCTTATTGGAAAAAAAAGACACTTGACCGTTTTCTTATTATTTTCAGTGATGCATCTATGGAATGGCTAGTAAAAAAAAAAAAAAAAAAAACACCAAAAAGCAACAAGAGATAATTTAAAATATTGGTAGAGTTAGAAATTTGATCTGTTCTTTTTTAAGAAAATCAGAAGAAACTTTAACAGGTGGGATAAGTTATTTTGTCAAATTCAGGTGCTAATATTTTTGTAGTGTAATTCCACATAAACCTGTTGTTATGTAACACACTAAACAATAGACTAACACCAGGAAATAAATAAGATGAGGACATTTTGGATGCTGTACAAATGGAGATGTCTCATGAAAAATTATGGTGAAGTAAGAGATGTTCCCGGAAATTTGTAATAAATTGATCCTTTAGTCTAGGAAAAGTGACTTGATATCTCTCCAGACATGACCCAATATGAGGCTCTATTGTTGTGCGGATATAGAAAATTGGAAGACTGACGAAGAAGAAAGCAATATATTTGAATATATTTGAATTTAGCGAATATGTTCTCTTACTTAGATTTTGACTATCACATTTTCATGCATGTTATCTAATAAAATGCTTTTAATCAGACTGTTTTCCGAGGCATGCCCATAACTAAAGAAATGCTACCAAAAGTACATGCTGTCACGATCTGTGTGTATGTGGACAGACTGGGCCGTACCGCCGTAGTGGGATAGCAGCTGGCCAACAGGATACCAAGTCAATGTCTATAGTTCGAATAAGGGTACCTCTGGTAAATCAGACAGTAGCGATGGTTAGGCTCGGATGGGACCTTGGCAGCAGGCAGACACCAAACGCGGTGTAACACAGAAGGCGTAGTATACAGCACAACACGACTCCAACTCTGTATGGCATAGGAACAAGGTAGCACGGGATACAGGATATAGGTAGCAGGTATGGGAACACTGGGAACTGGAAAACACTAAGGGACCATTTGCAAAGACTAACACAGGTAAACACAACGCTCAAGCAATGAGGGAAGGGGCAGGGCCCTTCTTATAGTGCAGGGTGTGTATGGGCTAATTACATATTTAATGGACCTTTAAGGCCGGGCACGAGCGTCCGCACACACCTTGCGGGACAACGCAGAATGAAGTGGAAGTGAGCGCTGGCATCTCCGGAGGTGGAGATACGGGCTAGCGCTCACAGATTCATGGCTGCGGCTGTCGGGAGGTGAGTAATCTTGACGGCCTGTGGCCATGGGTGTTACACATGCATAAGGGCTCATTCAGACAAGCGTGTAACTCGTCCGTGTGACGGTCGTTAAAACAACGGCCGTCACACGGAGCGTGTGAAGATTTCGTGAAAAAATAGGACATGACCTATTTTCTTTCGTTTTCACACATTCCTCAATAGACTCTAGTCTATGAGGGATCCGTGATAAAGCGACCCACACGAGAGCACCTCGGACATGAAAAACGTATGTTTTCATGTCCAAGGTTGCACACGGTCGTCTGAATGTAACCGAAGTTCTCCATCCAAGAAGTGTAAAATTGAAGCGATTTTGCATGGACAGTTTCTTCCTTTAGAAAAAGGTCACTGATAAGCATAGTCTGCAGCAAGCAGACTGAAATTTTCCAGTAGCGCCAATATTGACGGCCAATAACTACAATGTTAAGACCATGTGATCTCTGAAGAAAGCCAAGAAAGAAGTGGCACAGAGCTTTTCTAGTGCCGCTAAAACATTGCCCTAGCATTCAATGGTAGTTGTGGTTGATGGCCCCGCTGATCCTATTGATATGCCATCAATGTCTAAGATGAGACAACCCCTTTAAATGTATCAAACATAAGCACAAAGCCAGTAAGAAGGACCAAGATGTAATAACTTCTGGAGTAAATTTTGCAAAAGTGGCCACCTCAAGAATGAAAAATAATGCAGACATAAAGAACATTTCATTCCTATGTGTAATACAGATAAGAGGGGAAAAGTATGACAGCATCCAGCCAGGTGTAAAGATAATTCAAAGGTTTTATTCCTCCAACATAACAAAAGCTTCAGTGTAAAATTTTTGTTCAAAGAGGGATTCGTGGACGAGTGACTGTGCATCCCATACACTGGCGTAGCTATAGAGGTCGCAGCGGTCGCAATTGCGACCGGGCCCGAAGCCAGGGGGGCCCACAGCCCCCCGCACCACATCAATAAAAAGTTACTATAGTAACTCGGGCCGCGGGCCCCTGTTACTATAGTAACAGACTGTACTTACCTTCCTGGTTCCGGATCGCAGCGGAGGTCCTGACGTCAAGCACTGTGCGCAGCGCATGACGTCACAGCGCTATGCGCCGCGCACAGCATCGAGAGGACAGAACTACCGCCGCAGCTGAAGAGGAAGGTAAGATTAGCCCTGACTGGCGGGGTCCGACTCCCGGGACCCGCCAATCAACTGTTTTGAAGGGGCCGCAGCACTCGTACGAGAGCTGCTCCCCTTCATTCTGGTCACACTGTGAATCCGTGTCGGCGATTCACAGTGTGAGCGAGTAGTGAAATGAAGGGGAAGCAGCTGTCGTACGAGTGCTGCGGCCCCTTCAAAACAGCTGATTGGCGGGTCCCGGGAGACGGATCCCGACACATCAGCTATTGATGGCCTATCCTGAGGATAGGCCATCAATGTTTAGGGACTGCACAATCCCTTTAAAGAGGCTCTGTCACCAGATTATAAATGCTCTATCTCCTACATAATCTGATCGGCGCTGGAATGTAGAGAACAGCAGTGGTTTTTATTTTGAAAAACGATCATTTTTGAGCGAGTTATGAGCAAGTTTATATTTAGTTTCTTAATGCCCAACTGGGCTTGTTTTTACTTTTGACCAAGTGGGTGTTGTAAAGAAGTGTATGAGGCTGACCAATCAGTGACCAATCCGTGTCCTGCACCTCTCATTGTTCCAGCCCAGCATGATCCACAGCACAGTGTGATTGTGCAGTGAAAGAAGCTGAGCTGGAACAATGAGAAGTGTATGTCACTGATTGGTCACTGATTGGTCAGCCTCATACACTTCTTTACAACACCCACTTGGTCAAAAGTAAAAACACGCCCAGTTGGGCATTAAGAAACGAAATCTAAAATTGCTCATAACTCGCTCAAAAATGATCGTTTTTCAAAATAAAAACCACTGCTGTTCTCTACATTCCAGCGCCGATCAGATTATGTAGGAGATAGTCAAGTTATAATCTGGTGACAGAGCCTCTTTAAGCCTACGATGTAGCAGGCTTAGAGGGCCCATTAGACAGGATCACAGATTGTGTGATCCTGTCTGCTGGGCCCTGTATCTAAGCCAATCACATGGTAGGCTTAGATACATGGCCCATGTGTGATCCTGTCTGATGGGCCTACCACACTGTAGGTTTAGATACAGGGCCCCAGCACACAGTAATCTTATACTGTATAAGATTACTGTCTACTGGACCATGTATCTAAGCCTACCTTGTGGTAGGCTTAGATACAGGGTCCCACCGACAGTATCACACATGGGCCCTGTATCTAAGCCTAACATGTGTTACTAATCGTTTTTTTTGTGTGTTTAATAAACAGGTTCGGTCGATGGACTACGTCGGATTCCAGGACTACTTCGATGACGGCTTTTTTTTTTATTATCAATAAAATGGTTAATGAGGGTTGTGTGTTTTTTTTTTTTTATTTCAATAAAATATTTTTTCTATGTCTTTGTTTTTTTTTTAACTATATTACTACCGCCTTAGTAATGGCCGCCGGCTGATTGACAGCGTCCATTGCTAAGGCGGGGCTTAGTGTTAGCCGATGCAGAGGCGAACACTAACCCCGTTTATTACCCCGCTACCCACCGCCACCAGGGGTGCTGGGAAGAGCCGGGTACGATCCAGTACCTGACCATCTGTAGTGATGGTCGGCTACTGGGGCGGCCGCAGGCTGGTAGTATCAGGAGGGGAAAGGCCAAAATGGGGGGGACCCCACGTCATTTAAAAAAAAAAAAATAATAATAATAATAATTGGAAAGAACGATGTCGGGTCCCCCCCCCAATTTTCATAACCAGCCGGATTCAACACAGCAGCAGCAGGCAGCATTACCAGGGTGCCACTGTTTTTGGCCTTCCCCAGCCTAATACTACCAGCCTGCGGCCACCCCTGTGCCTGCCCGTCACTACAGATGGTCGGGTACTGGTTCGTACCTGGCTCTTCCCAGTACCCCTGGTGGCGGTGGGTACCGGGGTAATAATGGGTGTTAGTGTTGGCCTCTGCACCAGCTAACATTAAGCCCCGCCTTAGTAATGGAGGTTGTCAATCAGCCAACGGCCATTACTAAGGATGTGCTAACAAAGTTTAAAAAGATACAAGCACATAGAAAAAATATTTTATTGAAATAAAAACACAACCCTCATTAACCATTTTATTGAGAATAAAAAAACGCTGTCATTGAAGTCCTCGTATCCGAAGTCCAACAACCGAACCTGTGAAAAAACACAAACACACAAAAATAATCAGTAACACATAAAGAAGCAAAATTATTATTCTTACCTTTCCTGGGTCCAGTGCTGGAGCCGCAATGTCAGCGAGCTGAGTCCTGTATCTAATCCAATCATGTGTGATACTGTCTGCTGAGCCACTGTATCTAATCCTATCATGTGTGATACTGCCTTCTGAGCCACTGTATCTAATCCTATCATGTGTGATACTGTCTGCTGGGCCTCTGTATCTAATCCTATCATGTGTGATACTGTCTGCTGGGCCCTATATCTAATCCAATCATGTGTGATACTGTCTGCTGAGCCACTGTATCTAATCCTATCATGTGTGCTACTGTCTGCTGAGTCATTGTATCTAATCCTATCATGTGTGATGCTGTCTGCTGGGCCACTGCATCTAATCCTATCATGTGTGATACTGTCTGCTGAGCCAATGTATCTAATCCTATCCATAGTTTATAGGGTCGTAGTGCTACAGATATGCTATGCAGTCTCCTATACACACTTTTTTTTGGGGGCGGACACATATGTATTGGGGCTATTCCCCTGACATTTTAAGCCCTGAGGGTATGTTCACACGGCAGCGTCCGTTACGGCTGAAATTACGGTGCTGTTTTCAGGAGAAAACAGCACCGTAATTTCAGCCGTAAAGGCATGTTGCAGGTGTCTTTCGCTGCGTCCATTACGGACGTTAAATGGAGCTGGTTTTCCATGGAGTCCATGGAAAACGGCTCCATTTACGTCTGAAGAAGTGACAGGTACTTCTTTGACGCGGGCGTCTTTTTTACGCGCCGCCTTTTGACAGCGGGGCGTAAAAAAAATGACCGTCGGCACAGAACATCGTAAAGCCCATTCAAATGAATGGGCAGACGTTTGCCGATGCTTTTGAGCCGCATTTTCGGACGAAATTCAATGCTAAAACGCCCGAATTACGTCCGTAAATAGGGTGTGTGAACCCAGCCTTAGTGACGCCCCTGGCTGCTAGTGCTGCATTGTTGGGTCACTCAGGAGACCCAGCGATGCAGCTGAAAGCTGCGGACCGTCGGCCATGAGAAGTTTGCGGGGGGGGGGGGCCCAATAAGAACTTTTGCATCAGGGCCCATGAGCCTTTAGCTACGCCCCTGATCCCATATATGCTGTAGGAAGGGTAATATTTTAAGCGTGCTGCAGATCTTTTTTGTTTGGCTATATGTAGTACATAGTCACAACTGAAATTTGTCACCCACATGTAACAGAGCCTGCCGGGGAAACCAGTTTTTCTAAATTTACACTTCATGATGCTTTGTATTTCGTGATTTGCTAACCTGAAATAACTGCATTTTCCAGCTGCATGGTTGTTCATTTACAGAAATTATCAAATTTTCATAAAAAAAGGAATAATGGTAAAATGGAATAGAAAAATAAATGGTATGAAATTTCAATCTTCGAACTTTCAAGACAGTCCGTTCTAAAACGCATTAGCCAACTATCACATTTGCATCATCCCATTACTAAAGATTTAAAGATTTCAAATTTCACAAAAAAACCTGAATGTGAAGGATCTTTCTGCTAGCATCCCCACCTCTATAGGGCCTGTTCACATCAACGCTGGCTTCCATTCATCTGTTCCATTCAACCTTTCCGTCAGAGAAACAGATGAACAGAAAGCCAAACAGATAAATGGAAAGCCAAACAGAAACTATCGATTCTGTTTGCATTACCATTGATTTCAATGGTATTTTTTCTCTTTCAGTTGGTATCAGTTTGCCTCCGTTCCGCTATTGTATATGTGAAAAAAACACAGAAGGAAAATGGAAAGATTTTTTAAAAAACTATAAATATTTGGTATCGCTGTTGCAGTAGAAAATGGAAGACCTCTACCAACATCTTGTCCTCAAACACCATCCACATACTGAACACGCAACAGGACTATAAAATCACTGGCACGTTCTCATGTACATCCTCCAATGTAGTGAACAGGATATTGTGTACAAGGTGCATAGGTAAAGGAATCTACACTGGAGAAACTAAACTAAAATTACAATCCAGAATGAATCTACACAGACATACAATAAAACAGCAGCTGGATACATCGGTGGGGAAACTCTTCTTTGGACCAGACCACATAATGGCATAGTTAAAGGTCCTAATACTGAAGGGTCATTTTAAGAACAACAGAGAAAGTAATATTTGGGAATTCAAGCTGATGATAACATTCCAGTCATTGACACAAGGACTCAATCTAACGAGCTAAACATGCAAACAGAGTAAGGATGTGTGCACACGTAGTGTTTTTTTAGGTGTATTTCTGGGCGTTTACGCCTCGAAAAACACCTGAAACAGAAGCAGAACGCCTACAAACATCTACCTATTGATTTCAATGGGAAATACGATGGGGCGTTTTTTTACGCCTCATTTACAAAAAACAGTGCATAAAAAGACACCCGCAAAAAAGTGCATGTCACTTCTTGAGCTGTTATTGGAGCCGTTTTTCATGGACTCTATAGAAAAACAGCTCCAAAAACATCCGTAAAAAAACGCAGTGAAAAACCCGAGTGACTTTCAAAACGTCTGAAAATCAGCTCCGTATTTTCAGACGTTTTTTGAAAAGCGTGTGAACATACCCTAATACAACCCCTTCCCTCCTACAAGGACTTGGAAGGCATAGCAAGGAACATCTAGCTCTGAGCCCTTGTCCTAAAAAGGATAGGTGTGATTACAAACACCAGTTAAGGTCCCATCTTTTTATTTTGCTATGGCGTGCTTTTTAATCTTGCATGCCTGTGGATGTAATCAAATATTTCCATTGCTAATAACTCTGGAAATTACCTCCAGAGCATTTGAAAGTGTTTCCATACTCCAGTAGGTTAGCCAAAGGTTGGCCCACAATTTTAAGAGTGGCAGAAATTAAATAGATCAATCACTAACCTAAGCAATTGAATGTGCCATGAGAAGCATCCGTCGACAGAATCCAGTATTATTTTATTTCTTCTCACTTTACAACGTGGTTCCTGTACTGAATTGTAAAGGAAGCACAAACCAAAGAATGCATATTAAATCATTGTTTTCATACTGGATGTGGAAATTGGGCGCATTTTTTTAAATTTTTTTAAATTCTTTATTTTCGTGGCCAAACAGCCACATATTTACAGAATACAAGATACATCAAGTACATATAGAAAGGTAAAACAACTTACAGAAAAAAAGATGTATGCATTTGAACCTTATACTGTAAACCTCCCATGAGGTAGCATTATATTACATCTCTAGATTATACTAACGAACTTCCCCAAAATGCACTAGGGAAACAGACCTAGGCAGAAAGTAAAAGAGGGGGATAGAAGAGGAAGAAGGGGAGGGAGGAATGGCCACTCCCCCCGGAGAGAAAATTGGGCGCATTTATGCCAAATTAATCCATCTTTATATATTGATAATTAAACAAAAATTAATAATATAAAAAATTCACAAAGGTTGATAGAATAAGTTAGTCTCAAAGATTGGGCCATGACCCAGGCTCAGGACCTCTATATATAAGAGCAGCTCTAGCGGACTTAGCCCAGCCAATACATACTTGTCCATTAATTTGAATGAATGCCATGTATTACTACTGTACATTTCCCTTTGCATGTTTTATCTCCCAACCGATACCACTTGGATTGGTTAAATTATCTGTGCATTTATAGACCCTGTTTTATTTTTTGTTTCTATCAACAGGTCTATACAGCACTATTGGTTTTCAATGGGAAAAAGCTAAGACATCAGCTCTGCCGCCACACTGCACAACATTCATTTAAACTAAAATATTCTAGAAGGACATGTAAAGCTTGCCATGAAAGTGTAAAAGCTCAAGATTTATTCATCTCAGCAACAAAAAGGCGTTCTATCTACTTGTCTGCCAAAAATTCCCAACCAGCCTTTTTACTCTAGGTTAACCTTCTCCATTCCCAAGCGGACTACAAGAGCCATCTAGCCAAAGACTTGTTTTTTTCAAGACGAGTTATATTTTTTTAATGGTATCATTTTGGAGCACATATAATTTATTGATTAGCTTTTCATAATTTTTTTTGGGCAAATGCGGAAAAAAAAGTGAAATTCCGCCATCGTCTTTTTTTGTTTTTATTCACTCTTTACCGTGCGGTTGTTTATTTTTTGTTTTAGTACTTTTGCACAATAAAAACATGTTTTATGGGAAAAAGATTTTTTTTTGGTGCTGCATTCCGAGAGCCATAACTATTTTTCTGTCAACGTAGCCAAATGAGGACTTGTTTTTATTTTTTCTTGATGATTTGTTATTGGTACCATTTTCAGATACACACCTGGACTCATTTTTATTAAGAGTCCTATCTTCTTTTTTATTTTTATTTTACATGTCATACACTATAAATAAGTTATCTTTATTCTACTGGTTGTTACAATTGCAGCAGGACCAAATATGTATTTTTTATTATGGTAAACCATTTTAATAAAATGTGGGGGAAAATATTTTTTAAAAATAAAAAAGCAGTGACCCTTTGATCACTTGTATAATGCTTTGGAATACAGAGGACTACATTTATTAATCAGTTTATGCCAGTTTTTGGCATTAACTGAGCCAAATTTTCCATCAATGATGAATTTTTTTTGTTTTTTTTGACTGCCATCTGAAACGTCAATTTTACTAAATGTAGGCCATAGTATTCCAAAGCATTACTGACTGTCAGTATCTGGCCTAATATTCAGATACTAATGACAGACCCGGCTGTCATGGTGTAATAGGTCTAACTGACCATGAATAGATAAGTATAAGGACACAAACATACAACAGACACAAATTAACTTTTTGATGTCTAACAATAGAATTTAACCCCTTCATATCACATCAATAAGACACTTAAGTTTATCAAGCAAACACATCCTATTACACTTGACAACCCATCAGTGCCCCACGTTTACATAAGTCACGGTGCGCCGATGGCCTAACAGAGGGAGTTCCCTACCTCTGTCAAATACCTTACATGTCATGGTCGCTATTGAACATGAATCAAAGGGGTTAAACGGCTGGGATAAGAGTAATTTCTCTCCGATCCAGGCAGTTTCTGTCAGGGGCCTCCCTGTGTATCACAGCTGCGCTCCCACAGCGATCTCGTGGATACATTGGGAAGTACCCATGAGATCCCAGTCATAGATATATCTGTCAGAGGGTGCTGAGCAGCACTCCCCTGTGACGGATATGTACGTCACTGCTCGTTAATGGGTTAAACAAAAAATTTATATTATATATATATTTATTTCTCTAAAACAAATCTGAGATCTGCTTCGAAAACCACTCCATTGCCAACTAGTGAAAATGAAAGACCATGTACACATTAAGATTACATGAAAATAATATACTGTACAGAATGTTTAGAAGCCCAGGTACAGATTTCCTGCTGCCTTAAAGAGGATCCATCACTAGTTAGTAATGCTCCTAGCTAATCTGATAGGGGCAGTCACACTAATAATGCTAGTGAAAAGTGTCCCAACACTGATTATTTTAAAAGTTATGAGGTTTTTTTCTAAATATGCAAATTAGCTTATACTTGACAAGTGGGTGTCAATACCAGTGATTCTCCTGAGGTGGAGCCTCCTCACAGCCTGTGACACTGTCCTATCAGCATGAAGCTGCTTCATACAGTGTGAGGGACTGAGGCTGGAGGAAAGTGGGATCACTTAATAGCTGTAGACCACCTAGAACAGTGGTTATATGGTGGCATATGAAAGATGCCACCAGTATCGCAGTTCTAGCTGTGAAACAACCGGAGATATCACAAGTTGAAAACACCGTCAGGAATGGAAGCTGTATACTATATGATCACCCTGTGGGCTGGAAAGAGAAGAACTGTATTACGCTGATTAGACAGTGTCAAAGAAAACATTACACCGCCCAGAGTGAAAAGAAAGAGTCACCTCCCATTGGGCAAGTACCGCCAAATTAGCATATTTAGAAAAATGCTCATAACTTTGCAAATAATAAATGTTTTTGAAAAAATTACACTGTAGTTATCAGCATCATAGAGCCTAATAGATTAGATAGGAGATAGGGCATTAATTATCTAGTGACAGATCCTCTTTAATGCCTGTCCATGAATATAGCCACATTCAAGTCTGTCATTCCCTATTATAAGTGGAGGTTAAAATTGGGCAAGCCAAAAGGTGAACCTGCACCTCAAATGCTAAGTCTACACACAGCAGTAATTTTTCACAAATCTGGGTACAGATATACAGAATGATGCAGATTTTAAAATCTGCAGCACTCCATAAATAAGAACTACACTTTCATCAAACTTTTTATATACAATAGAGATATCATAAGTTTGGATCAGTTGGGGTCCGGGTGTTGAGACTCCCAACGTTGCTGAAACGAAGGTGCAGAAGCACTCAGCTGAGTGCCCTGCACCTTTGGCTGTGATCAGCGCTCCTCATCAGGGTGAAGATCACTCTCATAGATGTCCTATGTAAGCTGACAACGAGCGCTGATCACAGCCGAAGGATGAAAGTGCTCAGCTGAGCGCTTCTGCACCTTAGTTTCAGCAACAGCGGGGGTCTCAGCACCCGGACCCCCACCGATCCAAACTTTTGATATGTCTATATGATATATCAAAAGTTTGATGAAAGTATAGTAAGGGTATGTGCACACGCTTAATAAAAAATACTTCTGAAAATACAGAGCTGTTTTCAAGGGAAAACAGCTCCTGATTTTCAGCAGTTTTTTTTTAGCAACTTGCGTTTTTCGCTGCTTTTTTTACGGCGGTTTTTGGAGCGGTTTTTCTATAGAGTCAAATAAAAACGTCTCCAAAAACGTCTCAAGAAGTGACATGCACTTCTTATTCACGAGCGTGTTTTTTACACGGCCGTTTTTCAAAACGGCCAAGTTAAAAAAACGGCCCGTCGGAGCAGAACGCCGTATTTCCTATTAAAATCAATGGGCAGATGTTTGGAGGCGTTCTGCTTCCGATTTTTCGGCCGTTTACGGCCCAAAAAACGTCCGAAAATAAGCCGTGTGCACATACCCTTACTCTTTAAATAAGCAAACTTTTTCCGCAGTGCATAATTATTATTTTTTTAATCCTGTTAACCTGCAGCATTGTTGCAGATTTTCAGTGTGGAATTCTGCACCGAAAATTTGCAACAATTACGCCATGTGTGAACTTAACCGAATATAAATGCATGCCTCTATTTAAAAGTATGTTGTAAAAGAGTAGATTAATGATAACCAACTGTGAGTGTCACACAATGTACAATGAGGAGGCACCTACAGATGCTCTGCCCACATCAGAATGTAAGATATCACTAAAAGTCATGACAATAAGTAAAACATAAAATAGATTCAGCCTTTCAGCAAGGCTGAATATAAAGACATTAGTTGTTCATTTGTGAGGTCTTTTAATCTTCTTTTCAGCAATTTCTGAATTATCTTAGTGATATCCTCTAGTTATAGCGATTACACTGCATATTGCAGGACTTCTCAAACTTTTTATACTTGGGCCTTACCAGCCAATCCATGGTGATGCCAGGGCCTCACCGTCAAACAAATACTGTCGTGCAGTGTCAAACAAATACTGCCGTGCAGCGTCAAACAAATACTGCCGTGCAGCGTCAAACAAATACTGCCGTGCAGCGTCAAACTAATACTGCCGTGCAGCGTCAAACTAATACTGCCGTGCAGCGTCAAACTAATACTGCCGTGCAGCGTCAAACAAATACTGCCGTGCAGCGTAAAACAAACACTATCGTGCAACGTCAAACATACCACCATGCAGAATACATAATATCCCCAAGCAGCACACAAAAAACCTCCCCTGAAGCACCAAATACCAGTGCAGCACCTTTCTCTACTAGAATTGTTCCCATTTCGCACACCTCCTCCACTAGAAGCAGCATTGTCCCCCTTTCCCAAACGAGCAGCAGCATTGTCCCCCTTTCCCACACCTCCCCCACTAGCAGCAGCATTATCTCCCCTTTTCACCCCTCCCCACTGGCGGCAACATTGTCCTCCTTTCTACTCATTATCTCCCCTTTTCACACCTCCCCACTGGCGGCAACATTGTCCTCCTTTCTACCCCTCCTCCACTGGCAGAAGCATTGTCCTACTTTTCTACCCCTCCTCCACTGACAGCAGCATCATCCCTCTTTCCATCCCTACCCCCTCACCAGCCCATAAGCCTTACACTTTGAGAAGCACTGTCCTATAGGGGTCACCCATCTTTCTACAGATGTATAATTCTACACAACACAGCTTTATATGCAGACTATTCCACCTGCCTCCACTCTCCTTACGCTTTGCCTGTTCAAGAAAAGTATTCCAAGAACAGATTTCACTGTAGTTCGTGCATACCATTTATGAAGCATGAAAATAAGGAGAAAGAAAGGGATAGTAGAGATAAGCAGCACTCTGCGACAGAGTCCAACACGGTAATGGGTGCAAGCAGGTAATCCAGATCCGTGGATTATAAAACAAACGAAAGAAATCCCACAGCACTCCGATGGTTCCAAAAAGTATGTGATTTATTCAGTCAACAGCTGCAACGTTTCCGTCCTGCTATAGGACCTTATGATTGAAAAAGCTCCTATAGCAGGACGGAAACGTTGCAGCTGCTGACTGAATAAATCACATACTTTTTGGAACCATCGGAGTGCTGTGGGATTTCTTTCGTTATATATATGCAATCCAGTGAACCAATTGGAAACGCTCTTTATATTGGCAAGAATACTTTTTTTTTCAACTCTAAATAGCTGCTATAATAACCAATATCTTCAGCGTACCAAAAGTAAACTGGAAGGTAATTTATTTATTTTTTTAAACTATGGGTTAAACCACTTCTCAGCTGTCAGGCAAGAAGCTTGGAACTGGACAGAAGGGAAGACATCACAACCCAAGGTGTGACATCATTGCTGCAAAGGGCGTTGACAATTTAGCCAGCAACTCACACCCTTTACGTCTGCACAGGGATACACTGGGACCTTCTTAAATATCAGATAAGTAGAAACAGCCAGAGACCTCATAATCTTAATTGAGATACAAATTGTCAACAAGTACCTATGCCAGGGAACATTTTAATGCTCAAGTGAAATAACAGGATGTCTGTTTGTCTAGTGCTGGGACAATAACGGTTTTGCAGAATGTATCCATTTCAAGCATAAACAAATATCAGTTACCATCCCTTATCAAGAATACCCATCTTGCCAGTAGATCAATGAAGCGTAGAGTTTCTTAGTTTTGTAACAAATAGTGGTTTAACTGGAAAACATAAACCCCCACATGGAATAACAAATGAATGCCGTGTTGCATAAATATGCTGACTCACATTTATAGAGAGGTAATGGGCTTTGTAACCCTGTTTTTATGCTTTTCTTTTACTTTGTCTTTATTAACCCTTTCAGGACCAAGGGTCATCGATGCCTCAATGACCAGCCCCATTTTTTCAAATCTGACATGTGTCATTTTATGTGGTAATAACGCTGGAATGCTTTTGCCTATCCAAGCGATTCAGAGATTGTTTTCTCGTGACATATTGTACTTTGTTAGTGGAAAAATTTGGCAAATAAATTCACAGCTTACTTGTGAAAAACACCAAAATTTGCAAAAATTATAATTTTTCTAATGTTAAATGTAATCTACTTGTAAAACAGATAGTATTACCACACAAAATTGTTGCTAATTAACATTCCCCATATGTCTACTCTATTCTGTGGGGTAGAAAATGAAAAAAAAACAGCGATTCCTCCATGGCTTTTTGCGCTTCGTTTTTACGGAATTCACTGTGCAATTAAAACAACATGTTAACTTTATTCTGTGGGTCAATACGATTACGGCAATACCAAATATATATAGGTTTTTCTATATTTTACTACTTTTACAAGTAAAAACCTACGTGTAAAAAATAAAATTTATTTTATGTCGCCAAATTCCGAGAGCCATAACTTTTTTATGTTTCCATCGATTAAGTGGTATGAGGACTTATTTTTTGCGGGTTAAGCTGTAGTTTTTAATGATACAATTGAATGAGACAGCTCGTTGATTGGCGCTCTTTGTAGGGTATGGGTATGTATGGGTACGAGAGATCGTTACAATGATCGTTCGTCCTCATACATTTCCTTCGAGTCGGCAGCACAGCTCCTTTTAGACAGGGGGGTGTGCTGCCGACAACAATAATATTAAATGCTGCGTAAACTAGCAGATCAGCCGATGAACGAGCATTTGCTTGTTCATCGGCTGATCGTTGCCCTGTTTACACAGGCCAATGATCAGGAATGAGTGTTCATATGAATGCTCATTTGCCCAATCATTGGTCCATGTAAAAGGGCCTTTAGACTTGGCCACTCTCCAAAACCTTAAATTTTGTTTCTATTGAGCCATTCAGAGGTGGAATTTCTTGTGTGCTTCGGATCATTGTCCTACTGCATATTCCAACTGTGCTTGATCTTTAGGTCACAAACTGATAGAGAGCAGAATTCATAGTTCCATCAATTATGAAGAATCTTCCAGGTCCTGCAGAAGCAAAGCAACCTCAGACCACCACCATGTTTGACTGTTTGTATGAGGTTTTTATGATGGGATGCAGTGTTAGCTTTACACCAGATGTAACAAGACCCATGTCTTCCAAAAAGTTTCACCGTTGACTTAGCAGTCCACAGAGAATTATCCCAAAAGTCTTGGGGATCATCTACATGTTTTTTTGGCAAATGCAAGATGAGCATTTCTGTTTCTTTTGGTCAGCAGTGGTTTGCACCATGCAACTCTCCCATGGATGTCATTGTTGTCTTTCTCATTGTGGAATTGTGTACATTGACCTTAAAGGGGTTATGTGGGGAACAAAGTTTATTAGCAGTGTAGTCACTGCAGTATGTAAGTACACTCGCTGAAAGACATTCCAGTCCCCCATTGCGCTGATTCTGAGATTTTCATAGATTTTTATAGCACTGCCGGAGGACCGGAAGTCTAGTTGGACAGCCTTTGATGGCAATACAACTCTTCATCACGTGACTGACCCCCGCTGTACTCCATGTACTCGCTGAACTACTGCTCCTGCTTGTACATGGAGTACAGCGTATTGTCATCAAAGGCGGCCATGCAACTAGACTTCCGGTGCCCTGGCAGCGCTACTAAAACCTATGAAAATCTCAGATTTAGCGCAATGGGGGACCGGATTGTATATTAGCAACTGTACTCACATACTGCAGTGAGTACACTGCTAATCATTTTTGCTCCTCGCATAACTCCTTTAATTGAGGCAGTGAGGCCTGCAGTTCTTTAGATGTTCGTCTTGGTTCTTTTTTGACCTCCTGGATAAGTCATCGATGCGCTCTTGATGATATTTTGGTAGGCCAGCAAGGTTCACCTGGGAAGGTTCACCACTTTTCTTCACTGTGGCGCGATGCGGTCCCATTTTTTGACACCTTCTTGTTTAGATTCAACAGGTCTGACAGTAATCATGCTTGGATGTGACTTGTTAAATTGAACACAATTATTAATTGAATTTGGTTAACTGGTTGATTTTGTAGCTAAGGGGGCAATTACATTTTCTCATAGGGCCAAATAGGGCTGAACAGCAATTTTCCTTCAATAAAGGAAAAAATTAAAAACAGCATTTTGTGTTTACTTGGGTTATTTTGGTCTAATATCAAGAGTGATTTGATAATCTGAAACATTCAAATGTGACAAATATGGAAAAATATTAGAAAATGTGAAGGGACAAATACTTTTTCACTGCACTGTATATACCGGTTCATATTCTTACCCCTAAAGTCAGGGGGGGGGGGGGAGCGACCACATATCCACTGTAATTGGTAATAGGGTGATAACATGCAGAAAGGTTCCTGTTTTCCCCCTGGTGTCACTGGAGGTTGTACAGGGGAAATAATCAGGGGCGGTGTTAGAGGCAAACTGGGCAATTGCCCAGGGCCCCCATCCTCTTAGGGCCCCCTGCCCGCGGTTGCTACGGGGCCCGCACCGCCCATAACACTTATGGGCTGGGCGGCACGGGCCTCCTCATGCCCGGTGGCATCGTTAGCACTGTAGTTGGCTCCGATGCTGGCGACAGCCACATTCACTTGTATCTGCGTCCTCAGGACGCAGATACAAATTAATATTATAATTAGACAGAAAGGTCTCACAGGACACGGAAATGTCAGGGTGGGAACGAAATAGTCTCAACCACCCACTTAATTTATCAAAGATAAAGACTCCAAAGAATGATTGATATATATATATAAAATGTCAAATATTGAGAAAATAGAAAATCTTTATTAGTATTGAAACATGAGAATCTAAAATAGGTCAATTACTGGATCAAAAAATGGATGTACACTTGGTCAAAATTATGTACAAACAGTGTATGACATAGGGAAACACTTATTTATTGTATCCTAACTCAGGTATGTATGCCATATAGGTAGATGCATATCAAAACAGAAGAGAGAGAGGAGGTGAAAGGCTTTAAATGAAGGCTTACACCTAATGGACGTAACCAGTGTAATGACAAAATATAAAACCTGGCAGATCCACAGTAATGTGCTTACCCATATTCATTGGTGTAGTTGTATGACCCAGTAGATAAAGTGACACCCCGACGCGCGTTTCGCATGTAGCTTTGGTATCATCTACAAGGGGGACTGTGTGGCACCATCTACAAGGGGGACTGTGTGGCACCATCTACAAGGGGGACTGTGTGGCACCATCTATAAAGGGGACTGTGTGGCACCATCTATAAAGGGGACTGTGTGGCACCATCTATAAGGGAGGTGTATGGCTATATCTACAAGGGGGCTGTATGGCACTATCTACAAGGGGATGTGTGGTGGCACTAATAACAAGGGGGGCATTGTATGGCATCATCTACATAGGGTGTGTGTGTGTGTGTGTGTGTGTGTGTGTGTGTCACTACCTACAGGGGATTGGTGTGTCACTAACTACAGGGGGAAAGTGTGCGGCACTATCTACAAGGGGAGAGTGTGTGGCACAGTCTACAAGGGGGGCTATGTGGCACTATCTACAGGAGGTTGTGTGTGTGTATGGCATTATTTACAAGGGGGCTGTGTGTCACTATCTACAAGGGGGCTGTGTGTCACTATCTACAAGTGGATGTGTGTGGCACTATCTACAGGGGGTGTGTGTGGCACTATCTACAGGGGGTGTGTGTGGCACTATCTACAGGGGGTGTGTGTGGCACTGCCTACAGTGGAAGTGTGTGGCACTGCCTACAGTGGATGTGTGTGGCACTGCCTACAGTGGATGTGTGTGGCACTGCCTACAGTGGATGTGTGTGGCACTGCCTACAGTGGATGTGTGTGGCACTGCCTACAGTGGATGTGTGTGGCACTGCCTACAGTGGATGTGTGTGGCACTGCCTACAGTGGATGTGTGTGGCACTGCCTACAGTGGATGTGTGTGGCACTGCCTACAGTGGATGTGTGTGGCACTGCCTACAGTGGATGTGTGTGGCACTGCCTACAGTGGATGTGTGTGGCACTGCCTACAGTGGATGTGTGTGGCACTGCCTACAGTGGATGTGTGTGGCACTGCCTACAGTGGAAGTGTGTGGCACTGCCTACAGTGGATGTGTGTGGCACTGCCTACAGTGGATGTGTGTGGCACTGCCTACAGGGGATGTGTGTGGCACTGCCTACAGGGGATGTGTGTGGCACTGCCTACAGGGGATGTGTGTGGCACTGCCTACAAGGGATGTGTGTGGCACTACCTACAGGGGATGTGTGTGGCACTACCTACAGGGGATGTGTGTGGCACTACCTACAGGGGATGTGTGTGGCACTACCTACAGGGGATGTGTGTGGCACTACCTACAGGGGATGTGTGTGGCACTACCTACAGGGGATGTGTGTGGCACTACCTACAGGGGATGTGTGTGGCACTACCTACAGGGGATGTGTGTGGCACTACCTACAGGGGATGTGTGTGGCACTACCTACAGGGGATGTGTGTGGCACTACCTACAGGGGATGTGTGTGGCACTACCTACAGGGGATGTGTGTGGCACTACCTACAGGGGATGTGTGTGGCACTACCTACAGGGGATGTGTGTGGCACTACCTACAGGGGATGTGTGTGGCACTAAAATTTTGTGAATGAGACCGCCACTGTTGCTGAAACGAAGGTGCAGAAATACTCAGCTGAGAGCTGTCTACCCTCGGCTGTGAGCAGCGGTCATTGTCAGGGATGAAGATGGCTCTCATAGACGTTCTATGTAAGCCGTCTCCAGCCTGACAGGGACAGCTGCTCACAGCCGAAGATGCAAAGCTCTCAGCTGAGTAATTCTGCACCTTCGTTTCAGCGGTGGCGGTCTCAGCACCCAGACCCACTTCTGGTATGTGTCTATGACATTTCAAAAGTTTGATGAAAGTGTGGTTATTATTTAGTGTTAAAACTTGTTTTAACTCCTTAACGCCGAAGGACGGATATATCCGTCCTCAGCAGTTGCTAGTTCGCGCAGGACGGCGGATATATCCGTCCTGTGATCGCACGGGTACTGAGACTGTACCCACGCGATCAGCGGCAGGAGCACGGCTGTTATACACAGCCTGGCTCCTGCTGCAACTGCCGGAATCGAAGCACGCTCCGATTCCGGCAGCTTAACACATTAAATGCCGCTGTCAATAGTGACAGCGGCATTTAATGTGTTTGACAGAGGGAGGGAGCTCCCTCTGTCACCCGATCGGCGCCCCCGCAAACAAATCGCGGGTCGCCGTCGGGTTTCCATGACAGCCGGGGGTCTAACAAAGACCCCCAGGTCTGTCTTCAGCATCTGCCTGTTAGGCGATGCCAGAGGCATGACCTAATAAGTTGCCTGTCAGTTTTACACTGACAGGCAATAATGCTTCGGTATACCAAAGCATTATATATGCGATCAACAGATCGCATAGTGAAGTGTCCTGATGGGACTTAAAAAAAAAATGACAATCAGTTAAATAAAGTTTGTGAAAAAAAACAAATTACAGTCAAAGTCAAATAAAACAACTTTTTTGGCCCAAAAAGTGGTTTTATTTAGTAAAACGGTCAAAACAAATCACACATACACATATATGGTATCCCCGCGATCGTAACAACTTGACCAATAAAATGAACACATTAATTAAACCGCCGGATGAACGGCGTCCAAAGAAAATGCAAAAAACAACGGCAAAATTCTCTTTTTTCTCCCATTCCCCCCATAAAAAATAAAAGTTAATCTATAAGTCCTATGTACCCCAAAATAGTACTAATGAAAACTACACATTGTCCCGCAAAAATCAAGCCCACGTACGGCCACATCGACGGAAAAATAAAAACGTTACGGCTCTTGGAATGCGGCGATGCAAAAACAAGTAATTTTTTTCTAAAAGGGTTTTTATTGTGCAAACGTAGGAAAAACATATAAAACCTCTACATATTTGGTATCCCCGTAATCGTGCCGACCCATAGAATAAAGTTAACATGTTATTTACGCTGCATAGTAAACGGCGTAAATTTATAACGTGAAAATGAATGCTGGAATAGCTGCTTATTTTCAATTCTCTCCTAAAATAAAGTTAATAAAAGTTAATCAATATGTTATAAGCATCTAAAAATGGTACAATTACAAAATACAACTCGTCCCGCAAAAAACAAGCCCTTATACGGCTATGTCGACGGAATAAAAAAAAAAGTTACGACTCTTGGAATGCGACCGTGAAAAAACAAAATATAATCCTTGGTCATTAACGTGCAAAATGGCCCGGTCATTAAGTGGTTAAAGCAGAATTTTAATATGTTGGATTCTTAACAAGATTCTGTTGCTGTTAGCAAAGTTTGTACAGCTTTTTGTTGAAATTTTTTTTTATTTTTTTTTCAAGTCAGGCAAGCACTGGTTAGCACTGCTGCACATGCCGTTTCTTGTACCCATCTGAATGAGGCTGCCTTTGTCGTGGCAGTTGGGCTCACACAATTTTATCAAATTTGATTAAATTGTGTGCCAAGAACCTCACTGTTATTTGCTTAAAGAAATATTGCAGTAATTAAATGGGTTTTTGAATCTCATCTCATAAATTTATGGTATATCCCCATGATATGCTATAAATGTCTGATAGATGCAGGAACCACTTCTGGGACCTTCACCCATCTCGAGACCGCAGGTCTCCTCACACCTGTCAAGTCTTCTAAAGTGGACGGCAGGTACAGAAATAGCAAGCGGGCTGTTTTCAGTAATTTACATAACTCCAATAGAAGTCAATTGGATTAAACAAATAGCATAGCGAGCTATCCTGTGGCTATACCATAAATGTATGAGATAATATATAAGACTCCTATAATATAATATAAGAGTATATATAAAATATATTATATTATATAGTATATATAATATACTATATAAGGGTTATGAAAACAGTGTAGCTCGCTGTGCTATCCTGTGGATATGCCATAAATGTATGAGATGAGAAAACATCTTTTATTATACATATTTTATATACAATGTATATTTAACTTTTGGTCACTGGTGTCTTGTGACCTCTAGCATAGCGTATTCTTTTTAAGACACCTGGTTTAATCATGCTTATGTTTCATGAGAGCAACGGGCCTAGCCAGCAATGAGTGTAATGTTATCTGCATTTCTTTTTATCACTTAGCAAAGACGAACCTACACTCACTACATGCCACCCACCATCTATGGGTACAGAGCGAAGAATGATGGCCATCAAATGTAAGTCACTGCTTTTAATGTTGAACTTAGTGGACATTTAATATCTCAAGTACTCTGGCTTCTATTTTGTGGGGCACAGTTTGTAATAGGTTGTACTAAGCTTCAAATGCCTAGAAGCATTTTCGTGGAGAACCCTGTGTTAGTTGGGTGGGGGACTCCATCATAAATAACTGCTCCATACTGCTGGCAGTCTTAATCTGGCCCTGAAAAGGGAGGGGGGCTGTGTAGCACTATATACAAGGAGGGGTTCTGTGTAGCACTATATACAAGGAGGGGTTCTGTGTAGCACTATATACAAGGAGGGGGCTGCGCCAATATACAGGGGGGATTGCTTTGCGGCACCATATACAAGGGGGGCTGTGTGGCACTATATACAATGGGAGGGCATTGTGGCACTATATACAAGGGAGGGGGCTGTGTGGCACTATATACAAGGGAGGGGGGCGAGGGGGGCTGTGTGGCACTATCTACTAAGGGGGGTTGTGTGGCATTATATATGGGGAGGAGGACTGTGGCGCTATCTACAGGGGGCTGTGTGTGGCTCTATTTACAGGGGGCTGTGTGTGGCTCTATTTACAGGGGGCTGTGTGTGGCTCTATCTACAGGGGGCTGTGTGTGGCTCTATCTACAGGGGGCTGTGTGTGGCTCTATCTACAGGGGGCTGTGTGTGGCGCTATCTACAGGGGGCACATAGGAGGCCTTACTGCTGTCTGGGCACAAAGGGAGCACGATTACTAATGGGGAACTTTTATTGTGTCGAGCACTGAGGGATCATTATTACCATTTGGGACTTTGTAGATTACGAGTTTGTTTAGAGAATGGGGTATAGGTGGGGAGGGTGCTTAAAAAGCGAGAAACCGACATGTCTGTGTGTCAAATTCTGCAGAGAGTCGTGGCTGGAATATGTCATCACAGTGGTCTGGGCCAAATGGATAAAAAAAAGGGAAAGTGAAACACTCTAATTAGAGAAAACATCACCTGTGAGTCACTAGATATAAATGTGCTGTAATCACTTATATCGTCTGCAGAGCTCCTGTGTATAATTGGAATCTTCAACTATGTTGGTGACTGCATGGTGGCAATATTGGTCTTTGTATAGTGGTTTTTATTCAGTAACAGTATGGGCGTTTCAACACTCCTGGACGCTCTAGAAATCAGTTATGCCGTTTTCTGCACATCTCCTTCTGAATTTACTGCATTATTGATACAGTAAGGGTGTGCTCACAACTACGTCGGGCTTCTATTGATGGTTCCGTCAGACCTTTCCGTCAGGGGAACCCATGAACGCAAACCAAACGAAAACCATAGCTTCCGTTTACATTACCATTGATTTCAATGGTAATGCTTCAGCTAGAAATGGTTTCTGTTTGTCTCTGTTCCGCAAGGTTTCCGTTTTTTGGAAGGAATCAATAGTGCAGTCGACTGTGCTATTGTTTACGGCAAAAAAACAGAAACCTTACGGAACGGAGACAAACAGAAACTATTTGCAACGGAAGCACTACCATTGAAATCAATGGTAATGCAAACGGAAGCTATGGTTTCCGTTTGATTTGTATTTATGGGTTCCCCTGACGGAAAGGTCTGGCAGAAGCCATCAATGGAACTCCGACACAGATGGGAAAAGGCCCTAGTTCAGCATTTGGCACCCCACTTTTAAACTTGCGCAGGGCCACACTTTGTCAAAAACCGGCCGTGGGAATAATGACAGTACCAGTCAGGCTGTAATCTTCTTGCTCTCACTTGCAGCTTCCTCCCTTCCTCACACAGACACAAAACCAGTAAGTAAAACTTTTTTTTGCTGACTTCAGACAAGTGTTGCTTCCTGAATATTGCACCTAGAATATTGGGCCTGGTATAAATTGAAAGCTAAGATTATGGGCTATGACATATTACAAACATATTTTTCAGTGAAAGGGTTGAATAAAACAGAAGGGCGTATGGCAACAGCATTCCCTTTCTACATGCCTTTTTGGTAGTTGTGCCCATTGCACAATTTAAATAATACAGTTTGAGGAAGTCTATGACCTGCAAATGGTTTTTGTTCTAGGGTTTAAGACAGCCACCTAGCAACAGCTATTGGGTGAGACAGCTGCCTCCTGTATAAAGTGACCACCAGGTGCCAGAGGCAAAGCTAATCTACATTTGGTAAAAGAGTCTGGCAGGGGGGCCCTGGGCAAAGACTTTTCTGTAGAGATATTGAAGACGATATTGGAGTCAACTTTCATGAAAATTGGACCGTCAATATAGGAAAAAAGCATTACATGCCTTGAAAAAAGCTGACTGATTTGTATTAGGTGCATTGTAGGTAAATAAAATGACTGAAGTTATGGAGTCTCCCACACACTAGCAAGTTTAGTCTCTCTGGATCCCTGACCACAATGCTAGGTGTAAATGGAATTAGGTGAAAGAACCTAAAGCCCCTCCTCACCACCTCTATGTTTTTTGGACATTCTAGCCAGGAAGTACTCAGGGTAATATAGATAAAAGTAATGCATAAATGACACCACTCTCCAAATTGTGCCATATACAGCCACCCCCGACACTGGCTTGCCAACGCTTAAAGAGGCTCTGTCACCAGATTTTGCAACCCCTATCTGCTATTGCAGCAGATCAGCGCTGCAATGTAGATTACAGTAACGTTTTTATTTTTAAAAAACAAGCAAGTTATGACCATTTTTGTATTTATGCAAATGAGGCTTGCAAAAGTACAACTGGGCGTGTTTACAGTAAAAGTACAACTGGGCGTGTATTATGTGTGTACATCGGGTCGTTTTTACTTCTTTTACTAGCTGGGCGTTAGGAATGGGAGTGTATGATGCTGACGAATCAGCATCATCCACTTCTGCTCGTTAACACCCAGCTTCTGGCAGTGCAGACACACAGCGTGTTCTCGAGAGATCACGCTGTGACGTCACTCCCTTCCTGCCCCAGGTCCTGCATCGTGTCGGCCACATCGGCACCAGAGGCTACAGTTGATTCTGCAGCAGCATCAGCGTTTGCAGGTAAGTAGCTACATCGACTTACCTGCAAACGCTGATGCTGCTGCAGAATCAACTGTAGCCTCTGGTGCCGATGTGGCCGACACGATGCAGGACCTGGGGCAGGAAGGGAGTGACGTCACAGCGTGATCTCTCGAGAACACGCTGTGTGTCTGCACTGCCAGAAGCTGGGCGTTCTGAAGAGAAGTGGATGATACTTCTCGTCAGAACGCCCAGCTAGTAAAAGTAGTAAACACGCCCCGATGTACGCACATAATACACGCCCAGTTGGACTTTAGAAAGCCTCATTTGCATAAATACAAAAATTGTCATAACTTGGCCAAAAATGCTCGTTTTTTAAAAATAAAAACGTTACTCTTATCTCCATTGCAGCGCCGATCTGCTGCAATAGCAGATAGGGGTTGCAAAATTCGGTGACAGAGCCTCTTTAACTGGCTATATGGTTTAAAATACAGTAGAGTCCTTCTGTCACTTTTCGCCATCCACAGGGTGGAGGAATTTCATGGGGGAGTGGTTGGGTGCTATTTGTGTAGGTGTAGTGTGAGGATAGCCAAAAGTTATGGTATTTAGAGCCTCCCCGGGAAGCAGAACTGCAGGGTTAAGCATTCACCATGTGAAGCTGCGTGCAAACACCCCCTCACACTTTTTAACACTAAATTATTGAATAGCTGGACATCAAGAATCATTTTATTGCCATCAGGGTTAAATCGGTCCCCTTAAGAAATTGATTGGTAAATGTGGTTGATTCCTGGAAAAATCTACGCAGGGATGATTCTTGGAGCTGACAGACCAGGAGAGCACTGGCTTGTTTCCTCATTACTGTACCAGAGCCAAAAGAGAATTTTATGGCTTATTTTGAGAGTCTCATAAAATAACTTCCTCAGAACTTCCCCTTATGGATTAATTCTATCCACCGTAGCTCTTCCTGAACACGGTGGGAAATGCAGATATTGGCAATGAGGTTTATTAATTCAGAAAACTAACTCACTAACGGTAAATTACTGTATTAGCTATTCATCCACTACTTGGTTATATGTAAGGCCATGTTCAGACAAGCTAGATTTGAGGTGTGAATTTTGCACTTCAAATTCACAGCAATGTACAGTACAGTAAAATACATGTGGATAGTGTTAAAACCCCAACCACACGTAGTGTAAAAATTCCACACAGAAAAAACATGCAGATATTGAAGCAAAATTGCAGCAAATTTCAACCGCTACATCTGGACGTAGCCTAAATTGTCTTTTGGAAAGCATTAAATACTTAAATATATTTATAAATACACAATAACTTATAACAAACAAGGATTAAAGACACAGTGTCTTTAATTATGTCATGAGGCCTACTTGAGGGAATGTGGACTCCTAGGGTTCCTAACTGATTTGACGTGGGGCTAATTCGGGGAGCAGATTCTCAGAGATTAAAACTTCTTCATCTGCAAACACTGGCAGGGAGGTATGGACTGTCCCTAAGGGAATCACCAGGTCGCTAGCCCCAGAGTAGTCTCTGTTAGCAACCGCTGGCATGTGGATAGAAGACACCAATTCGTGGTGCAAAGGCAGATGATGTATTGAGACGGCACAGGTCAGGCAGCGTTCAATTGTAACCGGGAGACGGGCAGGGGTCAGGACAGGTATAAGACAATAGACTAGGTCAAATGACATGCTGGATCAAAGCCAAATGGAACAACACGGACATACCTTAGAAAAGTACTGAAACTTTATGGACCTCACTTTGGACATATGGACAGAGTCATACTGGAAAAGAAAAGGGCTTGTGGGTAGCGGTTTGACCATGGAAACCCATTTCATGAAGCTACCAACACAGCACATGAGCTGATGTCATTTCCAGAGGCAATGTAGAACACTGTAGGGATACAACAGAGGATAGATGATTTTTTTCGCACCAAGCACAAGTTTGCGTGGTCTACCACTCTGGCAAAACTGTTGTTATGCCTATATGCTTCTACTTTACAATAATAGCGTTTACGGTTCATGAACTAATGATGGCATTCGTTGACAGTGCCACGTTTAAAGTCACGGAGTTCTTCACTACGACCCATACTATTGCAAATGTTTATCTTTCTATTGAGATTGCATGGCTGTGTGCCTGATTATATGCACCGGTTTCCAATGGGTGTGAGCTCAATAAGTAGGTGGAGTGTTCACATATTTTTGACCAGATAGTGTAGATCAGCTCTATAGCATAACATACAATGGTGTATTTTCAGCTTTAACGAATACAACAGAACGAGCTTTAAGGGAAATTAGTAATGTAATGTAAGCTTATCACAAGCCCAAACTACAGCACGGGCACCACCCTAAAACTGTATGTTTCATACATCAATTTTTACTTTTTTTTTTATCAAATAGTAGGACATTTCATACAAATGATCATGATACCCAACACCAGATAGATATCCCTCAAAGTTGAGGTCAGATATGCTCAGATTTCTTTTTTAACCATTCATTCTGTATAATTATTTGTGTATGGCTTTGGCAGCCATTAACGAACAATGATTTATGTCACGATCTGTGGATGTGTGGACCCACTGGGCCGCACTGCCGTAGTGGGATGGCAGCTGGCCAAACTACAGTGTACAAAGTTAATATGTATAGTCCAAGCACAAGGGTACCTGTGATACTCCAGACAGTAGCAATGACTAGGCTCAGATGGGATCTTGACGGCAAGTGATGCAGACGAGACCGATGACTCCAGACATGGTGCAACACAGCAGACGTAGCCGATGGCAGAACAAGACTCCAAAACTATAGCGGGCACAGGAACAACTACTACACGGGATACAGGTAGCAAGGCACGGGAACAACATAACACTAAGGGACCATTTGCAAGACTAACAGAGGAATACGAACAACGCTCAGGCAATGAGCAAAGGGACAGAGCCCTTATTATAGTCCAGGGTGATCATGGGCTAATTAATGATGTTTTACATGTGCCCTTTATGGCCGGGCACACACGTGCGCAACCTACGGGACACATCAGAGTGGAGCGGAAGTGAGCGCTGGCATATCCTGGGGAGGAGATGTGGGCCAGCGCTTACCAGACCATGGCTGCGGCCGTCGAGGGATGAGTAATCCCGATGGTCCGCGGCCATGGACGTTACAATTTATTAACATACACAACATAATGGAGTTTAACCCCTTAACGACCGCCAATACGCCGTAAAGGGTATTTATGCCAGAGCGCCGCCTTAAGACAGCCGGACACCTGCACTAGTGAGCGCCGCATCCAAGTGGTTTTGGAGGGAGGGTGCTCCCTCTCCCACCCCATCGGCACTCTGGAATTGCAATCGCAGGGTGCCAATGGCTTCTATGGCAGCCGGGGGCCTTACGAAGGCCCCCAGGTCTGCCAGTGGTGGATGCCTGCTAAGCCATGCCTGCGGCGTGACCTAGCAGGTGCCTGTCAGTTTTACACTGACAGGGAATAGTTTTGCAGTGTATTATAAAAGCGATCAGGAGGTCGCATAGTGAAGTCCCCCAGTGGGACTAAAAATCAAGTTAACAAAAAGTTTAATAAAGTTAATAATACATTAATTAAAAAAAAATGAAAAACCCACTTATTCCCTTATAAAATACAACATTACACATATTTGGTATCGCCGCGTCCGTAACGTCCCCACCTATAAAGCGATTAAGTTATCTAACCCGCAAAATGAACGCCGTAAAAAAATAAAATAAAAAACAATGCCAAAATTGCTGTTTTCTGTTCATCTTGCCTTAAAAAAAATGTGATAAAAAGTGATCAAAACGTCGCATGTACTCCAAAATGGTACCAATAAAAACTAGAAGTCGTCCCGCAAAAAACAAGCCCTCATACAGCTGCATCGGCGTAAAAATAAAACAATTATGGCTCTTAAAACATGGGCACAAAAACAAATAATTTTGAAAAAAAAAGTGTTTTTACTGTGTAAAACATATCATAGTATAATTGTATAACATACAAAATCTATATAAACTTGGTATCACCACAATCGTAATTACCCACGGCGTAAATCTAAGACGCAAAAAAAGAGTGGCGAAATTTTAGTTTTTTCCATTACCCCCCCATAAAAAAGTTAATAAAAGTCAATCAATAAATTATACGTACCCCAAAATGGTGCTATTAAAAAAAAGAACTTGTCCCACAAAAAACAAGACCTTATACAGCTATGTCGACGCAAAAATAAAAAAAGTTATAGCTCTTCGAATGAGACTATGGAAAAACAAAAAAAATGGCTTGGTAATTAAGGTTTAAAATGTGCTCGTCATTAAGGGGTTAAAGTTGTTGTTTTTTTATTCTGTTTAAGTCAAAGCCAGGAGTAGATCATAAAGAGAGTAAATTATAAACTGATTAGTATCCAATTCTAGTTTTAATAAAAAATATATAAATATATAAAAACACATCAAAAACTATGTTGTGTTATAAGCCTTGAATTTCTGCATCGCATCAATCCTTTGCTCCCTAAGGCTGGGTTCACACGACCCATTTTCAGGCGTAAATGAAGCGTATTATGCCTCGATTTACGCCTGAAAATACGACTCCAATACGTCGGCAAACATCTGCCCATTCATTTGAATGGGTTTGCAGACGTACTGTGCCGACGACCAGTAATTTACACGTCGTCGTTTGACAGCTGAAACGTAATTTGAGCCGTTTTTCATTGAAGTCAATGAAGAACAGCTCAAGATTACGGGCGTCAAGGACGCCTCGCAAAATGCGAGGAGGAGCTTTTACGTCTGAAACGACGCAGCTGTTTTCTCCTGAAAACAGTCTGTCTTTTCAGACGTAAAAGCAAGTTCTTGTGTGCACATACCCCAATACCTGCTGGGGCTGTAACAGTTCACTTGGCTCCCGGACTCATGTCTTCTGTGAAAAAATATACATTTAAAAAAAAAAAAAACATGTCAAAACTGTATGAACACGCCCAGTTCCAAATAGCTACATGGTTATAGGAGTAAGGTGGACTTGTGAAATGTCCAAACTGTTCTATATTATATATGTTCACCACCTGCTTTGTCAACTAATCCCATGTGCATTTTGAGGAAATCAATAAAACCTTATAGAACGAACCAGGAAGTTGTTGTGTGCATGAAGAAAATTCAATTGTTCGCTCAAAAACTTACTTTTCCTCCTAAATGAGAAGGGTCTATCGTGCAAAGAGCAACCACATGTTTCCTCCAATTTAAAATGCATTACATGAACTCTCTAGAATTTGCAGAGATGTCCCTTGGAACACCAGATATACACCACTTAATAGTGGCTGAAACGCCATCTAACTAAAGATTTGTTTACCTATGTTTTCTTATTTGGAGTCCTCTTATCCCTCTTCTCTATTGGTGGCTAGTGGACGGGCAGCAGCGTGAAATCACATCATGCTATGCCCGCTCTCCCAGTACTTTGCTGTGGTGCAAAGACAGAGAAACATAAGAACAGCACATGCATGCCCACAGCTGGATGGTGGCAAAGGCGGTTGCAGATTTGTAAACAAAAATCTGGGGAGCGCAATCACTGACACCAATGTGAGTTATCGAAACGGTGGAACGTTTCTGTAAATTGTTTATGAGCAATATTGTTGGAGAGATAATTCCCTTTTGAAGATAAGCCGGTAACAGAACTATGTTATTTCAATTCCACCCGCTTAGAATTAATCATGCAAACTTAAACTATCCAAGTGCGCTGACTGCCATCGGAAACATTTTTTTTTCTTTTAACCAATACAACTTGATACGCAAAATAAATGGAATTTCAAGGGAGGTGTCTTAAAGGGATTGTCCAGTTCCTAAAGATTGATGGCCTAGCCTCAGGGTAGGCCATCAATATCTGATTGGTAAGGGTCTGATTCCCACGACCCCCGGCGATCAGCTGTTTTCTAGGGGCTGTCGCGCTCTCTCAATGTTTGAACTGTGAATCATCGACACACTTGTAGCGGCGGTACACAGTACTTCAGCATTCTCCCATTGAAGTGAATGGGAGAAGGCTTTAATATTGTGAACCACCGTTACAGGCGTGTTAGCGCTTCAAAATACGAGCAGAAGAAATTAGGGAGAAGCAGCACTTAAAAACAGCTGAACAGCACTGATCCCGGGTGTTGGATACTGACCGATCAGATATTGATAGCCTATTCTGAGGATAGGCCATCAGTTTTTAGGGACTAGACAACCCCTTTAATAACTAAGGAACCATATTTTATTGTAAACTGCTACAAACACCTTGAGAGTCCGAATCATATTGGGTGCACAACTTTTTAGCTTTGTCTTGTGTGGGAGCCATTTACTGAGATATCTTAGACAACCCTGTTGTCTAAGTGAATAATGTCACTTAGTGAGAAACTAGACATCGACTGCACATCCACTATATACTTTGACCTATCGCGGCTAGGCAAAATTTATAAACATAAACATGAGGTTCTTTGTTAACATTTTGATCAAATTGTATACAAGCCCACTTGCCACTTCAAGGCGACCTCTTTAAAATGGGTCCCTACTCTATCGGTTGCAGCACCGCATGGCTGTCACCGTCACTGCAGCAACGCTCCTGCAGAGGGAGCAACCCAGAGGCCCAAAAGCACCCATGCCATTAGGCCATGCCAAGCCTCCTTGGCTCTGGGCCACGTCCCCCCACAAGTGCAGCACCACAGCAACAGATACCACAACAAGTGAACAGATGGAATAAGCTCACCTTACCATGCACGCCCAGTGTTCAACTGAGAGCACAAGCAAGAGCAGAAACACTATGAGGTCATTCCTAAATTAAAATCAGCTGGGCCAAATGTGTGGTGTGCTGGTACCAAGTAATACAAAAAAAATTACGGGATAGACTATATGATAATGTCACTTAGTGCGAAACTAGACATGGACCGCACATCCACTATATACTTTGATCTATCGCGGCTAGACAAAATTTATAAACATGAACATGAGGTTCTTTGTTAACATTGGCCATATTTGAATAAGTGCAAAAGGAACATTTTTAAAAGGGGTTTTCGGCGATAGAAAATTGATAGCCTATCCTCAGGATAGGCTATCAATGCCTGATCGGTGGGGGTCTGACCCCTATACTGATGGTCTATTCGGAGTATAGGCCATACATTTTTTCTCTCTTCAGAAAACCACTTTAAAGGTCTCATTATTTAAAATTATTTGCACCTTAACCAGTTCAGGACAGGGCTATTTTGAGCCTTCAGGACCAGACACCGTTTAGCCCTTTTTAGCACGTGTTAGTTAAATGGCTATAACTTTTTTCTTTGTTGGGCAAACAACGTGATTTTTGCTTTGTTTTTTCCGTAGACAATGCAGGTTTCTTTTTTTATCGTTTTTATACACATCCTTTTTGCTATTTTTGAATTTTTATTCTTAAAATTTGAAAGTAATAGTAAAAAAATTTTTTTTTTTTTTACTTTTCAGCTATTTTTTTGGGGTAATAACATAGTTTTACCCTAAAACAGACCTTTTATTTGTGATCATTATTGTCTACCGTAAATGTTAATATATTACATGTCTATATTGGGGTAATTGGGTCAGCGCTAGCGCTACAACAATGCTTGTCGGGGGATAAGTTTTTTTTTTTACCCGCACTGTGACGGTCAGAATTTTTCATCGTCTGCGGTGTGGACCGGAAGTCACTTTCTCTATGCATTCCTATGAGACGCTCAATGCGAGTCTCATAAAAATGTATTGTGAAATTGACTTCTGGTCCACTCAGCAGACAGTATTCGGACAGTCACTGTGTGGGTCACGTGACACAACGGCAGCCCCAAACAGAGAAGATAGTTTGGCAATAAAGCGCCCGGTAAAGGAATAACAAGCCCTACGTTTTAACAGGAGTACTTTCCAAACGGAATCCAAATTAAAAAAAAATACAGAAGTGCTGCTTTAAAAAACAGATGGAAAAAAATGCTTATTAGTAAATACATTCTTTAGTCTCTTCTAAGGCCTCATGCACACTTCCGTGTGCCGTTGAACGGACGCCAATGACTGTTCCGTGAATCACGGACCGCACACAGATGGTTTCCGCGTGCAGCCCGTTGTTTCAAGGACCAAATCAATGCAAAGGCCGAGACTGTTCCGTCAAAAACGGGCAGGAGTAGGACCTGCACTACTTTTGACGGAACGGCCGCACGGTTCCATTAAAACAACAGAAGTGTGCATGGCCTCATTGAAATGAATGTGTCAGGATGCGATCAATTAAAAAACAAATCGCATCGGGATGAAAAAAAACTAAGGAGGGCACGAGGACTAACAATTTTTTAATGATTTTTTTCAGTCTGCTCTTGGTAACATTATGGTTGTTTTTTTGCCTGGTTTGCAAAAGTAACAACAGGAAATTTTTGCCATTATATCTCATAGGAGTTATCAGCCAGCTTTTCTAGCTTATGAATGGCCAATCTACATGGCTATGCAGAAATAAAAGGGCAGGAAAGTTAGTGTTGCGTAACCAGGCAGAACTACCATTCAGGTGTCTGAAATAAAAGCCATGAAGGTGACCACTTCCTGCTGTAACATTTGGAAAACAAAATAATGAAGAAAAGAACAAAGGATTATTTACTGTTGTTTTTTTTATTTCTTTCATCTTAGATGGATAGATTGTACAGTAGAATAAGAGATGACATTCTTTTAAAAAAAAATCTGTGCATTATGTGGCTCCCATATAGTTTATAAGAAGGAAGTACACTTTAAAGCATCATGCACATGATAGTTTCTGTTTTGCAGACCGCAAATCACAGAACCTAGTGGTTTCCCTGTGCGGTTTGTTTTTTTGCAGACCCATACACTAGAATGGGTGAGATGGACCGCAAACACGAACAAGAATAGGACATTTCTATATATAGCAGAACATACACAAGGATCCGCACAAGCAACAGATGTCAAAAATGGATAGGACACTGAAGAAAGCAATGGTTTTGTGCATGAGCCCTAAGTCTCATGCACATGGAGCCTGTATGAAGGAACACTGTTACAAAGGTCCCAACCTCCTGTTACACCGGTCTCAACGATGCTAGGGGAGAATGGTCCGTAATACGGCGTTTGATAGAGAATGCCACAATTACTTTTCTGCCATATTCATACTGAATCCAACATTTAAAAAAAACCACTGTATTTAAAATGAGAGGCATACGGAAGTATACTATGGTATACCAATCAAAGTCTATGACCACTGTATTATGGCTCCATACAACTTGAAGGCCATGCAAAGCAATAATATTCTCATGTGCAGTGGGCATATAATGTACAAAAGTTACATATTATAAAGTAATGCTGAAAAGCAAAAAGAACATTTTCCTTATAGCTACATTTTGTAACACGTCTCAAAAGAAGCTGTGTGTAGACAGTCAGCACAGCTACTATAATACAACCACTCCGTTAAGTACTTTCAACAATGCCAAAGTTATAAATAGTGTTGCTTTTCGTATAGGTTTTAAGGACGCAGCAAGCTGGTTCCAGATACTTTTTTTTTTTTTTTTTTTTTTATTAGGATGCTTCATTGTTCTAAAATATGCTGATAGGAGCGTGTGCCATTTACAGACCAGCAAGTCTAAAAGTGCCGAGGAAGGAAATGGATCCACCCAGCAACAAAGGGACAGTTTGGAAAAACTGAGATTTTTTTTTCCCAGCACATACATATACAGTATATGTGTATATGTATGTATATATATATATATATATATATATATATATATATATATATGAGACAGAAAAAAAGGGGAAAATTTCCTCCAGCTCACCTTGTCACGGGTATGGTAGGCAGCGCACGGATCCTCGTGTCGGCACACGCAATGGGACGGCAGAAAAAGAAAATTGGAACCAGCGCTGGAAATGGTATATCTGTTAAAAACGGGAAACTTCTTCCAAGTTTTAATGTTGCTTTAGTATAAGAACAATGAACAAAAAATGGTAGTGACAGGCGGGTATAGTCCAAAGTACAGAGGGTAGTGAGATAATAGGCAGGTAGCCTACGCGTTTCAGACCCCTGCTGGGTCCTTAGTCATGGCATATTATATATATATATATTTTTTTTTATGCACTAAAATTCCCCCTCTTGTAATAGTAAAAAAATAAATAATAATAATAATAATGTAATGCACACAAACATAATGGTGATGCCTTAAAAATCATTGAAATACACTGCCAACAAATAATTAAAAGGAAGACGCACATTTGTTAGGAGGAGAGTGCTTGATAAAAAGGGAAATTTCTTTTTCTTTTAAGGGAAATTTGTCAGCAGTTTTGAGGCCTAAAAACTGCTGACAGAGCAATATAGGGGAGGCCATTGAAAGCATACCTTTTGTCTCAGGTCATGCAAGTTGCATGACTGAGAAACCAAAGTTTGGTTTCCCCAGCATGGCGTTTACAAGTGCCACGCCAAGCCCTGAATGATGGCTCTAGCGGTCAATCAGGAGACAGCTAGAGCTGTCACTTAGAGAAAATGCGCTGGGTTGACAGCGTGCACAAAAAGTGCCCGCCTTAGTGGCACTTGCAATCGTGGCAAAGGGGAAATTAAAAGTTGGTTTCTCGGTAATGCAACCTGCATGTCAAAAACAAAAAAGGTATGTTTACAATGCCCCCCCCCCCTTTTTACGTTTTAGTTTTTCACTCCCGGGCTTTCCAAGAGCCATAACCGTTTTATTTTTCCCTCAATAGAGTGGTGTGATGGCTTAATTTTTGCGGGGGGAGTTGTAGTTTCTATTTGCACCATTTAAAGTACCTTATAATGTACTAGGAAATGGGAAAAAAATATTTGTGGGGTGCAATTGAAAAAAAACTAAATTCCTCCATTGTTTTTTGGGTTTCGTTTTTACGGCTGTAAAAAAATAATTATTCTGTTTCATCACATTCTGAGACCCAGAACTTTTATATTTTTTGGTCGATTGAGCGTTATGGGGGCTTATTTTTTGCGAGACGAGCTGTAGTTTTTACTGGTGCCATTTTTTGGTACATACAATTTTTTGATCACTTTTTATTAAAAAAAATTTAAGCGCTAAGGTAACCAAAAAACAACCTTTCCATTGTTTTAAAATGTTTATTTTTTTACACCGTCCACCGTGCGAGTTAAATAATGGTATATTGTAATAGTTCTGACTTTTACAGATGCAGCGATACCAATATTTAAAAAAAAATATTAATTTGAAACATTGTGCTTGGGAAAAATGACAAAGGGTTTTTTTTTTTAACGTTTAAATTTTTTTATACTTAATTTTATTTAACTTTATTTTACACTTTTTATATTGCAGTATATTGTCATTTTTACAGGCTTCTGTTAAGTCCTGCCACAGGCCTTCATTAGGCCCCCAGACTGCCATGACAACCACTGGCGCCCCCAATCAAGCTGCGGGGGGCCGTTGGGCTGTCGGAGTGGGCCGCCCCCTCCTTTTAACGGTTTAACCCCTTAAAGGACGCTGTCTAGTCTCTGGGCCGTAAGGCTCAGAGCCCATTTTTTAAATCGGACGTGTCAGTTTATGTGGTAATAACTCTGGAATGCTTATACCTAACCAAGCGATTCTGAGATTGTTTTCTCATGACACATTGGACTTTATGTTAGTGGTAAAATTTGGTCGATATATTCAGTGTTTATTTGTGAAAAATAGCAAAATTTAGGGAAAATTTGGGAAAAAAAAATCTGAATTTAAATGTATCCGCTTGTAAGACAGTAATACACACAAAATACTTACTAGTTTACATTTCCCATAGGACTGCTATATGTTGGCATAATTTTTTGAACATTCATTTATTTTTCTAGGACGTTATATGGCTTAGAACATAAACTGCAATTTCTCATATTTTTAAGAAAATGTCAAAAGCCTTTTTTTTTTTAGGTGCCAATTCAGTTCTAAAGTGGCTTTGAGGGGCCTATATAGTAGAAACTGCCATAAAACACCCCATTTTAAAAACTAGACCCCTTAAGGTATTCAAAACAGCATTTAGAACGTTTCTTAGCCCTTTAGGCGTTTCACACGGATACAAATCAAAGTAGAGGTGAAATTTACAAATTTTATTTAGTTTTTCCATTCGGACATTCAAAGAGCTATAACTTTTTTTATTTTCACGTCGACATTGCTGCATGAGGCCTTGTTTTTTGCGGGATGAATTGTATTTTTCAATGGCACCATTTTGTTGTATATAGAATTTTTTTTATTTACTTTTTATGGGGGGGGGGGGGATATAAAAAAACCAGCAATTTTGCCATTATTCTATGCATTTTCATCTATGCATTTCTATGCGTGGGCACGATTGCGACGATACCAAATATGTATAGGTTTTCTATGTTTTACTGCTTTTGCAGATCAAAAACACTTTTGAACTAAAATAACTTTGTTGCATTGTACTTTCCAAGAGCCAGAACTTTTTTTATTTTTCCGTCGATATCGCCATACGAGGGCTTGTTTTTTGTGGGACTTCATTGTTACCATTTTGGGGTACATGGGACTTATTGAGTAACCATTATTATTTTTGGGGGGGAATGGAAAAAATAGCAATTTTGCCATTGTTTTTTTTGTTGTTTTTTACGGCATTCACTTTGCGCTTTAAATAATATGCGAACTTTATTTTTTGGGTCATTACGATTGTGGCGATAGCATATATGTGTAGTTTTTATTTATATTTTACACTTTTACTAAATAAAACCACTTTTTAAGAAAAAAAAATTGTTTTTCTGTGTGCCTTTAATAATAATTTTTATTTCACATTATTTTTTCAGTCCCTCTAGGGTCTTCACTGTTCGATCATTTGATCACTTATATAATGCATTGGTATACTTAGTATACCAAAACATTATTGACTTTCTGACACGGTATAATAGGCATATAGCCAGGGCAGGCCTGGGGGCCTTTGTTAGGCCCACGGCTGCCATAGTAACACATCGGCAGTCCACAATCACATTTGCGGGCCTGTCGATAGGTGACAGAGGGAGCTCCCTCTCTCTTTAAACTACTCAGATGCAGCAGTTGCTAATGACCGCTGCATCTGAGGGGTTAAACGGTCTACGATTAAAGGAAACGTTGATCGTGCAGTTGGAGCAGGAGCCCTGCTGTCATCAGACAGGCGAGCACCCACTCCAGCCTGCACGGGACACCCTTGCAGGACTTTGATTAGAATAAGGCCCCTTAATGACTGCCGTGAAAAGGCATATCGGCGGTCATTAAGGGGTTAATCAAAACGTTTTTTTTTTTTTTTTTTTTCAATTTGTTTTTATTAATTTTCCATATAAACAACACAATAACAACATAAAGTGATCTCAGGCGACTTAGTGCACTTGAAAAGCATATACTGACTTGCAAGTCAGGCAGATAAGTAAATACATTCTCTGTGCCTTTATACAGAACGAGAATTTATACATGTCATTACCACGTCTCCATTGTGCTTATCTCGTCTCAGCGAGGGAACAATCGTGCACTTTAGCCCCCTTCTCGGCCACACAACCGTGGGCCATACTGCTCGGACACATAACCAAACATAAAAACCAACATACTATCAAAAAATAAAACCTTCATTGCCCGCCGCCTCTCCTGTTTACCACGTGTTATCCCCCCCAGTCCTCCTTTTAGAAGTCTGTTGCATCCATTTCCTGTCCCTCGTTGTCTACACTCCCCCCTTCTACACCCTATCTCAGGCATGTATGGAAGTCCTATTGCATAATATCCCCAGCCAGCCTCCTCCTCTGATACCATGTAGTGGGTTGGAAGCAGGTATGTATTTTATCTTTTACTCGTTGGGGTAGTAGAGAAATAAAGCCCTCCCAGATCTGAAAGAAAGTCTTAACCCTTTTTTCCTTCTGGTGTGAAGCCTCCACCCAATCCATCTTCATCATGAAGGATAATTTTTCCAGGAAAACCTGAAGTTGTGGGGCCTGGGTGTGGTTCCACACTTGCAGTATTGCCTTCCTGCCTGCTGCTGCCAATAAATGTAGGATGCGAAGTTCGTGTCGGGTATGATCCTGTGTGCCTGTTTCCACATACCCCAGTATTGCCCATTGGGAGGTCAAAGCAAACTGCCCCGTCATGTTGGTCTTTGCAAAGTCTCCAACCCTCTCCCAGAACTCCCGGATACGAGGGCACGCCCATAGGCAGTGGTACAAGTTTGCCTCCGTCTCACCACATTTAAAACAGTCCGAGGTCTCATACAGTCCCATCCTGTGGCCCCTTTGGGGTGTAATATATGCTCGATGGGCCACCTTTAGCCACATTTCCACATATCTTGCTGAGGGCAAGAGTTTGTGCGCAAAGATTGTGGCCTGTAGTATAACTGTGGGGGTTAAAGTCGCATCGTCCGCCTCCCATTTCGCTAGGCCTGAGTTAGGGGTACTATATTCTATGGAGGGATGGAGAAATCTGTACAATCTAGATATTCTCGCCAGATGTGTTCCTGGCTCTAGTATCAGTGATTTAAAAGGGGAAGTCCATTCCTCAGGTGGGATGTGACCCAGCACCACCTGCGCATAACTCTGGGCCTGTATATAGTTAAAAAAGGGGAGAGAGATGTGTGGGTATTTAATTTGTAAGTCCTGTAGGGAGAGCATTGTATGGAGCGTGGGATGCAAAAGGGCCCCCAAGGAATTAATACCATTATCATGCCAAAAGGTAAACATACGGTGTGAGGTACCCTGCTGAAACCGCAGGTTCCTGACCAGGGTCAGTGCTGGTGAGAATTGGGTGTTTAGGTGTAGCATGTGGCGGATCTTATGCCAGGTCCTCCAAATTGTAATTATGAGTGGGTTGACCCTAGAGTCAGTAGGCAACATGTCATATGGGAGATGTAGAAGGTTTATAAGGGATATCCCCGGGGTAAAAGACTGATCCACCTGAGGGGTAGTGTAGTATGAGGTGCCTTGTGCCCAGTCCGATATCACCCTGGCCAACGCCGCCAGATTGTAAGTCCTAATGTTGGGGAAGTTCAGACCGCCGTTAGACCTGTGTTGTTGTAAAACATGAAACGGGATTCTCGGCCGGCCCCCCGCCCAGATAAATTCCCTGTAAAGTTTATTTATAAGCTTTTCATCCTTCGGTCTCAAGTACACAGGCAGGGATTGAAAAAGATAAAGAAGTTTAGGGAATTCCACCATTTTCAGTAAATTTGCCCTGCCCATGAATGAGAGAGAGAAGTGTTGCCAAGATTTCAATGTGGATTCTAAGGCTACAATATATTTAGAAAGATTGCAGTTATAAAGGGTAGAAGGCGCTCTAGTGATCTCAACTCCCAGGTATTTTATCGAAGAAGTGCACCATTTCAGGGAGAACTGCGATGACCATAGGGGCGTGCAAGGGCCTTTTAGAATTAGGGCTTCACTTTTATCCACGTTCAGGGTGTAGCCGGAAAGTTTCCCCAGCGTTTGTAGTTCCTCCAGGGCCCGGGATAAAGTGTGTCTGGGGTCCTTGAGCACAAGAAGAAGATCATCCGCATAAGCCGTCATCTTCAACTCGTATCTCCCCAGATGTACACCCCTGAACGTGGATGACATGGAAATGTGGTATAATAGGGGGTCTAATGACATGTTGAATAGGATAGGGGAGAGGGGACAACCCTGTTTTGTGCCCCTGAATAAATCTATCGTTTGAGAAAGGTGTCCGTTAATAAATAGGTTTGTAGTGGCCTGCGTCTGTAAGGAGTGCAGGTACGTCAGAAAGGTCTGACCAAAATTCCTACCCCGCAGCGTTTCGTTTAAAAAGGGCCAAGAGACCTTATCAAAAGCTTTTTCAGCATCTAGGCTGAGTAGCATGGTCGGAAGTTGGTCAGCCTCCTGTGCCCGCACTGTCGCAGCAATCACCGCCCGGATGCTTTTAGAGGAGTATCTGCCAGAGACGAACCCCATCTGGGAAGGGTGGGCAATTGCGGGAAGGAATGTCTGTATACGATTAGCTAAAATTTTTGACAGGAGTTTATAGTCCTGATTAAGCAGGGAGATAGGTCTGTAGGACTGGGGTAAGACTGGGTCCTTATTTGGTTTAGGGATAATTATGGTTCGAGAGTCAAAAAACGAGTCTACTACCAGGTTGTTGCGGTAAATGTCATTGAGTAAGCGAGTTAGATGTGGGACTATGTCTGGGGATAGCATCTTGTAGTACTCACTCGGAAAACCGTCTGGCCCTGGGGATTTGTGGTTGTGTGAGGAGGAGATAGCTAGGCGGACTTCCTCTTCCGAGATGTCCGCCTCTAAAAGCGTGTTTTGTTCCTCAGAGACCCTAGGCATGGAAAGAGTTTCCAAGAAGGCCTTCACTTTTGGCATATCAGTGGGAGCTGCCCTGTAGAGGTCTTCATAATACTCCGCAAATATTGCTTCAATTTTCTCAGTTTCCGAGTGTAGTGCCCCTGAGCGTGTATCCCTTGCCAGAAGCACACGGCCCGTGTTGCGTGGGGGTCGCGTGAGATATGCCAATAGGGATCCTACCCTGTTGCCCCACCTGTAAAATTTGTTTTGGGAGGTCTTCACCTGCCACATTGCGTGCCCCTGTAAGAAAGTGTTCAGTAGGCCCTGCGCATCTAAGAATTCTTTTTTAGAGTCAGGGGTGGGGTTGCCCGCGTGTATGGATTGTGCTCTAAGGAGATTAGATTGTAAATCGAGAAGTTGTGTCTGTGTTTTCTTACGTTTTAAGTTTACATAACTTATTATATGCCCCCTCATCACTGCTTTAGAAGCCAACCATATCAAGGCTACATCATCTAGCTGCTGGCTGTGATCTTGGATATAGTTATTCCAGTGTGTTTTTAGGTAGCTTCTGAAGTCCTCTGACTCATAAAGGTATGATGGGAACCTCCACAGATTCGTCCGGGGCATAGGGGGCAGCCCCTCTAAGGTTAGGGATACAAGGGCGTGATCTGATATGGCGATGGGTCGGATATCCGTCCGTGTTACTCTTGAAAACAAGCCTGTAGTGAGCATTATATAATCGATTCTGGAAAAAGAGTCGTGTACTGCAGAGTAAAACGTATAATCTCTCACTTGTGGATTATGGAGTCTCCAGGGGTCACATAAGGAGAGATGCTCCATGAAGAAGGCCATCTGCGAACTGGGAGGGGAGTCAGCATGGTCTCCACCCGATCTATCGAGGGGAGGGTAAGAAGCTAGATTATAGTCTCCAGCCACAATCAGGTCCGAGCATTCCCTTTGCAACAAGAATTCCAGTAGTTTAGGATAAAAACCGTCAGTCGTCAGGTTGGGGGCGTAAATGTTAAGAAGAGAGTACGATTTGTCAGCTACCATAAGTCGGATGTATACAAAACGGCCATCGGGGTCAGAATACCTATCTTGGATGGAGTATGGCAGGCCTTTCCTAAAATATACAGCGACCCCACGTGTCTTGGTGGAGTACGTGGAGACCACTGGCGCATCTAACCAGGATGCCCGGATAGGAACATAGTGGTCCGTTCTCCAGTGAGTTTCCTGTAAACAGATGATATCTGCGCGTTGGCGCTTTATATGTGCGAGCACTTTGCGCCGTTTTTCAGGAGTATTCAGACCTGCCACATTCCATGACACTATGTGTAGGGTGGGGGGTGTATGGGACTCATGTGATGTGCTTATTAGGGTACTCATCCTGTGTCTAGACGTATGACTTCTGTCAATATGATCCAAACGCTATTACGACGCCACTTCCCGTCCCAGCGAGCGCGAAGTGTAGTCAGCATACAAGAACGGGGGGACCGTTTCCGGTCACAAGAGGCTACAGGTAACCTAAAAGAGAGAGGCGGCAAGCATGAAAACCTAACCATAAAAAAACAAAATAACATCATCATACCAGTAAGTACATTACAGTGAGTGAGGTGGGTACTATAAACCCTCCCCCATCTACAGGCGAAGAAAAACAGATAGCTTCCATAGAGCAAACCAAGGATCTCACGACCCATTTAACCAACAAGAAGCCAATAGGCCAGAAAGTGAACCGACTCCGCCACAGTATAATGAATACATATCAGTCCGCCACCACTGGAGGATATCTTCTGGCAGCTTCCTCCGGGGAGTCGTACAGCCGGGCCCGACCATTCTCCACCACACGTAATTTTGCCGGATATAACAGCTGAAAACGGATATTGTGATCATGGAGATGTTTACAGATCGGTGTGAAAGCTTTGCGCTTCTGGGACACTTGAATCGAAAAGTCCTGAAACATTAGGATTTTGTGGCCTTGAACCCGAATCTCTGGGGCCTGTCTGTACGCCCTGAGGATCCTTTCTTTAACTGTCCAGTTATGGTAGCGGGCTATGACAGCCCTCGGCCTGCCCCCCCCACCCTGGTCTCTCCTCTGTCCCAGGCGGTGGGCCCGCTCAATGGACAGGGGATCTTCCAGCGTTTGGACTCCAAGAGCCCTGGGCAAATCAGTGGACAAATACTTGGCAAGTGTTTCTGCCGTAACCTCCTCCGGGATACCAACAAATCGCAGGTTATTGCGCCTTTCTCGATTTTCCAAATCATCTAGTTTTTCTTGCAGTGTGTGAATAAGGACATCTTGATGGGTGGTTAGACCCTCCAGGCGAGTCACCTCCGTCTCACAGGACATGGTTCTGGTCTCCAAGTCCCCCAGCTTCTGGGAATTTGCGGTCACCTGTGCCAGCACCGTGTTAATAGAGGATTGTAGAAGGTCCAATCTTTTGTCAAAGATAGGGATGATGAGGCGGGATACCTCTTGTGCCACTTCAGCGGCCTGGATGTGCATTAACGATACTTGGGAAGACGGACTCGGAGGCCCTGAAAGATTTGGTGGTGTTATGTCTCCAGACACTGACTCGCCGGAAGGCGTCCCCTGGTGTGATTGTGCGGCTGCCACGGCCAGGCCCTTTGATGAGCCCTTTTTCCGCTGTGTAGACTGCATCGTGGAGGCTGTCGCGGCAGAAGGAAGCGCCGTCGAGGAGGATCGGGTGGCTCTAGCCTGCCCAGATTTATTCAAGTACTTGTCCATCCAGCAGATGGTAAAGGCCAGGCGGGCCGAGGGCTTTTATATACGGGATAAGTGCACTGTGGGGGAGGGCCGCTCAACTCACATATACAGCGGCATGAAGATCATCAAAAGCAGGAGAGGGTCCCCCAGAAAACCAAGCAAACGTCCCAGGAGGGATTTTCTATGGTTATTCCCACCGCTCTTCACAGGTCTCACCCCAGGATGTCTAGGCAGTAGGTGAGGTAGTGGCTATGTCAGCAGAAAGTTGTAAATTAGGCATCCATACAGCGTTTCAGGGTATGATTTGCCACGCAGACTTTGTCCCCTCTCAGTGGGTAGTGAGTGCAGGGATATAGAGCAGTCCTGTGTTATGTGTAATTAAGTCCTCAGCAGCCTGCAGGTTGTATTTGCTGTGTAGCAGGGTCTACCAGCAAGGGGATAGGGAGATATGTGCCTCCTCCTCCCCCCCCCCCGTTTAACTTATCTGTGCCGGTCCGGATCGGCTTGCCCACCGACTCCCTTCTCTCCTCGGTGTCCTCCTGCGGCAGCTTCCTCACATCCAAGCCCTGCTATGGGCCGAGAAGCAGGCGTTCAGGTCCGCGGCCCGCCCGTGCTCTGCGATCTCCCGCCTGCAGTGGGAACACCACGTGGTCCGCTCTCCAAGATGGCGGGGTCCAGCCTCACCACCGCGCGCGGCGTCTCTGTGCCCACTCTCCGGGCCGACTTCCAGTGCCCTTATGTCGCTCCCGCGACTCAGCAGACCGGGCTCCTCTGCTTCTGCCCAAAGTCCACGCTGTGCGGCTCCGGTTTCTCGTCCGCCGGGCCGAGTTCTCAACAGCCTGCGGGAGCTCAACTAAAATGCGGCCACCTTGATGCCCCGCCCACCGGAAGTCCATCAAAACGTTTTTAAAAAAACACAAACGCAAATTAGTAAATCTGACAAATTAATTTGCGGATGGGCAATTTTCTTTCTAGTCTAATCCAGTATTTTATATCGATATAGAACATAATATGACAACGTTTACCTGGTGAAGACTGGTCACTGATCAGGACAAGTGTGGCAGGACTAGTCTACGTCTGCGTATCTATAAATAAGAAAGAAATGCAATCATTATTGTTCATTGCATTTACAATATAGTAAATTTACCAATGCTAATCAACTAATATATACATATTTACATCTGAATGGGGTAGTATCTGCAGCACACGCATGGATTTCTGCATGCCCCATTCAGATAAATACAATCCTCAATATTGAAATTGAATTACGAAGAAGGAAAAGTTTTTTAATTGCAGAATTCACAGGATCGATAGACATGTTAATGATATGCAAATGATACAAAAATGGAAACATATTGATTTATTCAGTAACGAGTATGAGCGCCATGTGCAGAAATGGATGAATTTTATTTGTTACAGGTTTTTTGTAGCAACCCACTGAAAACACCACAGTGCCCATATAGATAGTGCCACAATGCCCACATAGGGCCACAGTTCCCACTGTAGATAGTGCCCACATAGTGCCACAGTTCCCACTGTAGATAGTGCCCACATAGTGCCACAAACAGTGCCCATGTAGATAGCGTCAGTGTCCCCTGTAGGAAGGGACCATATAGTGCCCATGTAGATAGTGCCACACCCCCTGTAGATAGTGCCACAATCCCCCCGTAGATAGCATCACACCCTCCTGTAGATAACACCACACAGCCCTGGTAGATAGCACCACCTAAGCTCCCTCTAGGAGCGGAATCCCCGGTCAGAGCGTTCTGGCCGGGGATTCCGCTCATAGAGGGAGCCCCTCATGTCTCTGTCCATATATGGACAGTGACGTCAGGGGCTCCCTCTAGGAGCGAAGTCCCGGCCAGTGTGTTGCAGACACTCTGGCCAGGGATTCTGCTCCTAGAGTGAGCCCCTGACGTCACTATCCATATATAGACAGTGACATCGGGAGTTCCCTCTAGGAATGGAATTTTCAGAAACACTCTGGCCGGGGACTCCGTTCCTAGAGGGAGCCCCGTCACTGCTCATATATGAACAGAGACATCAGGGGCTCCCTTTAGGAGCAGAATCCCCGGCCAGAGCGCTCTGACCGGGGATTACGCTCCTAGGGGGAGCTTAGGTGGTGCTATCTACAGGCAGGTTTGTGCTATTTACCGGGGGGTTGTGTTTGGCACTATCTACGGGGGGTTGTGTGGCGCCATCTACAGGTGGGCTGTGTGTGGTGCCATCTAGAGGGGTGGTGTGTGTGGCGGCATCTACAGGGGGTTTGAGTGTGGTGCCATCTACAGGGGGGTTGCGTGTGACGCTATCTACAGGGGGGTGCATTCCGGGCATCTCATAGCCCCGGCAAATATGAAAGTGCAGCGCTGCTTACACTGAAGTAGCACTGCACACATTAAACCCTGTTCCATGCTGCCAATGTTTATATATGTGACAACTGCACGGGGCATGGGCAGTTGGAATGTATATAGCCATATGGCTGCCATGAACGGGTTATTTTTCTTGCAGAGGCAGAATTTTAACACAATGGGGCAGATTTTCTATTGAAAATGCGCATAGAATTCGCTCTCAAATTGAGCCAGAATTCTGCCAAACATGCTGTGCGCCACATTTATTAGCCGTTTTAGACACTTTTTGGCATATATGCTGTGCGCCACATTTATTAGCCGTTTCAGACACTTTTTGTGCCGAACTCGACTGGGGGGTTCCACGCTAGTAGCACAGTGGCGTGATGTAGCAAGAATTTTGTCACAAAAAACTGTCGGAAGAGATGGCATAAGCAAAAGTGTCTAACTTGTCTAGCTAGATTTGCCTAATTTATCATACAGAATGCACCACTTTGATAAATTTGACACATCTTCTAACTGCTTTATCTAAGATTATACTGTCTGAAACTTAGTATTAGTAAAACTGACCCACTGTATTTTACAAAGTGTCTGACACTTTGTGCCATATACTGTACGGAACTTCTTTAACCCCTTCCCGACATTTGACGTATAACAATAGAATAATACGTAGAACAATACAGTGCAATATATTCAAATTGCAGTGTATTGTACCAGCCATCTAACGATCATCAAAAATGTAACATTTTCCCCTAAAGTAATGTCACATTTTTAATGTGCAAGCGAACGACCGTGCGCGCATGTGTGAGGGTGCGCACACGCTATCTTAAGCACAAACACCAAGTCCGTGTGTGTTCTCGCGGGAGGGAACACACCGCAAGCCGCCCTGACACTGTCCGCAGCTGATTGGACAGTGTCAGAGCGAAGACATCGCGCCCTTTTGCCTTTTAGTTAGTTAGAAACGCCCCATTGACAGTTCAGGGGCTTATTTACCTTTCGGGCGCCAAATATAACGGACCGATATTGAAATAACGGAGGGAGTTAGAAAAATAAATTTTACGTGGGACCGTGTTTGTGAAGCCTTTCCTATAACATGCTGCACATGTTTGGGGAGGTGAAAGGTTCTCTTTAAGAGAAGGTGTGTCATCCCCTAGGGAGTCAGACATTGTGGATGGTTTCAAGGTCATCGATGAAGTTAATACTTTCCCATCCAAAAGGGACTATGACCAGGAAATAAATCTCTTCCCTATAGAAAAAATGTCCAGACTCCTTAAAGCTATCCATTCAGATGAACGGGTCCAATATGATGGCCTTGGGGAAGATGGATTGCCCAAAAAAGTTAGGGCATTCAAAGTTGACTCCATCACCAAGAAATTAATAGTCAATGAATGGAAGTCTCCAGATAAAGGTCCCATTCTAAATAAAAGGTTTAAGACGATGTTCGTCATGGACGAGGAAAAAGATAAGGAATGGGGGGGGGAACCCCTAAAGTTGATGTTACGATTGCAAAACTCTTTAGACGTACAGTGGTTCCCAGAGAAGACTGTTAAAATTGTCATGATCCTATGGAACGCAGAATTGATAGCGCATTTCGAAGAGGGTACCTAACGGCCGCAGCTCAAGCAAAGACGGCATTAGCCTATTCTACTATTGCAAGGAATGTGGGATCATGGCTCGTCCAGATGGAGGAAGACATAGATAACGAGACGACATTCTGAAAAATGTTAAACATGTCTCGTTAGCCTCTGATTTTCTTTGCGACAACATGGTCCAGCAGTCCAGATTTGCAGCATGTGCAATGGCCCTATCAGCTGGTAGGAGATCCCTCTGGATAAAACCATGGTGGGCAGATGTGCACTCTTTGAATGCACTTTGCTCCATGGAGTTTCAGCCTAGTACGCTGTTTGGGGTGGAATTGGATTCCCTAATGGAGAGTCTATCTGATAAACAAGGAAAATCTCCCTCAGTCAGGGAAACGTAAATGTAAAGCCTCCTTTTGTGGCCAGCCTAGAGGTCAAAGCCGGGTGGGGAGACAAGATAGAGGAGAAAAATTCCTCCTCAACCAGCAAACAATTTTCCTAGAGAGGCGGCTGTAGACATCAGAGAGGTAGTGGAAGGAACCATCCAGCTCCTGGCAGGAAGCTGGATTTCTGACGCCAGAGAAATACCAGTGGATGTAGATTGTCGTTTTTCTACCCCCAATGGGAAAAAATCTATAAAAGACAGTTGGGTGCTAGACATAGTAAAAAATTGCTACAAGATAGAATTGATATCGCACCCCCCCCCCCCCCAGACAAATTCCTTGCCACTTCAAAATTTGCCAATATGAAACAGTCTCTCCTAGAGAGAGCTATTCTAGAATTTATAGACATGAAAGCTCTAGAAAAGGTTCCCACTGTGGACCTCCAGACAGGAGTCTATTCAAGAGTATTCTTAGTTCCAAAGCAAGCGGGAAAATGGAGAACAATAATTAATAGATCTCAGATATCTAATCAAGTATATACGCAAAACAAAATTCCGTATGGATACCATCCGCTCTGTACTCTCTCTACTGGACGAAGGGAATTTTCTCAACACAATAGATCTGAAAGATGCGTACCGAGACATAAAAACACTTGACAATACAGTGATCATTTCCAGAGACACGAGAGCCTCCCTAAAATGGTTGTTTCATCTAAAAAAAAGTCAGATCCTTTGCCCCCCAGTCGTGAGTCGATGGACGCGTCCAGCTCAGCATTGGGGAGCTCATATGGCAGCGTCAGGGTTCCTTTCCCTGTTATTTCACACCGAATAACCACCTCTGCAAGTTGGAAACTGAGGGCATGCGTGGAAGAAATATACCAGACAGAGAAATGTTGGTAGAGATCCTCCCTCAGTGAAGTAGGAAGTACAACTGAACTTTTATTACACAAAGAGTTTACAAAAAAATATTCTCTGTAGGAAGGTGGGACGTGCTTAAGCCCTATTGGCTCTATTCAGCTGTGACGTTCATCTGCACACTCCTCTTGCATTCCAGGGGCGGTGTCTTCCATAGGCGTGTCCCTGATGCAGACTCCATCTTGTTGCATAGATTCAAGTTCTTTGTGAAATATACTGATAATAATATATATATATATATATATATATGTAAGGATAATATTTTTGCAAACAATATACATGCTAATGATCCCTGACAGCAGGACAAATGGTGAAGGGCACCTGGTCTCCGACCAAGAGGTGTCTATCCTCAAATCGCAGAGAGATGCGTGCAGTCATGAGAGCCCTTACATAATTTCACCAAGCCGTCCAGGGGAAAAAGCGATCAGAGTTCGCTCCGACAATGCGACCGCAGTCTCCTATTTGAACCACCAGGGAGGCACCCGATCCATAGCCCTTCTTATAGAAGTGGCACCGATTCTATCATGGGCAGAAGTATATGCTCAACAGCTGACAGCTGTGCATATAAAAAGGGACCCTCAACATTATAGCAGACAGGCTGAGCCGCAACCTTCCGCTACCAGGAGAATGGTCTCTAAACCAAACAGGTCTACAATCAGATAGTGGAATACTGGGGTCAACCACAAGTGGACCTGATGGCCACACGAGAGAACGCAAAGGTGGACCTATTTTGCTCCCTGTTCAGGGCAGACAAGCCGTGGATCATAGACGCTCTATCCATACCACAGAAGTTCCACCTGGCGTACATATTCCCGCCCATCCTGATGATCCCAAAGATCTTACAAAAGATCAAACGGGAACAGGTCTCGGTAATTGCCATCTGCCCTTTCTGGCCAAAGAGAGCGTGGTTCTCTCTGCTCATGTGAATGAGCAAGGAAAAATTCTGGGTTCTACCTCAGATTCCATTCCTGGTGACACAAGGCAATCGCTATTGTCCTGATCTAGACCGTCTCCAGTTAACAGAATGGAGGTTGATCGCTCCCTTTTAGCCAACTCAGGACTGTCGGATACAGTCATCAACACCTCTTACAATCTAAAGGGGTTGCGACCAACAAAACCTATGGCAGGATTAGCATTTCTGAGATGGTGCAAAGACCACCAACTTTCCTCCTCCTCCCTATCTATCCAGAACATACTGGATTTCCTACAGGAGGGCTTCGACAAGGTGCTCAAGCCAGGCACAATAAAAGTACAAATATCTGCACTATCAGCCTTCTTAGGCAGGAAACTATCATCTGAACCCCTCATTCAGATATTCTTAAAAACAGTCCAGAAGATCAGACCAACAGTAACTGATCGTCCCTAAGTGGGATTTATGTGTGATGCTCAACCACCTCTGTGAACCCCCGTTTGAGCCCTTACAGTCGGTGGCATTGAAATGTATCGCTAAAAGTGTTTTCTAGTAGCTATAACAACAGCCAAGTCGGTGACATACAGGCTCTTGGATCGGCTGAACCTTATCTACGTTTTCTTCAGGACCGTGTCAGATGAGGACATTACCTTATTTTACCACAAAAGTGCCTTCATTTCAGAACATTAACCAACAGATTCAGTTACCCGTGTTTTGTCCAGAGCTATCAGAAGAATGGAAACTGCACTAATTAGATGCTGGTAGAGCCTTAAAAACATATATTCATCGAACCAAGGAGTTTAGAAAGTCCAATCATCTTTTCATATCATTTCAAGGCCAGAATAAAGGCTAACAATCATCTAAGTCCTCCCTGTCCAGATGGATAAGGGAGGTGATTACTATCTGCTACACACAGGCAGGCTTACAAACATTACAGAGCCTCAGACCTCACTCTACTATCTATGTCATGGGCAGAGAAAAACTGCATTCCAATTGATCAGATTTGCAGAACAGCCTCGTGGACCTCTCCACATACGTTTGTAAAACATTATAAGCTAGACATCAGAAGAGATAGAGAAACGGCTTTTTGTCGAGCGGTCATTTTTAATGGTGCAATTTTGTATTGTGTACTTTTGTGTACTAATAAAGATTGAATTTTTTTATTTTCATACTATTGGTAGTCTATGACTCCTAATGTTCTCTTGTTTTGTATAGGATGGCAACAATTGTAGCAGCCGCTTAACTCTAAAGAAATCAGAAAAGCAAAGGAACGATGCTTTGTGTAATCATTTCCTGACACTACTTCTAAACTGGGAATTATGGAGAAGAATCAATAGCTAAATAATGGGCGCTGCTTGCTGCTTGAGAATTCGCCACAAAGAAATGGACTTGAATCATCCAGCAACTATTGGTAACAACCTTTATTAAACAGAAATGAAGATTGGTAGGTGACAGTGTAACAGGCCCCAAACTATTTGCCTACCTGATGAATTTCACGGTACTCTCCGAAGTACCAGGACCCTTTTGGTATCACTTAAATATTTCAAAATGCTAGAAATACCCAGCACAGTGCCAGTATGTGAACAACACTTGGATTGGCTGGGACATGCAATCACTAAATCGGCTACTCTTTTGTCCCACTTTGTTGGATTTTCCAACTTGCAAAAATGTGAAGCGTTGAAAGGGTCTTGGCAGCTTGAAGAGAATCGGAACCTGCTTTAGTTAGAAGAACAATGATGGTAAATAGCTGATGTAAGCAGAGATGAAAGAAACCTTTTTTGTCCTTTAAGACATAATATGTCATAAATAAACATTGATATTCATTACTGAAAGCCTAAAAGGTGCTTTTTACCGACATAGAGCTTTTTGGGTTTTTTAATCATAAATAAGGCTACTAGGCAGACAACATCATCATCACTCACTTACTAGACTTGAAACTTAATTTACAAACTACTGCCCCCTGGTGATAACTAGAGTGAATTGATCAAAATGTTAATTAAGGAAAAATTTCTCTTGATTCTACATCTTGTTTAGCTCTCCAAACCTGAACGGCCAACCTGTGAAGCAACAGCAAACGGCGAGGAAAGAGGCTTAGTCTTTCCAAGACTGGCCACAGCGTGCCTATCTTTAAAGAGGCTCTGTCACCACATTATAAGTGCCATATCTCCTACATAATCTGATCGGCGCTGTAATGTAGATAACAACAGTGGTTTTTATTTTGAAAATCAATAATTTTTGACCAAGTTATGAACAATTTTAGATTTATGGTAATTCGTTTCTTAGTGCCCAACTGGGCGTTTTTTACACTCACACTCCCTATACTGCGGTAACGTTTCTGTGGGACTTAATCTCGCGAGATCACACCGTGCTGTGTGAGTAAGTCCCACAGAAACTTTACTGAAGTGTCGGGCGTGTGAAAAGACATTGCGTCCTGGCTGGAGGTGATGTCTATTCATTCTCAAAACACTTCAGTAAAGTTAATGTGGGTGTATGTGACAGCACAGCGTGATCTCGCAAGATCACGCTGTGCTGTAATTACAAATGGACATGAATGGAGAGAAGTGTATGACGCTGATTGGTCAGCGTCATACACTGGTCTTTACAACGCCCACTTGGTCAAAAGTTAAAAAACGCCAAGTTGGGCATTAAGAAACTAATTAGCATAAATCTAAAATTGTTCATAACTTGGTCAAAAATGATTGATTTTCAAAATAAAAAACAACACTTATCTACATTACAGCGCTGATCATATTATGTAGAGGATAGGGCATTTATATCTTCTGAATCTTTTCTGTGAGATTTGCAGCAAGGGAAACGAAATCTCGTTTACCGCCGTAATCTCGCGAGATTTAGTTTCCCTTGCTAGAAATCTCAAAGAAAAGATTCAGAAGTGTCAGGATTCTGAATACACATGACGTCCAGGCTGGATTTCATGTGTATTCATTATCAGGACACTTGATTAACGTTAATCTCTGTTTATGTGGCTGCACATCGCTGCTGTGTAAATCAATGGAGAGGAGTGTATGATGCTGACTGGTCACTGATTGGTCAGCGTCATACACTCCTCTGTACAACGCTCAGTTGGTAAAAAGTAAAAACACGCCCAGTTGTCTATTGAGAAAGTCATTAGCATAAATCTAAAATTGCTCATAACTTGCTAAAAAATGATCGTTTTTCAAAATAAAAACCACTTATCTACATTACAGCGCAGATCAGATTATGTAGGAGATAGAGCATTTATAATCTGGTGACAGAGCCTCTTTAAATAAACATACACTACAGTGGCATTACCGTAGAACACTAAGTATATATACAAAATATTGTGAATCATAATAGACACAATTCTATAATCATATTAATACAATCCAGACAAATACCTGTGATAATATAAGGCACAGGCTATACACACATACAAACACACTAATTAACATTTTTTTTTTAACAAAGTACAGAAAATATTAAACGTTTACAAAAAAAATCAAATTTTTTCCTAAAGTAACGTAAATAATAAAAAAAAGTAAACATAATTGGTATCACCGCGTCCATAAAAGTCTCAACTAATAAAATATCACGTTATTTAACCTGCCGGATAAGTGCCATAGGCAATAAAAGAAAATCACAATGCCAGAATTGCTGTTATTTTTTATTACATTGCTTCCCCAAACGAATAGAATAAAAAGTGATCAAACAGTTGTATGTACCCCAAAATGTTATTAATAAAAATGACGCCCCAACAAAAAACAAGCCAAGATACCACTCCTTCGAAGGAAAAATAAGTTATGGATCTTAGGAGATGGTGACACAAAAGGATTTTTTAACAAATAGTTTTTTCTTTGTAAAAGTAGTAAATCATAAAAAAATATATATCAATTTGGTATCGCAGTAATCGGATTGACCCGCAGAATAAATTTAACATGTCGTTTTTACTGCACAGTGAATGGTTTAACAACAAAACCTAAAAAACAATGAATCAATCTCAGATTTGTTTGTTTTTTACTTCTACCCCACAAAGATTTGTTTTTTTCAGTTTTCAAGTGCATTATACGGTACTTTAAATGGTGCCAGTAAAAAAACGACAACTTGTCTCGCACAACAAGCTCTCATATGTATATGACAGAAAAATAAAAAAGTTATGGCTTTTGGAATGCGGTGGGGGAACGAAAATGAAAAAAAAAAATCGAAAAAGATGAAAAACGATTGCAGTGGCAAGGGACTACGTTTTCCAGCTCTCCTTCACAGTTTACACAAGCACAGCGGCTCGTCTGTCCGCATAGATGGCTGCGCCTGCTAATACAGCCCAGTCCCATTCACTTGTCTTGTGAGACGACTTTACTGATGACTAATGAGGACCAAACATGGTAACTTAAGAGAAACATTGTGGAGTTAATAAAGTTACAAACATAATTAAAGAGTGAAGTAGTACACTGAAGCATATGTAGTAGAAAATTGGTAGTAATGTTGAACTTATGTATAATGATGGAGGATTCACAATATAGAAAATGTACTATAAGGGTATGTTCACACAGGGCGGATTCGCTGCGTAAAAGTACACATCGTATCCGCCTGGGTCGCCGCAGGGAATTTTGGCCGAAAAAACGCACCAAATTGTGGTGCAGTTTTTCGGCAGGAATGTCAGTTTTTCGGCAGGAATGTCCACTGCGGAAAACTACTCTAAGGCTATGTTCACACGGAGTATTTTGGGGGAGGAATATCTGCCTCAAAGCTCCAAACGGAATTTTGAGGCAGATATTCCTCCCCCAAAATACTCCGTGTGAATAGCAATGATCGCGCCGTTTTTCGCCCGCGGCCATTGAGCGCCGCGGGCAGAAAACACGCTTTCTCCTGCCTCCCATTGAAGTCAATGGGAGGTCGGAGGCGGAAGCGCCCGAAGATAGGGCATGTCGCTTCTTTTTCCCGCGAGGCAGTTTTACTGCTCGCGGGAAAAAGACGCCGACGCCTCCCATTGAAATCAATGGGAGGCGTTCTCGGGCCGTTTCTGCCGAGTTTTGCGACGCGGTTTCCGCGTCAAAAAACTCGGCAAAAGACCCCGTGTGAACATAGCCTTACAAAAATATAAAAAAATCATACTTACCCATAGCCATGCGTTACTCCTGGGAAGATGTCTCATCCCATGTGACCGCCGCCTGTGACACATGGGATGAAACGTCATACCAGGAGGCCAGTTGACTGCGCTATTGATTCCCTTCGAAAAAAGGAAACCTGCCGGAATGGTGACAAACGGAAACCATTAGCAATGTTTCCGTCACCATTGATATCAATGGTGATGTAAATGGAAGCTAAGGTTTCCGTTTGGCTTTCCGTTGTGGGGTTCACACGACGGAAACCTCCGACGGAACCCCTGAATGGAAAGCCAAAGCTGACGTGAACAGGCCCTTAATGCATGTATTGCATCTTTCAGCCAGCCGTGTGCCACCCAGTGTGAAAACTGTCTTTTCACTTTTAATTGACGTGTAAAAAAAAAAAGAAAAGTATATATATATATATATATATATATATATCTTTTACATAATGACTCGCGGAGCATGTTTCGTGCATTGAGCATACCTTGCACTGGTTACACAATGCCGGGAGCAGTGAGAGAAAGGTGGTGATAAGAAGTCAATACTTCACCTCAGACCTGAACGGCTCACACACCTGACTCATCCCTGTTACCAAGGCAACAAGTCGTTCCCGCCTGCGCCCCAAACAGCTCCACCCCTCATTCACTCTCCACCAATTAGTTCGCAGCACCGGGACGCGTAGTAGTCGGAACCAGGAACCTTCCAGCCGATGCGTCTCCTATTCCTGCCCGGAAGAGATTTTTAGTCGCGCGCTGAGATGGGGTTCGAGTGGCCTTGGCAATACAACTTTCCCCCGTTCTACACGTGAGAGACCCTCGTATTGTCGTGGGTGAATGTACTTTATGACACAGGGGAAGATTTAGGGGAGAGCACTTCTTGTTGTAGAGGTGCTACTCTAAATAGTTCCGGTAGAAACAAGGAAGTGGAATGAGGGTTAACGCTTTTATTGCTGGGTGAACGTACTTTTATCTGACGCCGCTCACAGCAATGTTTTTCACGCTGTGCTGTTTGAGTTGTACTTTTATACTGTATATTAGAGATAAGGCTCCTCTTATATATAGACTTTCTATTAGGTTATTCACAGTATCATTGCTATTTCATATGTTCAGGTTTAAAAGGGAATTCCAATATTAAAATTGATCTGTCATATATTTGAATGTTACGTGATGATTATGGAATCAGACAAGACGTGATGTCATTGTTAATGTTTTTTCTGTCAAGCACTGTTTTTTTGTTTTAGCTGGCATGAAAACCAGATGGAGCTGTAGCTCTAGGCTAGATTCACACAGCGTTTTGCTGCCTTTTTTTATGGCGTTTTTGTGAGAATTTTGTGGTTTTTTTTTACTGTGACCGGATGTTACACTGTCTATAATAAAATATCAAATGCACTACACACAATTTTAGTTTTGGTGTGTGGCGATTTTGTGGTCTGCGCCTTTTTTTAAATTTTTTATCCCAAACGCAGCATGCTCTGGGTATGGCATGTTTTAAGACGTTTATCCCATAGGCTTCCCTATAGGACTTTTACAAAATGACACCAAATTAAAAATGGCACAAAAAAAGATGCATGTTAGATTTTAACACCGCTAACGTTTTTAGAAGCAGTTTTAAACGTAAATTGTGTGTGTGTGGAGGACGCTGGGCCCACCACTAGCATACTTTACAGTATGACATTGCATTGTATAGGACTGATAACATAAAGGATTCCTTTCTATAGTGTAGTGTGATCACATCCCTCTTCTTCATATGTTATTACACCTCTGTATTGCCACTTGTAATGCTGGTGTTCCCTAATGTGTCAGTGACCCCCTAGACCTAGTAATCTAATGCATTTGCAAGCACTATATTACTATTGCTACTCCACTGGGCCCATATTTGACTATTTCTATGTTCTTATCTGGAAGATTTCACCCTATGTGTTACATTAGATATACTGATAAGTATATTATGCCACAGAGTAGAAATACCATTCGAATGAGTACTGTGACAGGGGCAGTGTATATTGTGTCACATTGAAGTAAAAGTGACAATAAACCGGGTAATGTTATATTTTTCAGTCCACTTAGCAAGTACTTGTTACATGTTCCCTGCTATGGTCCTAATCCACATTCCTAAAGTGGACCTGTCCACTCTCCTGATATATTTGTTCTCATAAGTACCCATGTTTTCCATGAAATAACAATGCTGGAGCATTTTTTTTCTTGAAATACTGCATTGTGCCGTTCCTCTTTTGTTCCTCCTGGAAATTTATGAATAAATTGACAACTGGGTGGTAACGTTTTCACTGATTGGACAGTGCATTGTGGGACACACCCAAAGGGAAATAGTAACACACAGTCGCCATTTCCAGGAGGAATAATGAGAAGAATCAAACAATGCAGGGTCCTGAAAAAAAAATGTTCCTAGACTGTTATTTTATAGGGAATAGAAGAAGAGCTGACCGGTCCTCTTAAAAATACATATTTCTTTTTTATGGAAATGGTTGGAAGAATCCCTTTATGATGATGATGGCTCTTAATTCTTACTTATTAATTTTTTGCAGGTTACAGCCTAATGTTGATACCAGACAGAAGCAGTTATCAGCATGGAGTTCCCTAGTCTTGTCTTACTGCCGCCATAACAAGTTGTACACTATGAATGTAATGGAGATACAAGAAAGTCCTTTGTTTAACAACAAGAAAATACAAAGTATCCTTTTTTACTTGGACAGGTTCCTATGTAAGGGCTTCTTAACCCCTTAGTGACCAGCCCATTTTAGGCCTTAATGACCAAGCTATTTTATTCGTTTTTCTATAGTCGCATTCAAAGAGCTATAACGTTTTTATTTTTTCGTCTACATAGCTGTATGAGGACTTGTTTTTTGCGGGATTAGTTGTGCTTTTTAATAGCACCATTTTTGGGTACATATAATTTTTATATTAACTTTTATTAACCTTTTTGGGGGGATTATAAAAAAAAACTGAAATTCCGCCATTGTTCTATGCGTTTTTAAATTGACGCCGTTCACTATGCGACGTAAATAACATGTTACCTTTATTCTATGGGTCGGTACGATTACGGCGATACCACATATGTGGAGTTTTTTTTATGTTTTACGACTTTTGCACAATAAAAACACTTTTGAACTAAAATTATTTGTTTTTGAATCGTCGCTTTCCAAGAGCCGTAATTTTTTTATTTTTCCATCAATGTAGTGATTTTTTGGGCTTGTTTTCTGCGGGACAAGACGTAGTTTTGAATGGTACTGTTTTGGGGTACATGGGACTTATTGATTCATTTTTATTATGACTTTTTTGGGGGGCAATGGAAAAAAATTGCAAATTCGCCATAGTTTTTTGCGTTTTTTTTTTTACGGTGTTCACTTTGCGGTTTAAATTACATATTAACTTTATTAATGGAGTCATTACGGTCGCGGCGATACCACATATGTGTACTTTTTTTTTTTTTACACTTTTACTAAATAAAACCACTTTTTATGGAAAAAAATGGTTTTATTTATTTTTTTACTGTACTTTTTATTAATCTTTCTTTCACTTTGATGACTTCTTTTATTAGTCCCACTAGGGGACTTTACTGTGCGATCTTCAGATCGCTGCTATAATGCTTTGGTATACTTCGTATACCAGAGCATTATTGCCTGTCAGTGTAAATCTGACAGGCAATCTGTTAGGACGTGCCTCAGGCATATGTCCAGGGCAGACATGGGGGCTTTTATCAGTCCCCCGGCTGCCATGACACCCCATCGGAGACCCGCGATTGCATTCGCGGGCCGCCGATGGGTGACAGAGGGAGCGCACTCCCTCTGTAAACAAAGTTAAATGCCGCGGTCGCTATTGACGGCGGCATTTAACGGGTTAAACGGCCGCGATCGAAGTAAACTTCGATCGCGGGCGTTGGAGCAGGAGCTCAGCTGTCATCAGACAGCAGAGCCCCGGCTCCTGCCTGCACGGGAGACCCGTGCAGGACTTAGACTAGGCTGACGTGAAAAGGCGTCAGCCTAGCCTAAAGCCCATTAGTGAATCACGTAAAAAGGCGTATTAGTGGTCACTAATGCTCCAGCATAGCTGTGTAAACCACTTCATGATCTGAAGTGAGGGAATGTGGATGTGTACTATTATTGTTGGTAATAGCATAAGTAATTGTCTAACCAAATACTAGTGTATATTTTCTGGTACGCATTTGGCCCTCTAACTCGACTAGTAGGTTTAAAATTACCAGTGATGGTAATTTCGGAGCAGTGACAAATGGCTTCAGGTATCCTATCGAGCACATAGTTACATAGTTGATAAGGTTGAAAAAAGACACATGTCCATCAAGTTCAACCTAAACTGCTACCGTGTTGACCCAGGGGGAAGGCAAAAAAGCCTATGAGGCAGATGCCAAGTGCCCTATATTAAGGGGAAAAGTTCCTTCCTGACTCCAAGTATGGCAATCAGATCAACGTCCCATCCCCATAATCTAGTACCCATAACTTGTAATATTATAGTTTTCAAGAAAGCCATCAAGGCCCTCCTTGAACTTGCTCAATGAAGAAACCATCACAACATCCTCTGGCAGAGAAATCCAGTGTCTCACAGTAAAGAATCCCGTCTGTGACGGAGGTGAAACATTTTTTCCTCTAGACGTGGTGCATGCCCACCTGTCATGGTTACAGGCCTAGGTGTATAAAGATCATAAAACAGATCTCTGTACTGTCCAGTTATATAGTTGTAATTTGATCGACCCCTTTTTTTCTAAACCTGAATAACCCTAAATTTCACATTGTGAACGGCGTCAATTTAAAACGCATAGAACAATGATGGAATTTTACCATTTTCACCATTTATTTTTTTTCATTCCCCCCCCAAAAAAAGTTAATAAAAAAATTGTGTACCCCAAAATGGTGCCATTAAAAAGTACTGTACAACTAATCCGGCATAAAACAAGTCCTCATACAGCTATGTCGACTGAAAAATAAAAAAGTTATAGCTCTTTGAATGCGACTATAGAAAAATGAAAAAAATAGCTTGGTCATTAGGGCCTAAAATAGGCTGGTCACTAAGGGGTTAAGATGATGAAACTCTAATTTAACCTCTTCCCACTGCAGCCATTTTTTTTTAAAAATCCTTTGCCTTCCAAAAAAGTATAACTTTTTTTTTATCTTTCTGTTGACCTAGCCATATAAGAACTTTTTTTGTAGCGGAACTATTTCTGGTTTTTAATGGCGTAATTTAATGCAACAAATAATGTGCTGAGAAACTTTTCAAAATGTTTTTTTGGGTTTCGTTTTTAGAACAATCACCGAGCAGTACAAATGAATTCTGCTGATCAAAACAATTCCAGCAAAGCCAAGTTTATATAATTTTACTTTTACAAAATAAAAAACATTTGATAACAAAAAAGTGTGAGGGCTTGAAGTTTTTATTGGTACAGTTTTGGGGTACATACGAATTTTAGATCAACTTTTATTCCATTGTTTTGGGATGCTCCATACACCCTCCCTCCTATAACGTACCTGTAAATGTCGGAAAAGGCGTTAAAAAAAAATTATTTTGTAAAAATAGTATCTTCTTGAAGTTCTGGATTTTCATTTTTTTTTCTAATCAAAGCGTTATTATTTTTATATAAACAGTGTTCACGTATTTTCATTAAACGTGCAAAATTGAATATCTGAAATGTAGAACTCATTTGTTCTTGACATTGTCCAGGAAAGCTGTCATTGGAGTCTGTGCAGGTGATCTTAGAGGAACTCAGGAAAAAAGGTGTGTTTGTTCACATAGTAACATTACCAGTAGTAACTTTTTTTTCAGTTTTTCTTTACATTTTACTTTTCAGTAAGAATCTTTTTGAATTTCTCATACTGAGATGTAATACGATGGTGCTATGTTATAGAGCATCTCTTTAAAGGGAATGTGTTGCCAGCAAAACATGTTTTTTTTTTTTTAGTTAAACAATTAGTGTATAGGTGATTAAACATTGTTCTAATATTTTTTATTTTTTTCACGAGTCAGGAAATATTATAAATTGGATTCAATTTATAATATTTCCCAGCACTGGTCACTAGATGGAGCAATTCCCAAAATTGCAGCATTGCATGTGGTAAAGCAACCACATTGCTTTATGCTGCAAAATTTGGAAAAAATCCCTCGCTCTAGTGAGCTCTCAGAATCCCCCCCTCCTTTATCCTGGCTAGTGCCGGGAGAAACGAGGGGTTTGAACGGTCTAACCTCCTACACTGTGTGTCGCCATTTTTTGAGCTAACACACCGTGTAGAAGGTTTACATACACTAGTAAAACACACTGAAACACGAACATACATAGAAATCACTTACCTGCTCCAGTCGCCTCCGGTCCGTCCGCTCCGTCTGCTGCTGCTGCTCCATGTGCACAAGTCCGGAAGCCGCGACCGGAAGTAGTAATCTTACTGTCCGGCCGCGACTTCCGGTCCACAGGAAAATGGCGCCGGACGGCGCGCATTTCAAATCGGACTGTGTGGGAGCGGCGCATGCGCCGTTCCCACACACACGGTGTACACCATAGTGGATGGAACGGGCCCCGTTCGCAGTCCCTATGGGACTGGAGCTGCCGTATTCCATGTCTGTATGTGTCGTTAATCGACACATACAGAAATGGAAAAAAAAATGGCAGCCCCCATAGGGAAGAAAAAGTGTAAAAATAGAAAAAAGTAACACACAAACAGACAAATAAATATAAACGTTTTTAATAAAACCCTAACATAAAACTGATATATAAAAAAAAAATGTTGGTGACACTGTTCCTTTAAGGGGTTGTCCCAATTGGATTAACCCTCCTCAGATTAGAACCGTCTCAGCGATCAACTGATTATTGTGGCTCCAGGTCCTCTAATTTACAGCGATCACCTGGAGTAGCTGTGTATGGCCACTACTGCAAGAGAAATGAATGGGTGATCGTGTAATACTTGGTTATGCAAAATCTGCCTGCATTGGAGTTGCTCTTTGCAGCAGCTCTCCTCCCTATTTTATAGAGGGCGGTGGATCGGAGTCCCCTCTATGACAAACATATACCCTAATAGGGAATTAAAATGTGGTATATCAAAAATAGAACAACATTGGTCTTTATGGTTGTCAAAATGAAAAATAACAATACAAATAATATTGATTCATGTATCTAGATACCTGTAAACAAGGATACCGTTTTAATAATGTAACCTTCAATCTACATTCATGCTAAGCTGCATATGTAAAGGCCGGATTAACCAAGGTCCATCTTTACAGCAGGATCAATTTTGGCAATGTTTTATTAGGACCGTTCAGATTTTAGATCACAACTTTCAGATCTACTACAGAGAATAATTGAAAAATGTAATTATTCATCTCAGAAATGTCAGTCCCCAGTAAAAAACATATATGATCTCACTATATAATGTTTATTAGCCTTATCTAATTGTTTTTGTAGAGCTCAAGCAGAAATCATAGACTTCTTGCATATTTGGGCTCTTTCACTCACACATTATGAAATATAGCTGTGATTGATAATGAGGGGAGTAATGTCCCTACATACTTCCTATCACAATTACATGAAAATATTGAGGGACATGACAGTCTGTTTTAGACATGGGAAAATTAACATTTCTACGGCCGTTTTCTGCAAAAAAGTGCTAGCTGTTTGAGTTGCTTCCTCCGCTCTCGCCATTAAAAATAAAGTGGGCACAGCTTATCAGAAGGGTGTGGCCGTCCACAGTCTGATGCATTTACTATAATTTACGCCAGAAGCTGCCGTAACGTATAGCAGAAGCTTATGCCAGCTCCTGGCAGGCGTAGATTTTATTTAGTGTAGCACGGACAGCCGAAGAGGCGACAGATTTATTAAGAGACGTGTACCTCTCGATAAATTTATCGCATCTTACTCTAGATTTTTATTTTTTTAATAAATACTGGCGCAGTCCTAATACATCTCCCCCATTTAATTGTGGGTTCCTTAACTGAGTAAGATAGGTTTGGAAAAGTTTGCTACGAACTAGACACGTGTCGGCTATGTTTGCTTCAATTCATTGAATTGTGTTATAGGATAAGGGGTTAATTTTGTAACTGTAATGCCATATATCAACTACAAGCTAATAGTATATTTTTTTTGTAGGTAATTTAGAATGGTTGGATAAAAACAAAACCAGATTCCTAATAATGTGGAGAAGGCCCGATGAGTGGGGGAAAGTACTTTACCAATGGGTAAGTAGATATAGCGTTTTGCTACCTAGGTCTTCACCAACTTTTACAGATGTTCACTATATAACTGACAGTAACTACTTCTATTACCATCGATTCCCACATTGATCCTGGCTAAACATGTCTATTATTTTAAGGCTCTGTTCGCACTGCACTTAAACTCTACGTTTTGCAAATAGGAAGTGCTTCAAATCTATCTGCCAATGTGCTTATCGACTGGTATACACTGGTTACTTACTTTTTTCCTTTTTTTTTAAACTGCATTGAAAAGTGTGGTCAACAACGCT